>NC_045450.1:9231768-9261159 GCF_002776525.5 Piliocolobus tephrosceles | reverse complement strand
AGGAAGGAAGGAAGGAAGGAAGGAAGGAAGGAAGGAAGGAAGGAAGGGAGGGAGGGAGGAAGAAAAGAAAAAAGAGAGGAGAGGAGAAGAGATGAGAGGAGAGGAGAGGAATTATCTTAGCATGGCTAGAAGATACAAGAATAAAGCAGCTAGTACTTTGAAGACAAGGACCACCCTCCTCTATATTCCCAGCACCTAACACAGCGCCCGGCACATAAAGGTGCTCAGGAAATGCTTCTGGAATGAATGAGCCATGGATTCACAGAAGCGGAGCCAAAGTCTCATAAGCCATGCTGGCTCTGGCAATACCCGACGGCAAGGTGGAAACAAACATTAAAGATGTTTTTAATCAGGAAACAGTCATAATTTTTTTTGTTCACTTTAAAATTCAACTCTGGCTTCTGAATGAGGAACAGACTGAACATGAGCAGGGCTGGAAGCAGGGATTCCAATCAGGAGACCAACGCCGTAATCCAAGGGAGGAAGGCAATCAGGCCTGAAGCTGGCCCCTGGCAGTGGACACGGATTCGACAGGTTTTGGTGATTGTTTAGATATGGGTGGAGAGGAGAAGGG
Organism: Piliocolobus tephrosceles; assembly: GCF_002776525.5. Classification (NCBI taxonomy): domain Eukaryota; kingdom Metazoa; phylum Chordata; class Mammalia; order Primates; family Cercopithecidae; genus Piliocolobus; species Piliocolobus tephrosceles. Next base: position 9,260,585 of record NC_045450.1, on the reverse strand, counting down.
AAAAATGCAAGGATGACCCAAAATCACCGTCTTGGGTGGGTGACGGTATCATTCACCGGCAAATGGAACTGGAGAGGAGAAACAGGACAGAAAAATAAAGAGTTTTGTTCTGGGGGTTTGAGGTCCTGTCAAACAGCCAAGATGAGATGCCAAGTAAGACTGCAGCTCAAGAGAGTAGTCAGGGAGGATAGAGTTTAGGGATTCATCAGCATTGGCTCAAGGATTCTAAACCTGTGTGTCAGATCCCTCACCTTGCACACAATATTATGTATGCATGTGCATTTTTTAGGAGCGAAGGCCCAAGTCCTACATCATTTTCTCAATGGATCTATGCCCTCAGAATGGTTAAGAAGCATGGTGAGCCTGGCACAGTGACTCACACCTGTAATCCTAACACTTTGGGAGCCTGAGACTGGCCGATCACCCAATCCCAGGAGTTCAAGACCAGCCTGGACAACCTAGGGAGACCCTGCCTCTACAAAAAACAAATACAAAAAGCTAGCCAGGTATGGCATACATCTATACTCTCAGCTACCTGGGAGGCTGATGTGGGAGGATCGCTTGTGCCTGGGAGGTTGAGGCTGCAGTGAGCCATGATCATGCCACTGCTCTCCAGCCTGGGTGACAGAGTGAGACTTTGTCTCAAAAATAAATAAATAAAAGAAGCATGGTGTATGAGGCCCTGGGTATCTGTATCAGTCAGAATTCTTCAGGAAAAAAAAACAGAACCAACAGGAGGTGGGAGAGAGAGAGAGAGACAAAAACACAAAGAGACAGAAAGAAACTTTAGGAGATTGGTCCATGAGATTGTGGAAGCTGGCAAGTCCAAAACCTGCTGGACAAACTGGCAGGCTGGAAATTCGGGTGGGATTTCCATGTTTGAGTCTTGAGGCAGAATTTTTTCTTCTCAGGGGAACTTCAGTTTTTGTTCTTAAGGCCCTCAACTGATTGGAGGAAGCCAACCACATTCTCAAGGGTAGATGCTGTATATGTATATGTATATGTATATGTATATGTATATGTATATGTGTATGTATATGTGTATGTGTGTGTGTATTTTTAAATTACTAATCATCGAGGTTGTGTGTGTGTGTGTATTTTTTTTCTTTTTAAGAAATGTGGTCTTGGTCTATTGCCCAGGCTAGGGTATGGTGGCACAATCATAGCTCACTGCACCCTCAAACTCCTGGGCCCAAGCTATCCTCCCACCTCAGCCTCCTAAGTAGCTGGGACTACAGGCACATACCACTGCACCCAGCTAAATTATTTTTTTCTTTTGTAGAGATAGAATCTTGCTTTTTTGCCCATGCTGGTCTCAAGTTCCTGGCTTCAAGCAATCCTTCCGCCTCAGCCTTCAGCACTACACTTGGCCTTTTTAAACATCAAAAAAAAAAAAAAAAAAAAAACCACCCCCAAAAAACACAAAAAAGCAAAAAAACACAAAATAAAGGTGGCACTTAATACACCACAATGATAACACTTATTTGCTGATACAAGGACGCAGGACGTTGCCTTGTTCAGCCTCCGACGGGAAGGTGCACATCACACGATTCAGCTTCTTCCCATTTCAGTGCCTGTCCACGAACAACTGTGAAAGTGTGTCGAGTATTGGCCGGGTGCAGTGGCTCACACCTGTAATCCCAGCACTTTAGGAGGCCAAGGTAGGCCAGTTACCTGAGGTCAGGAGTTCGAGAACAGCCATGGCCAACATGGTGAAACCCCTTCTCTACCAAAAACACACACAAAAATTAACGGGCATGGTGGTACTTGCCTGTAGTCCCAGGTACTTGGGAGGCTGAGGCAGAAGAATTGCTTGAACCCAGGAGGCAGAAGTTGCAGTGAACTGAGATCGCACCACTGCACTCCATCCTAGGCAACAGAGTGAGACTCTGTCCCCCACCCCCCCAAAAAAAAGTGTGGCAAGTATTAATTGTCGGATTACAAATAAATTTTAGCAAGTAGGCAAATTTACAAATACAGAACCTGCAAATAATGAAGTTGACTGTTGGTCAGGATAGTCTCAAACACCTGACCTCAATGATTATGGATCAGACAGATTTGAAAAATGCATCAGAGTGTCTCCCCTGCCACACCCAATTGATTCAACCTAATGCAAGCAGAAGACAAAGATAAGGGAGACCGTCCCGAAGCTGCTCGCCATGGGGCTGCATCTGTTCAGAGCCCTGACCCTTCTCCGGGGCCTGTGAGATGATCAGTGCTAGAGAAGGGGTAGAAGCCTGCGACAGTCAGGTTCTCACTGTAGGGAACGCTTCCTACACCTGCAGCCAGCACAGGCCATGGAAGGCAAGCTACAGCTCCGGGGAAATCCGCTCTTTCTCCCACAGGGAAGAGTAAAGGGTGAAGAGAGAGGGGAGAACCCCTCCCCAGGATTTTCTGGAGAACACAGGACAAAATTCCTATTTTAAAGGCCCAGAGAGAATAGAAGAGAGGAGGACACAATCCTCACCTCCAGGGAAGTCAGTCCCAATGACAAGAGCTGCTCATGGTGGAGACAGCTTTCAGAAACCCAGCGGAGAGGAAAACCCAGGGGCAGACAGCTGCCTTTGATTCTCAGCTCTAGCAGACCCGAGATCCACAATCACCATCTCCAGGGACATGTCTGCTACTTTTTAAATGTTGGCAATGACTTTGAACATCACCTTGAAGTGGAGTCACGTGAGGGACAGGGTTCCATCAGGAAGCGCAGGCTTGAGGGAAGACCTCAGAGGCACTGCAAGGTCCTGTAAAAGTCAAACACATCACCATCCTCCTCCTGTCCCTGTCATTACTGGTGGACTTAAATGATATGGAAGCAGTTAATATATGCCTATATGTCACTGACTTTTTTTTTTAATGGAGTCTCACTCCGTCGCCCAGGCTGGAGTTCAGTGGTGCAATCTCAGCTCACTGCAACCTCCGCCTCCTGGGCTCAAGTGATTCTCCTTCCTCAGCCTCCCAAGTAGATGAGATTACAGGCGTGTGCCACCATGCCCAGCTAATTGTTTTTTTATTTTTTATTTTTTTGTATTTTTAGTAGAAATGGGGTTTCACCAGTTGACCAGGATAGTCTCAAACTCCTGACCTCAGGTGATCTGCCCGCCTCAGCCACCCAAAGTGCTGAGATTACAGGCATGAGCCATCACGCCTGGCCATATGCCATTGACTTTTAATCCCATGAAAATCCAGGTTTATATTTATAGAGGGTTTGCCAGGTGCCTGATGCTGTGCTATGTGTCACAATAGCTCTGTTTTGAAAACAACCACGCCAGCCAGGAACTGTTTATCATTTGCATTCCATCAGTGAAGGAACAGAGTCTTGGCCAAATTAAGTAACTTCATAAGCTAGTAGACAATAGAGCAGGGTTTCTTGACTTCAGCACTATTGACATTTGCGGCCAGATTATTCTCTGTTGTGAAGGGATGTCCTATGCATTGAAGGATGCTGAAGAGCATCCTCAGCCTCTACCCCCTAGATATGCCAGCAGCAACTCCCTCAAGTTATGACAACCAAGAATGCCTCCAGACACGGCCAAATGTTCCCTGGAGGCTGGGGGCCAATTCCATTTGAGAACCAGTGCAATAGGACAATCATTTGAATCCAGGCTGAATCCAAAGCTCACTCCTCTCGTTGCTACATGATCCAAACTCCTTGCTGTTAATCCCTAATCTTCAGCCTGAAACCAGGGCTCAAAAAGGAAGGCAAGTCCCCAACACTGCACAGCTTGTATGGGGCCCGGTGGACGTGAATTCAGTCTGACCCCAAGCTAAGTCCTCTTCCCACCCACCATCCAGCATCTGTTTCAAAGGAGATTCATCCATCAATGCCTGTACTAAACCGTGGGCTTGAATTTGGCAGTAATTAGGAAAGGGTCACTCCTATGTCTGAGACCAGACCTGCTCTTCCATTGCTTAGCAGGGATTTTGGCCCTAACAGTGGTTGTAAGGAAAGCCCAGGGTCTAAGTTCAAGGAAGACATTCTCCTACTTCCTTCCCACAGGGTGGTAACAGCAAAAGTGTAAATAGCCCTCAGGGAACAGCTATGTGCTCCAACAGATGAAAAACACATTATACTTCACAACGGTTGACTTTCTTGAGTACCTTCCATGTGCCAGGCACCTTTGAATACCATCTCCTCTAATCCTCACAAGTGCCCTGTGAATTGCTTATGCAGGTTTTACAGATGCAGGGGCTGAGATTCCAGAGAGCTAAGGTCCCTCGCCCCAGGTCCATGGCTAGGAAGTGTCCAGGCCTGGATCCAAACTCAGATCTGCTAGTTCTGCCGTACAAGCAGGTTACATTCCGCTCTGCAGTCCCCAGCTCATACCAGCTTCCTCCCCTCCATCATTCCCATTTCCTTCTCCAGCCAATTACAGCCAAGTTTCACATCTAGTGATTTTACAACTATCTTCTTTTCTTGTACAATCACTGGCTTCAACTGCCAGTATCTTCCTTTGATGGCAAAAGAGAGGGTGACGTTGCCTTCAGAGATTCAAAACTGGATAGAGCAACAGGTCGCAAACCCCAAAGCTTTGCTGGATTTTTAGCCAAAGAACTGGACAGAAGGATATCTGTGGCTTATCAGATGGCCCTCCTCCCACCGCGTGATGGTGGCTGATGAAGGAACATGCTTGACAGTTCAGTTAGCTCTTTAATTACCTGGAAAGAAGAGCCTTCAGAAGCCAGTCAATCAGCTGAGGAAGAAAGAGGCACGTCTGGCTTCAAATCAATGGCTGTTCCAGTCTCTTTCATCAAAGGCTTGATGTGTCATTTTCTATTGTCTGCAGTTAATGAGTCAGTTTGATCAGGCGTTGCTTCCATGGCCTCCCTTGGATAAAGGGAGCTTGCTTAACTCTAGGGAATGCTCTCTCCTTGATAACATTTCTCCATGCATTTCTCAGAGCATCTATCACTCTGAGAGTTGCTGTCTACGGAGCATCTGCTATGTGCCGGGCCGTGCATTGAGGACTCAGTATGTCTTAGCTCTTTTGATCTTCATGTCAACTCCAGGAGAGAGGTTCTACTGCCTCCCCGGCCCTGCTCCTTACCAACTGGAAGCCTTTGGGCTTCTCTGTGCCTCTGTTTTCTCATCTGTTTAATGGGGATAATAATAGTTCTGACCTCAAAGAGTTGCAAAACTTTGATGAATTCATGTTTACAAAGTGCTTAGAATAGTGCCTTGCACACAGTAACTGCCGGTAACGGTTTGCTACTTTTATTTATTTATTTATTTATTTTTGAGATGGAGTCTTGCTCTGTCACCCAGGCTAGAGTACAGTGGCACGATCTCGGCTCGCTGCAACCTCTGCTGCCCGGGTTCAAGCGATTTTCCTGCCCCAGTCTCCCAAGTAGCTGGGATTACAAGCAGGTGCCACCACACCCAGCTCATTATTGTGTTTTTAGTAGGGACAGGGTTTCAGCATCTTGGCCAGGCTGGACTTGAACTCCAGACCTGGTGATCCACCTGCCTCAGCCTCCCAAAGTGCTGGGATTACAGGCGTGAGCCACCACGCCCGGCCTACATTTATTATTATCCTCATTTTTCAAAAAGGAACCTGGGGTTGATAAGGATTCAGGAGGCTGACCAAGGCTCAGTGGTTGTCAGCCACAAAGCTGAGACTTAACACTGGTCTGTTTGACTCCAGAGCTAAGCTCTTACCACTGGATCACGAAAGGGGGAAAGAAGGAAAGGATACACAGCTGCTTCTGGGAAACTGCCAGAGCACTAGGAACCCTGGAACTGGCTCTCACTTTACAAAGCCAAGAGCAGACCAGCAGTCTGCACTGAGCCCACCTAGAGAGGATCTAGCCCAGAGGAAGGAGACCCTATCTCAGGGTTAGAGTGACCAAAAGGGCTGCAGGAGGAACTCCTCATCCTCAGAAGAGAGGCCAAACTCTACCTCGGCATAAAAGCTCTCCTGAGCCCTCCAACCTTCCCGTCTTTATCCTCAGGTACCTCACGCACTCCAATCCCCCCATCTGCATTTCTACTCAGACCTGCCAGTCTTTTGAACTCTGTGTCTGTTCAGAAATACTCTTCACTCTACCTCAAATTCCTTCCCCTTCCCCATTTCTACCGCACACACCGCCCTCTGAAACTCAGCTCTAGTGTCACCTACTCCAGGAAGCCTTCCATGACCACACTGCATGGAGCTAGATGCCTCTTTGGGGCTTCCACAGTACTCCCCTCCTTATTTTTTCAGCGTAAAATTGCCCTGTAATTATAAATCCATATTATAATTATCTGCCTCTCTCCTGGGCCCTGGAACTCCTCTAAGGTCCAGCTCAGAGGCCAGCACACAGTAGGTGCTCAGGAAATATTTGTGAGTGAATGAGTTATTAAAGGATGGGTAGCCCACTTAGGTGCCCTTCCATGTGCAAAAGGGACTTTATTAATTCTGTGGGTCCACATAGGGCTTGAAGACCCAGGGAAATATGCTGACACGTAGTGGGTACACTCAGCCACACCTAAAAAGAGAATGGGCTGCAGGAACAGGCAAAGGACGCCACAAGACTGGCGGTATGCAAGCAGAAGCTGAGGGAATGCCCATCAGGGATGCCAGAGTTAATTTATGAATTACTAAGATGATGGCTGATGTTCTAATGCTTTCAGTCTATACTCAGTCAACTCGAAATCTTCTCAAGCAACCTTAAGAATAATAATTACAGGCTGAGGCAGGTGGATCACGAGGTCAGGAGTTCGAGACCAGTCTGACCAACATGGTGAAACCCCGTCTCTACTAAAAATACAAAAATAGCTAGGCATGGTGGCACACATCTATAATCCCAGCTACATAGGAGGCTGAGGCAAAATTGCTTGAACTCGGGAGGCGGAGGTTGCAGTGAGCAGCGATCACACCACTGCACTCCAGCCTGGGTGACAGAGCAAGACTCCATCTCAAAAATAATAATAATAATAATAATAATAATAATAATAATAATAATAATAATAATGAAGAAGAAGAAGAAGAAAGAAGAAAGAAGAAGAAGAATGTGATTGCCATCACCTATGAGGCACCTCTATGTACCATGCATTGTACCATGCCTTTAACACACAGAGCGATCACCAGCCCTCCCTACATATGTAATGCACAACTAAAAAAAGTGAAAAAGTGTACAGAATTCAAATAATCAACTCCAATGTTGGGGGAGGAAAGGATAACATCTGTATACAATCTTCAATTTAACCTCATTTTTCTGATGCAATCATCGACCATGTATTTCTATTTTCATACATGTCTTTTAATTGTATTCTTTTCTTTCACAACTGTGCAATGTACAATAAGCTAATCCCAAAGATCTTCCAGCTAAAAGTTAAAGATCTGCTGTGTTAGGTGGCTTTTATGATTTTATCTTCTCGTTTGTTTCTTTCTTTGGCTTGGTTGTATTTAGTTTATGAGACTCATGTTTCTTTACCAGAAAGATCAGCACTTCTTTTTGCTTGGTTTTCTATAGTAATCACAAAAATGCAATAAAATATTAAAGTCCTTGGCACAAACCCTGCTGCACAGGCAAAGACAGAGACCCTCCTGCAGAGGAATTTCTGCCAGGGGGTCATCATCACATGAGCTTGAGATGGCCTTGCAGCCCCTGATACACAAAAACTCAAACTCCTAGGTAAGAAGCGGTGTATGGGTGTCCGTGTAAACGCCCCCGAAGCCCAGTTTGTCCCAAAGATGAATATGTGGCAACCAAAAGCTCTCAGTATGGGTATTATATTTATTTGTCTGATTGGATATTGTGGCTCAGAGCAGTCAAGTAACTCACCCAGAGTCACACAGTCAATGAGAAGCAGAGCTGGGAACATGAATCAAAGTGGAATTGAGCACCTATGTTTAATAACAATAGATGGTGTTTATTGAGCACTTACTATGTGCCAAAGATTCTTCTAAGCACCATTTGTCTTTGACTTAGTTCTCACAGCAAGCCTAGGAGGAGTGCCCCCTTTTACAGATGAGAAAACTGAGAGGCAGAGAGACCAAATGACTCACCAGTGCTCACCCCACTAAATGTGGTGGAGCCAGACTTTGAACCAGGAGAACCTGGCTTCCAAGACTCTCTCCTAAGTGCCAAGCCTCTCAGTAAGCCAAAATCTCCAAACGGACCCTGAGCATAAAGAACACCTCCCTCCCTGAATAAGGACTGAGGACATGGCAGAGAGAAGCCAAGTGCCCTGAGGCTGGGTTGACTGTAGGAGCTGCTATTTTCCTGCAGGGAAGCAGCTCTGCCACCAAAGGCTCCTGTCTGAGAAGCTGACCTTGCAGCACAAGGGCATCTGAGCCGGGGCCAGAGCTGCTTTTCTAAGGCATTGCTCTGAGAAGCCTTCTGGAAATGCTTCTCCTGCATGCCTCATTCTCATGAGGGGCTGTCAGGCCTCAAAGAGCTGAATCAGGGATTTAATTGAATGCTGCGGAGAAAGGTGCTGCGTGGGTCTCCATAGGCTCAGCTCTAACAGCATTTGCCCTTCGGCCACTAAAGCACAAAATGCAAACCACTAGCCTCTCGGCGCAGGAAATGGAGCAAGGCTGTAAAAAACCAGGAGATCTCAGATCAAGTTGAGGCATCCCTGATGCACTGGATGACCTGGGGCAAGTCACTTCACCTGTCCGAGCCTGAGGCTCCTGTGCACGTGGAGTGTGATGAGTCAGGGTTTCTCTAAACTCTCTGCCTCCAACATCCAGGGCTCCTGTGCCCACATACGGGGGAGATACACATCATGAATTGGTAAGAGCTTCCCTCTGCGTATTGAATTTCAGGCCTACATGACTGGAACCCAAATGAGGAGGGAATCCTGAGAAACCAAGAACAGTGCTTTACAGGAGAATCTACAAAAGTCCCTAACTGCAGCAGTGACTGTATTTACCTGAATGGCTCCCAATATCTGATCAATTCCCTGGAATGATCCGCCCCAGCTGCAGGCCCTATTATTATTAATAAACGGTACTTAATTGGACAGCATACTATGTGCTGATTATTTCAGTTGCTACAACAACCTAAGAGATAGGTAAGAATAAGGATCATCAGAAAAAGGGGGAAACTGAGGCTTACGTGCCCAAGGGCACATATATAATAAGTAGTACAGTTGGGACTAGACCTCACGTTAGTATGACCAAAGGTCTGTGTTCTCTCCACTACTTCTCCAATTCTCAAATAATCTTGGTCTTGCAAACCAAAGCAGCTTTGGCACAGCTCACATGTTTAATATTCATTCAACAAGTATTCGGTAAGCACCTATTACGCACCAGGTGCCATGCAAGGCACCAGAGATACAGCAATGATAGAGACTAACTCAGATTTTTGACTTCAGAGGACCTCAATTGCTCCCACAGGGGGGACAATGAAGCTCCAGTAAGAGATAATCATGGTTCGAATGCGAATGAGACGTTGGCAGACACACACGGGAAGCATTCGCCTCCATTCTCATAAAAGAAAGCCCTTGATTGGTGGCGGTAAATGGATCCTGGGGAGGAGCAGGGGGAAATGTGTTCAAGCTGCATCGGTAGATTTACTGCAAAATGGAAAATGTTACTGAATGTAAAAATGCTGAAGATATGAAATTAAAATCGAATCACGAACACAAATCATTTCTGAGTTTCAGAAAAGTGTGAAGGTTGCCTGCATAAAATTTGCCTGGAAGATGGGGGAGATGAGGAACAAGTGGAAAAATAGGTGGGTTTGCATGCCAGCCCAGAGTATTTATCTCAAAACAGGGAATATTTTGCACATTTATAATGTTTAATATTTTATTCATCCATTCAGCAGACACATTATCTTGAGCAAAGGGGTATGAGATGAACAAGACCCAGTTCCTTTAGTAAAGAAGCTCAGCAATGAATGGGGGAAGGGGCCTAACATATACACTGTAATACTAATATTTACTACATTGTTATGTTGTAAGGGTCCTGACAGGTATGAATGAAGTCCCATGAGCTCCACAAGAAGGAAGCAATTAATTCCAACCTAGGGGAACCCTATGGCTTTTCCCGGAAGTAGAAGCCCATGAAACCGGTGTCGGAGCAGAGAGACAAAGAGTGCTCGAGATAAAGGGAAGCAGAGATGCGCAGATGTGGAGGTTTGTTCATAGATTAATGGTTGAGTCAGGATGGTGAGCCATAGACAGTGGGAAGATGGGACAAGAGCAGGTTTCTCAACCTCAGCGCTATTGACATTTGGGGGTTGCATAATTCTGTGTGGTGCTGGCCTGTGCATTATGGTATGTTTAGCTGCATCCCTGGCCACTCCCCACTGGATGCCAACAACAAAAAACACTTAGTAATTCTAGTTTAAGAGGCCAGTGTAATAGAGGTGAGAGAAGATGAGAGAGGAAGAGAGGGAAGAGGAGGGGAAGTGAGGAGCATGAAAATGTCTTAGCTTTTATTACTCAAGTATTGACTAGGCTGAAATTAGTACATATTATAGCATTTGATCCTCTCCACAATGCCTGCAATTATGTAGCTTTGGGCTGAGTGTGGTGGCTCACACCTGTAATCCCAGCACCCTGGGAGGCCAAGGCAAGAGGATCACTTGAGGTCAGGAGTTCAAGACCAGCCTGCCCAACATGGCAAAACCCCATCTCTACTAAAAGCACAAAAATTAGCCAGTCATGATGGTGGGCACCTGTAATCCCAGCTACTCAAGGTGCTGAGGCAGGAGAATCACTGGAACCCAAGAGGCGGAGGTTGCGATGAGCCGAGATTGTGCCACTGCACTCCAGCCTGGGCGACAGGAGTGAAACTCCATCTCAAAAAAAATAAATAAATAAGGGATGTAGCTTTGGCCTAAGTAAGCATCATGCTTTATCCCAACTCCATATCTGTGCCTATTTTTGTTTTGCCTCTGTTTCCTCCTAAACTGTGTCCCATTCTGCAGCTATCCTGAGTGACCTGCCTCCCGGATCAGGCCACAGGCTGCCTGGGGGACCCTCATAGGTCGGGGTGAGGAAGGAAGACCAAACCACCTATTCCAGAGCTGCACGTCCATACTGTGAGTGCCACTGAGGCCCTGATGCCACCTCGGAGGCCTGCTGCAATGGCACTGCTGAATCTTTTAAACAAGACAAAACAGAACAAGATGCTGCAAGCCTGTCAGTGGCGTACCATGGCCTTGTTTTACAAGATCCTTTCCTGTCTTGCCCCATTTGCCTTGCCAACCCAGTCCACTGCATTCCCCAGGCCCCTCGTATCTCCTTTTGCCTTCAGACTTCTTTGCATACTGTGTTCTGTGCCTAGAGGGTCCTCCCACCCCAGCCTCCTCACCCTGCCAACTCCACTCACCTTTCAGGTCTAAGATCACACATCACCTTCTCCAGGCAGTCTTCTCCATTGTCCAAGCCTGAATTGAGGCTCAACTCTGAGCTTCCATAACAGGCTACTTTATCATTGTTAGTTATTTGCGTGCCCACCCCTCATTAGACAAGGGGTCAGAAACTACAGCTGGGAGTGGAGTAAAATCTGTTTTGGTAAATAAAGTTTTATTAGAACACAGCCATGCCCCTTTTTTTTACATATTAGCTACAGCTGCTTTTGCACTACAAGAGTAGTATTAAATAACTGCAACAGACACCTTATGTCCACAAAGCCTAAAATATTTTCTATCCACTCCTTTAGGGAAAAATTTTGCTGGCCCTTGCACCAGACTATGGGCTCTCTAAGAGGAAGAAAGCTGTCTTGTTCCTCAGTGTATTACCATCAGCATCTAGTGCTGGGCCTGGGAGAGAAAAGCAGTTTAATGAATATTTGATGAATGGAATATTTGATGAATGTTGAGTACATAAGTGTCAAGCTCCATGACAATGTGACAATGCTCGCACTTAAGAGACACTTTTGGCAAGACAGTTCCAAATCAAAAGAAACAGTCTGGTTGTATAAAACAAAATCAGCTCAGAAACATGCATGCCTACACACACACACACACACACCTCTCAACAAAATGAATAGCTGGTGGTTGGTACGTTGAGTTCTAACTTAAACGCGATGCTACAGAGACAGGTTGGATTAAGGTAACTTCCTGCTATGAGCTTCTGTGATTTTTATTTGAATTTTCTTCCCATCCAATGTTTTCAACAAGAAAAATCAGTTGTTGAATTAAACCTGAATTTCATCAACCTAGAAATTTGAGATGAATAATCTAGACATTTTTTTGAGTCTTGGAAGGAGGGAGAAAGGACAGTAAAGCTAATATTATCTATTAAGAATGAGCATGACTTCAGCTCCCCAAACTGGAAATGCCTCCAATAAATAACGCCTTGTCCCCCTTGTCCAGCTGATAAAGTTAAACTCCTTCTTCAGCAGTCATTTCATTTTTGTTGCCTTCTCAAAGCCCTCTCTGATCCACCTTCCCAAACTCTCTCACTCTTCCAAACTCTAATAGCACTTTGCTCCTGCCTGTATTACAATCGCTTCTCAGACTTGCTTGCATGTCTACTTAATACGTCAAACAATGCATGACTCCCTTGGAGACCCCTGGATAAAATGCAACACCTTGTCTAAGAAAGGTACCCTGTTCCAAGCTCATTTAGCATTCATCCGGGGCTGATTAGAGTTCTGATTATGATACTGGAATTACTTTTATTTCCAAGCATTAGTATTTAGGATCAGGTGGGCATTCGTCAATAGGGATTTAAAAGCAACAATGGAAAGGAAAGTTCTTCCCTACACACATACACGCACATATGCAAGCACACACACACACGCATGCACACACACAACCTTTCTTTTCTTATCTTTAGTTAGCTTTGCCCAGATTGATATGAAAAAATTTCCAGACCCAGAAGTAATTTATCTTTTGTGATTGTGAAAAATCATTAGGTTTTTTAAGAGAATGGGATGCCAAAGATAAACTGAGTGAAACAATAGTTTCAGGGCTCTTCCAACAGCAATAAGTAGACAAAGACCTTGACTAAAATCAGAGACAACAACCGAAGCCAGGGCTGTTGAGTCAAACAATTGTGCATTTTGGATTCCATTTCTGTCCCTCTCTAGATGTGCTACCTTGGGAGACTTAATAACCTCCTCTGAGCCTCCACTTCCAACTGTGTACACGCACCTCACCTCACAGTTCATTCTTTGCTAAGTACAAGAGATTTTTTAAAAGCATAAATCAATCCAGGAACCTGTTGGATTAAAAGTCTTCAACATCTTCCCATTTAACTTAGAATAAAGCACGCACTCCAGAACATGCTCGGCAAGGACTCCTTGATCTAACTTTTGCATATAACAAAAACCTAAGTATATTTGTGCAACCAAACAAGGAGATACTTTTTTCACATGATAAGAAGTTTAGAGATGGTCCAGAGAAGCTCCAAAATGCCTCGAGTGACGCATGTTCCTTCTATCCTCCTGCTCTGCCATCATCAGAAAATAGAGACCCTCATGGTCACAAGATGGCTGCACCAGCTCAGGGCTTTGCTTCCAAGTTCCAGGGAAAACGTAGGGAAGGAAGCAAAGGAAAAAAAGGCATTAACAGTTGGGTCTGTCCCTTTTTACCACTAAAATGATAACTTTTCTTTAGATTGCAACTTACAGGTTATTGGCCAGAACTTTGTTACATTACCAATGTCAGTTTCAAGGAAGACAGGCTTCTTAGCTGAGTACTTTGCCTCCTGAACAAAACCAGGCTTTTGTTGATAAGAAAGGGCGGTTAAAATGTTGGACTTGCCTGTAGCTTGTAGCAACAGTGAAGAGATTTTTGCAGCTCTAATTCAGGTCCCAAGTCAGCTGATTTTGAATTAATTTAAAGGGAGATCATCCTGACTTATTCAGGTAAAAAACCTTAAAAAAGGGACTGGGCTCCCAAGAGCTGAGAGAGCCTCCTTGCTGGCTTGATGAAATAGAAAGTCATGTTGAGGAACCCCATATGGCAAAGGGATGAAGGAGGACTCCAGCAACTTCAGACTCTAGGACCAGAGAGCTGCCTCCAACCAACAGCCAGCAAAAAGCCATGATGCTCAATCATGCATCCATAAGGAAATGGATTCTGCCAAGAGGACCCAGCTAAGCTGTGCTCAGACTCCTGACCCACAGAAACTGTGAGATAATACGTGTGGGGTTTTTTTATGCAGCCAAGATTGTGGCAATCATTGAAATGGAACTGTTGAAAGAATAAATGATAAGGGAGAGAGGGAAAAAGAGAACAGCTGAATTAAATGAGTGAATGTGTAAATGCGTAGGTGAATGCATGAGTGGAGAAATGGATGCATGGATGGGTGGGTGGATGATGGAGTGAATGTGGCAATAGATAGCTAATACTGTGCCAAACACACAGGTCTCCTTTCTGCCACTTTGATTGTGCTGTACCCCTTCATCCATCAAGGACTTCACTCAGGCTGTTATTTCTGCCAGATACAGCCTTTCCTCAGTTCCGGACGAGCCAACCCATTCTCCTCCTTGAAATTCCAGCTCAAATACCCTTCTCAGAGATGCCTTTCCTCAATACTCAACCTAACCACCTCTTCATCACTCTCTATGCCTCATCTGCATCATAGAATCTAAACCAGTCAGAAATTACATTTACCTATTTGTTTCCTTGAAATTGTCTTTCTCCACTAGAATGTCACCTCCAAGAGGGAAGGGACTGTATCTGCCTCCACAACATGTAGAACGGTTCCAGGCACTCAGTAAAGCTCAGGAAAAGACAACCCCATCCACACACCCAAACTCCTGATGAGGTTTGCAAGCAGCTTAAAAGCAGGATTTCCAGCACAGCACACCCATGAATGATCCGTGAACATAGCAGAAGGGACTCCTGGTCCTTAGCTCTTCCTACAGCCTCCCTCTCCCCTCCCACACGCCCATTTGTAGGGTCATACAGAGACTTGCCATATTATTTCCCTGTCTCACACATTCACCCTTGTGATTTAACTGTATCTGTGTGGAGTTTTGTGGTTTTTTGTTTGTTTGTTTGTTTTGAGATGGAGTCTCACTCTGTCACCCAAGCTGGAATGCAGGGCACGATCTCAACTCACTGTAACCTCTGCCTCCTGGGTTCAAGCGATTCTCCTGCCTCGGCCTCCCAATCAGCTGGGATTGAAGGCATGCACCACCACACCTGGCAAATTTTTTGTATTTTTAGTAGAGACGGGGTTTCACCATGTTGGCCAGGTTAGTCTTGAACACCTGACCTCAGGTGATCTGCCCGCCTCGGCCTCCCAAAGTGCTGGGATTACAGATGTGACCACTGTGCCCAGGCTGTATTTGTGTATTTAACTGTAAGTTACTGCCTCATAAAAGCCAGCAGGAATTTGGAGAGGGGGAGAAGATGCCCTAGAAATATGAACATAGTGTTCACCTCCTACAGTTCATCTCCACGTTGTTCTCATATGTAAAAATGAGACAATCTACCAAGGAGAAGGGGGCATCGTGTCTGTATGTACCTGAGGAGTTGCACATTAATATGAAATAAGAGCCTTCAAAATTTCCAGAAGGGTCATTAGAAATTGTTTCACCCACCCCTTTTAATCTAAACAGGTGTATTGTTGAACACCAGCCCTGAGGAGCCCTCTGTACACTGCTCTGTGGGCAAAAAAGTGTGGCAAATGTGAGTTCCACATTCTTCTTTTGGGGGCTCATGGTGAATGTTAGTGTGGGAGTCTGGAGGTAGCAATTGGCCTCACCCCTCTCCCCCTCTGGGTTCTGAACCACCCACAAGCCAGAGGAGGAATGAAGTGCTTTGTTATCCCCAAATGCAGAGTTTCTGGCATATTTGGGATGACCTATGGTAAAGGAAGGCTTTGTGTTACTTCACTAGGAAGTCTGGAATCCAGACATTCACTTCTGCTTTGACAATATATGGACCAGATGTTCTAAAGGAATTCTCTACACAAGACAACTAAATCCTAAAGAAAATAAAATTTTATTGGTGGGATTACAAGAAGCAAGGGAAATCTCCAAGGGGCCAAAAAATTATGTTGAAGCTTAAGCAGATCAGACAAACACGCATAAGGGAACATCAGTGTGACAATCAAGCACTAGTCTCGGGATAAGAGCAAGATGTGGGGATTGGACCTGACCCTCCACTATTAATCCAGGTAGCTAAAAACAGACAGTGCCTGTGGCTCTCGCAAGGTAAAAATGCAAAATCCTCTCTGAAAGAAAGCATTCTTAATCTATGTCCTCAGTATTCTCACAGATTAAGATTGGCCCAATATAAACTCATAAATGAGCAGCAAGCAACAAAAAATGAGCAGACACACTTGAAACCAAAGAAAATACATAAAATAGAACTATAATTATTGAAATTAGAACTCAGTAGGTATGGTTTTTCTTAAAAAAAAAAAAAAGCAGATTATCCACAGCTAAAAAGGGAAATTCATAAACTGGAAGATAGAGAGCAACAGAAAGGCAAGAATGAGAAAATAAGACATTCAGAGCTGTGAAGGGCAGAATGTGATATTCTAACATATATTCTAATTCGAATCCTAGAAAATAAAACAGAGAGAGAACAAAAATGAGGCTATATTTGAAAAGGCAAAAACTGAGAGTTTTCCAGGACTAGTAAAGACATGAATCTACAGATACAACAGTACCATTTACACCAAACTGACTAAGTAAAAAGAGGCCTACTCCTGGATACATTGTGGTAAAGCTACAGAACATCAAAGACAAACAGGAAGTCTTAAAACCAGCAGCAGATGGAAGAAATCAGCAACAACCCCCAGCACAGATGTAACAGTTAGACCAGCAACAACTGGACATTTTTTAAGAGTAGCAACAGAAGTCATCAAAATTCTCTCTTCATCTAGTTGAGAAAAAGAGAACTGTCAAGCTAGAATAGCAGATTTAACAAAACTGTATCTCAAGAATAAGAGCAAAATAAGGACATTTTCAGACTTATAAAAACAAAGATTTAACCAACAGGCCAACTAAAATAATTTCTAAAGGATGTAGTTGAGAGAGAATGAAAACGAACCCAAATAAGAAGGCCTGAGATTCAAGAAGATTAGCAAAGGGGAAAAAGGATAAAACATGTAGGTTAATCTAAAGAACCATTGTATTCATAAAATACAGTTGTCTAACAAGTAGGCTTAATAGAAAGAACTAAAGTCCTTAGCAACAAGGATGTGTCAATTAGGAGAGAAATGACAAGGGTTGAAGTAGTTCAAAATCTTCATATCATCAGTCAGGGTGGGAAGGTGATGACAGTCAAGATACCAACATTACAGCCTGAGCAACACAGTGAGGCTCTGTCTCTAGAAAATAAAAATAAAAAATAAATTATCTGGTTATGGAGGTGCATGCCTGTAATCCAAGCTACTCATGAGGCTAGGAGGTAGGAGGATGCCTAGAGCCCTGAAGTTTGAGGCTGCAGTGAACTATGATCATGCCATGGCACTCCAGCCTGAGTGACAGCCTCTAAAATTAAAAAAAAAAAAAAGATATTGACATTAAAAGTTAAACTGACATTAATAGTAAAAGATACTGACATTAAAAGTCTCATATGCACAGTAAAATTTCAAAGATAATAATTTAAAGAGTAAAAACAGAATTTATAACTTCCATCTCAGGAAAGAAAAAAAAGTAATAAGAAAAAAAATTTAATTTGTATAGACCAGAAAAGATAAATTATATATATATGTGTGTGTATATATATACACACACACACACATATATATATAATGCAGTACCAACGAAACCTCAAAAAAGTTAAAACAGGATAAACAATCCAAATAGATCAATAATCACAATAAATGTAATTGAAATAACCATCTCAGTTAAAAGAGATTATCAAACTGGATGGGGTGGGGGCAGGGAATCCAGCTATCTGCTGTTAAAAAAAAAAAAAAAAAAAAAAAGCTAAAACGTAAAAATATAGGAAGGTTTTAATATAGAAAGTAAAGAAACAGACAAAGATATTAGGCAAATACTAATAAAATAAAGGCGAGTGGCCATATTAACACCAAATAAAATAGCTTTTTAGTAAAGACTATATATTAGGGATAGAGAGAATCACTGCAAAATAATGCAAAATAATAAAGCATTTGCTTCTCCATGAAGATACGATTCAGAGAACATTTGCGTCTAGTCAAATAACTTTACAATATATACTGCAGATGCTTCTTCATACTTCTCTATGAAGGATCTCAGCTGGCCTCCCCCTAACAAGTGTGGAGAGAAATGACTGTGGGTGGCCAGGTCACCTGTTAGACACAGTGTCCCCAGCCCTGGTAAAAACGGCCAAGATATAACTTCTCCCCATCTTTCTAGAGATATGAGTCATTCTTCTTTGAATGGGGAGTAAACAGGTCAGAGCAGAAGCTTCTTTCCCACAATCCCTTGAGAAGGCAGAAGTATAGATTAAGTTCCTACTTTACAGGCTGGGGACAGAAATACTGAAAATAAAGAAACAATGTGTAGCTGGGTGTGGTGGCATGTGCCTGTAGTCCCAGCTACTTGGGAGGCTGAGACGGGAGGATTGCTTGATCCCAGGAGATCGAGGCTGCAGTGAGCTATGATCACACCACTGCACACCAGCCTGAGTGATACACCAAGACCCTGTCTCTAAAAAGAAAAAATTAAAAGAGAAACAATTTGAATCGAAAACGCAGAAACCTTGACTTTGTTGAACCTAATATTCCTCTGATTTTTTTTTTTCTTAACACAGATCTACAGAATTTTGGCAAACAGGGACCTGATCCAACCCTCTCATTTCAAAGATGAGAAAACAGAAACGTACAGAGAGGTGATGTGGCTTGCCCGAAGTCATACAAATAATGTATTTGCATGTACATATAATCATTAATATTTACAAGGGGACCTGAGACAGACTGAGAAAATTAATGAAATGTTAAAATGGCAAATTCTCCCTCAATAAAGAAAAAAGCCTCTATCAAACAGCCCCATTAAATTAAAAAATGCACTGCAATAGGTCTGCTTTCTCTCCGCAAAGGGCTAGCAAACAAGAAAGGCATAGCATGCTGTGCACGGCATTGAAATGTCAGATAGCTGCTGACTCCAGTAATTCATCATTGAATTGAAAGCATTACATATGGGAAGAGCAAAAATCTAATTCCAGCTCATTTCAATAAGAATTGATCTAGGGTTCATTACCTAAAGTAATTTTTACTAACACAACTTTGAACACATCCTCCAACAAGGGTCAGAATCTCTCCCATGATAGCCGGAGTTGATCAGGGGAAATTTTCATGCAGATAAATGCTGCCTGCTAAGTTGCAGATTCTTTGCGTTCCATTTAACTAAGTTGTTTTTCTGTTTTAATGTTTGCTTAATGTTGGAGAGGAAGGTTGGAGAGGGCTGGGAAAACTGGAGTTAGGGGTTATTTTTAAAAGAGATCTAGGGACCAGGCACAGTGACTCATGCCTGTAATCCCAGAACTTTCAGAGGCAGAGGCAGGAAGGGTGCTTAAGCCCAGGAATTCAAGACCAGCCTGGGCAACGTTGCAAGACACTATCTCTAAAAAAAAAAAAAAATTAAAATTAGTCGGACATGGTGGCATGCACCTGTATAGTCCCAGGAAGGCTGAGGTGGGAGGACTGCTTGAGCCCCCAGGTCAAGGCTCCAGGGAGCTGTGATCATGCCACTGCACCGCAGCCTGGATGACAGAGTGAGATCCTGTCTCAAAAAAGGGGTCGGGGAGGGGAGGGGATCTAGGATCTCAAATGCAGATTCATTTGTCTCCATGAGCTGTGCGGCCTTAACCGCACTTCTCTAACTCTAGTCCTTCATCTATAAAAATACTTATATTTCATGTGATAACTGAATAAGAAAATGGATGTAAAGCACTTCACAGAGGTTAAAGTTCTTGATGAAAGGTAGCTTTTAAAAAGCTCATAAACCGTTTACTAGTTCATGATCTCAAGATATTAATACCTACCTGACCTAACAGCCTTTAAAAGAGTGAATGAATGTGTGTGGTATGCAATGACTGTTAGTTCCAATCTCCTCCCCTTTGAGTGGGCTTAAGTGAAATCCTCCAAGATCCAAATGTTCCGAGGCTTGTGTCTGATTGGCCCCAGCAGTGAGACTCAAACTTTCATCAAGAATCTTAACCTCTGCTAGCTGGACCAAGATACCTGATTCCTTAAGCAAAAGAAACAACTCCTCTATCTCTTTCTTCTTTTTTTCTTTTTGAGATGGAGTCTCACTCTGTCACCCAGGTTGGAGTCCATCGGCTCAATCGTGGCTCACTGCAACCTCCACCTCCTGGATTCAAGCGATTCTCCTGCCTCAGCCTCTCAAGTAGCTGGGATTACAGACACATACCACCACACCCAGCTAATTTTTGTATTTTTAGTAGAGATGGGATTTCGCCATGTTGGCCACGCTGGTCTCGAATCCCTAACCTCAGGTCATCCACTTGCCTCAGCCTCCCAAAGTGCTGGGATTAAAGGCATGGGCCACCCCACTCGGCCTCCTCTCTTATTAAATAGGTTTTTCTAGGCTCAGAGAACAGACCTCTGGCTAAATTCAGAAGTTCTCAACTTTGAATACTCACTGCGATGATCAGATGAGGGAGTAGGGGGCTTCGAAAAACTCTGTGCCTAAGCTGTACCCAAAGCCAGTTAGATTCTCTGGGCATGGGACCCAGATGTCAGTATTTTTTAAAGCTCCCAGATGCAACAACAAAAAATAAAATAAAATAACCCAATTAAAAAATGGGCAAAGGACTTGAATAGGCATTTCTCCAAAGATGGTATATAAATGGTTCTATGTTCCTGGAACAGGGGAGCCAAGACAGGATGTGGTGGGAGGTGGGCTAGGAAGATTTAGTCCTCAGAGTTCTGCCACGCACGGGTTTGAGGGCAATGGGGAGGGAGCCTTGGAACGTGTTAAGCAGATGAGTAATCTAGTCAGATTGACATTTCTGGAAAATTACTCTCACTACAAAATAAAGAGTAGGTTGGATGGCGTGTGACCAGAGGCAGAAAGACCAGTTAGGAGTTGATGGGTGGACCCAAGGTCAAATGCTTCTAGTACAGTGGCTCTTACACATGCCTGAAAATCTTCTTCAGGGCTTGCTAGAACACAGATTGCTGGACCCTGCTCCCCGTCTCTTTGATTTGGTAGCTCCGGGGTGCAACCAAGAATTCGCATTTCTAACAAGACCCCAGGCAATGCAGGTCCTGCTGGTCTGGGGACCTGACTTTGAGAACCACTGCTCTAGGTGGTAGTGATGTTAGAAGGGGGGTTCGTTTGGAAAGAAGCTTCACAGTTCTAGGTTGGTAGTTCTAGGTCAAGATTTAATGCTGGCTGCACATTAAAATCACCTGGAGAGCCTGGGCCCCACCACACCCCCTTCACTGATTCATCTGATCTGGGGTAAGGTCTAGCTGTGAGCACTGAAAAGCCCCCAAGTGACTCTAGTGTGAAATCGGGGGTGAAAACCAATCCTTGCTGCTCCACGGCCCAGCATCTTCAGCACTATCTGGGAATGAATGAGAGCTGCATCCCAGATCTATGGAACCAACCATTCTAACATAATTTTCCAGTGGTTCCTTTGCACGTGAAAGTTTGAGAAGCATGGATGTAAATAGCATCTGGCCTGAAATGGGATTCCAGAAACAGCTGGAAGCACAGGGGAGGTGGACTCTAGCTCCCAGGATGATAACCTGGACAAGGACTCTGGGGAGAAGAGATACTCATTCATTTATTCCGATGGACTATATTGACCTTCACTGTGTGCTGGGCATTGTGCCAAGTGCTACAGAAATATGAGGCAGGCACCTGGCCTCAAGGCCAAGAAGACACGACAATAAAAAATGAAAGGCCAAGAGCTCTCACGCTGAAGCTCTACAGGTGCTTCTGAACCACAGCCAGATCAGCAACTCCAACACCAGCTCCCTGGGAGCAAGGACGTCTCCCCGGCACACGACATGCCAGGCACCTGCCAGATTTCCATAAATGTTTGCTGAAAGAATGCCAAATTCGGTGGCATTGGAGGCGGACCTTCCAGGTGGGGAAAAATTACTATGGGCAGAAATGAGCCAGGACTTTGCAAATGGACGGACCCCCCCAGGGCCAAACCAGGTTATGGCAAAGGCCAGGATGTGTGCGAGGGACCACAGCGCATGGTGCCATTTGGCTGGATCTAGATCTGGTCAGCTCTCTTTATCTGCACAGAGCCAGAGAGTAAACATTTCAGGCCTTGTGGGCCATGCAGTCTCTGTTGAAACAATTTGACTCTGTCCCGATAGTGTGAAAGCAGACAGAGACAATCAGTAAACACATGGGTGGCTGGATTCCAGTCAAACTATCTACAAAAGCAGACTGCAAACCAGATTTGGCCCGAAGGCCCCTGATCTAGAACAAGAGAGGAAAAAGCTGGAGATGAAGCCGCAAAGGTAAATTGGAGGTCGTTAGGAGATCACAGAAGACCTTGGCTACTAAGCAAGGTAGGGCAGACCTTGAATCAGCAGTGGGAAGCTCTATGTTGGACATCAAAGTGAAAGGGTCAGCTTGGAGAACTCCATCAGACAGAAATGTGTCAGATAAGATCAGGAGCTGGGGGAGGAGAGGTGGGGTCAGGGGGACCTTTAGGAGATTTGGGGTGGTTCCCAAAGTTCTGGACAACCAAGAGCCAGAGCAGTGGCACTCAAAGAGAAAAACTGGGGTGCAAGAGATGCTTTGGTGGCCAAGGGTAGGGAGGGAAAAGGAGGGGTTGGTTGGAAACAGTGCATTTTCTGGTCACTGGGGTGATGAAGAGCATGCTGTAGGCAAAGACAGGGAAGCTGGCAGGATCTTGGGGAGTGAGGATCTGGATCTGGAAGCTCAGGGAAAACATGTTGAACCCAGTAAAATCCGAATCTGAGACAGCATGAGGCCCCCCCATCAACTCCCCATCCCCCCACCCTCCGACCCCAGCACATGCAAGCGCAGAGGCAGCTGGAGACAACATTTGAGAAAAGCAAGAGAAAAAGGTTAAAATGCAGGGCTAGACTGGCTGCTGTTGTTTCCAAAGATATGAATCTGAGAGATGGAGCTCACCCCAGGCTGGGGTGAATCCTGGCATTCCGGGGCCAGAAGGAGCTTCAGAGCAGCACTCCTCAAACCTCAATGTGTCGCAAACCCCCTAGAGAGGCTGTTAAGTAAGATTCTGCTGCAGCAAGCTGAACGCGAGGCCCAGACCTTGCAATCTCAACGAGAGCCCAGTGGTGCCGATGCTGCTGGCCCAGGACCACGCTTGGAAAATCGAGACCATGAACTCATTCCTTTAACTTCTGTTGTCACCCAAACAAGGACAGTGAGAATCACTGTGCTACCATTTGTTGAGTGGCTAATACACACCAGGCCCTGGAGATACTGAGAAAAGAGCAAAAGGAACTCACATTTCAGCCCTTGCTATGAGCCAGGCCCTGCCCTAAGAAACCCCCATCAGTGACTCATCCATTCCTTGCAGGGGAAGGACCCGCCATGAGGCAGGCTCCACAAGTGCCCCCGTTCTCCAGACGATTTAATGGCCTGAGCACAAGGCAGCCACACTGCAGAGCTAGAACTCCATCGTTGCACCCAAAGAGGACAGCAACAGACCACCTAGGCAGGCTATGAGTCCCCCTAATTGAGGCCACCTCTCCGGGAAAATTTAAAACTAAAGCAAGCTCTTCAACTACATCGGACTCAAGGCATCATGAATCTCCTGAGTGAGGTGGGGTGCGGGGATCACGTATCTGCTAGCATCAGGGACACCCACGGGGCCGTGTGGCTAGGATTTCACCCACGGACAATTCTTTCACTTTGCTTCTGAGACACTAAAGCACTAAGCCCTTAGAAGAGACACTTCCACGGAGCCCCTGTAATGCAAATAAATACCTCCAAATAAAAGGGAAATAATCTGGTGGAGAATTCTGTAACTGGTGCGTATTTGATGGGCATGATTTTCAGAAGCGACTCCCAGCCCCTTCGTGCGGGTCCTGGGGTGTGGTCCCCGCCGGGCGTTGCGATACTACCACCTAGTGGCAATGCGGAGATCTGCTGCGGAAGTCGAAGCGTCCAAACCCCCAAAACAACAGGGGAGGCTGCATTCTGTTAACACCAGCCTGGGCGGTGGCTGTTTTTAGCTGGGTCTCTCCTTCTGTGCCACTTTCATCATGAAAACTGGCTCTCTAGACCCAAAAAAAGCTGCGACGTGCTCTGCAAAAGCTGTTTGAGGGCCAATTTTAGCTGCATTTCTTGGAATTTGGGCTCCCAGGAGGAAGGAGGGAGGTGCGGTTTCAGGAAGCTGTGCATCTTCTTCCTGGAGGCTGTTCTGGCCGTGAGATCATGGATCCCTTCAGGTTCTGCACTGCACCCAGCAAAGGAATGTTTGGGTTTTATACGCAGCAGCAACTGTGTCCTAAGAGCTTTATCGTGTACTATCAAGAGCTTTCTTTATGTGAATCACGTCATTGATGTTTCCAAATAACCCTACAAAGACATTTAGAATTAAGCCCATTATACAGATGAGGAAATCAAGAGTTGGGAAAGTGACGTGGCCAAGGTCATAGAGCTGGTACCTACCAGAGCCATGATTTCAACTCCAGAGTTTGTCCTCTACACCCAGAACCCAAACAAAGCGATGGATCAAGAGTTCAAAGTCCTGGGTTCACCCACACTCTGCTGCCAATTCACTGACTTTGAGGAGGTCATTTAACCTCTCTGGGTCTCATTTTCCTTGATGATAAAACGGGTGTGATCCTCATAGATCCTGCTTCACAAGGTTGTATGAAGATCCAAGAAGAAATGTGATATCCTTTCATTCAGTGGTTCTGTTTCCTGGCCGGGGGGACATCAGACTCCCAGAGTCTTCCACAGATTCCAGGAGATAGATGGGAATAGACTCAGGATCCTGCAATATGAAAGTCTGCTCCGTGACTGCCATTTGTTTGATTACTGTTGTGCAAAGAGCTTAGCCCCTGGTAGGAAATTGAAGAGATGACCACCTACTATGTGTCAGGCCCTTATGCTATGCATTGGGGGTGCAGACATAAGTGAGACATAGAGATCATGGCCATGTGGCAGAGACTGACAGGCAGCCATGTGGACCCCTATACATTAAGGACTGTAACGGAATAGACATGGGGTGGAGGAAAGGGATATGGAATCATAGAAGGACCCCAACTAGCTTGAGATGATAGGTGCCAGAGAAGCCTTCCTAGAAGATCTGACTCTAGTGGAGCCCACAAAGCTGTCAATCAGGTAAGAAAGGGAAGAAGACTCTTGAGAGATCTGCAAGCCACATGACATGCGAGTGCCATGGAGGTCAACCTGACCCAAAGACAGAAGCCTTACCAGACTGCACCGTCTCCAGAATCCCAGAAATCTCTCAAGTTCCTTCCCTTCCCCCTGCTTTCCAAAGCAACCAAGTCACTATTCACCTAATAACAAACAACAACAAAATTAGCCTTTGTACATATCAGCCAAGGTCCAATTTCATGCCTTAAGATTTTGGACAGGTCATTGGAAGGCTATCCATCCCTGCTGCCCCCATGCCAAGCCTCAAAATGCTAAATTAAATACAGGTAAAATGACAGGCTCACTTTTCCCATCTTTTACCTAGCTTGCAGATGGCTGTCACCTAGCCGGGGACCTGCAGGTACAACTGCTTAATACTTCAGTGGTTCTTCACTGGGACAATGTTGTCCTCCAGGAAATAGCCAGCAACGTCTGGAGACATGTTTGGTTGTCATAACCAGCAGGTGGGAGAAATGTTGCTACAAGCGTCTGGTGGGTAGAGGCCAAGGACACTGCTCAACATCCCACAGTGCGCAGCACAGTCCCTACCACAAAGAACGATGTGGCCCAAGACACCACTAGTCCAGAGGTGGAAACACTCTGTTGTATCCTGTGTTGAGCTGACCGTGGAGGGCACTAAAGGAAGCCATCAGGCCGCTGCTGAGCCATTCAGAGTCCTCCTGGATAGATATGGAGGGAAAGGGGATGTGGAGTTTTCTATCTGACTTTATTTTCACTATATTGCATTAGTCGTCCATGTGATTTTCAATATTTTACCCCATCACCAACCACCAACACTGCCCCAATTCCTGAGGAAGATCAGATGGTATCTCAGCCCTTCCCTATTCTCCATTCATTCTACCCACATGGAGTGAACACCTAATGCATGCCAGGCACAAAATGGTGACTAAGGCATAGCCTCTGCTCTCGGAAGCGTTCGGTCTCCTGCAGAAGGCAAGTTTGGCCCCTTACGTGACTGGAGAAACAGGACACCAGGTGCCACGACTCCAGGGCCGCCACTTCTCACCTTGTAGTCTACGGGAATGGCGCCCCTGGAGGACGGCTTCAGAAAAGCAGGTGAAGCTGCCTCTTTGGGGCTGACCAACATGGCAGCCTCTGAAAGGCTAGAAAACAGGAAAAGGTATATCAGTGAGGAGGGGGAGCCTTAGCTCTGCCTCAAAGGCAATGGGGGAGGACAAGGGACAGACAGCGAATAATATGGACAGAGAGTAGAATGAACAGATGTCTAATAGATACCAACAAGAGTGTCAGATACAAAACCACTATAATAGGGGTTGCAATACCACTTTAGTATATAAAACTCACTCAGGACTTACAATGTGCTAGGGGCCTTCATGAATTATCTTGCTTTGCCCAAACATGAACCTTGGAAATAGATATTATTATCATCTGCAAATTGCACATAAGGAAGGTGAGGCTCCTTAATTAGTTATTTTACTCAAAGCTGCCCAACTCAAAGGTGGCAGAGCACAAACTGGACTGTGAACGTTGATCATATGAACTTGGTTGTTCTTGTCACACCCAACTAAAAAAGAGTTGAGAAGTCAGGTGGGGGAAAGGCACTCAGGACGCATAATATTGCTGCAAGAATGTTATTCTCTGCAAGCCCAGCTGCTGAGACTGCCTGTTGTAACCTGAGACGAGTTTTATCAATAGCTGCTGAGATAAAGTGCTGCAACTCTAGGACTAATTTCATCTACTGCCATCTCCCGCCAATCAAGCTTGCCAGCTCCCCAGAAACTTCTAGAGCCAATGAACATTCTCAAAGAGCAATACATAACATTTCTCCTTGCCATAAAACCTCCAACCTCCTCTTTGTTCTTCAAGTATACCAAAGTCTGCCCAGTCTGTGTGCATGCCCCAAACTGCCATTCTTTCTTCCCAAATAAAACATTAAGAAATTCATCACTGCATTTTTATTCTGACTTTGCCAGAACCCATGGAGTTTAATTCCAAAAACTATATGCTTAACAGCTCCCCTATTAGCTGAGAAGAAAACTGTTCAAAAGCCCAGTAAGCAATGAGCATATGAGAGTTCAGGGAGCTAGCTGAAGCAGAAAATTTACTGGAAGAAGTAAAAAGACAGGCTCTGAAAAGCATCAAATGCTAAGCTAAGCAGCCTGACCCTTGACACTGTAGAATTGGGAAGGCACATAGGTTTCCTCCTGTGATCTACCCTACTTGATATCTAGCTATGGGGAGAAGCAGTAAGGAGAGGAGTTTGAGGCTTGCTGTTATTGATTAGTGATGTCTGCCTTGAATGTAGGAATGGGAGATAACAGCACACTTAGCCTAGACTTGCCATCCCTGATGTGGGCAATGAGGAGCCATTACACATTTCTGAGCAAGGAGTGCTTTAGTAGGACTACTCAGGCTATGACATGAAGAGTAGAGATCAGAGCAGAGAGCCCTGGGATTCTATGGAAAGCAGCATTTTCTTCAAAATATGAAACCTGCAAAAGGCAACCTGCTCCAACAAACGTGATCAAATATTTTTACAATTATCTCCACTCCCTGAATTCTTGTTTTAACTCTACTAACCTCATTCAAGAGTTCCAAGGAACTCCAGTAGTGCTTTCCCCCCACTCAAGAATATTCCTCATTATAATTTTGTTCTCATATAACTTTGATTAATTAGAACACTTGGAAAGGAAGGGGTGGCAGAAAGGCTCAGGGAATCACGAGAATAAGCAAGAATTATTTAATCACCACCTAATTAGTCTAAATTACTATCCACAGTGTCCCAACATGGAGATATCTTCTCCAAAAGGTACTTATTGAGAGGCGTGGAGTGAGGCGGCCAGTAGCCAAAGACCACTTCGAGGTGTGCCTCCCACAGCACACAAGCCAAAGAGTTCCTGTGCTGGTCAGGAAAAGAAACCCGCCATGGCAAAGTCAACTGCAAGGTATTAACAAGACAGACTAAAATCACAAAACAGAGACACAGGAATGAATCTTTATACATTCCTTCAACAAGTGCTTTTAACATCCCTACTGTGTGTCAAAATACCTTAGAAGTGATACAGACATCTTCCCACTTCATGTTGAATCCATCCCACAGCATCCATAGTGGACCATGGTGACTAATGTCTTCAGAAGCCCAGCACATTTTCCTCCATTCCCCGTCTTCTAGTAACTTCTAGTAATTTCTACTCCCAGTCACTGGGATGGACATATGACCCAGTCAGACCTGGACAATCATGCTCAGTGATTGTTCTGGGGGTGGACATATGATCTGAGCAGAGCCACGCAGAGTCCTCTCCTGAGACTTTCTCTTGTAGTTAGGGTTGTGAAGGAGGATGTGGAATCAGGAGCAATGGTGGCCATCTTCCCTACCACATGGACAAAGCAGAAGATGGAGCCAGGCAGAGGGAAGCAGACAGTCTCCACCTCCTTCAATTCTGCAAACTATCTGAGAATTCTCCCTGACTACATGAACCAACACATTTCCTCCCTTGCTGATATGGGTTGACCGTGCCCCCAGCCAAATCTCATCTCGAATTGTAGCTCCCATAATTCCCACATGTGGTGGGAGGGACCTGGTAGAGGATAATTGAATCACAGGTGCAGTTTTCCCCATACTATTCCCCTAGTAGTGAATAAGTCTCACGAGATCTGATTTGTTTTGTTTTGTTTGTT
>NC_045450.1:9204921-9231758 GCF_002776525.5 Piliocolobus tephrosceles | reverse complement strand
GTAGTGAATAAGTCTCACGAGATCTGATTTGTTTTGTTTTGTTTGTTTTTCTGAGACAGAGTTTTGCTCTTGTTGCCCAGGCTGGAATGCAATGGCGCAATCTCAGCTCACCACAACCTCCACCTCCTGGGTTCAAGCAATTACCCAGCCTGAGCCTCCCAAGTAGCTGGGATTAAAAGCATGCGCCACCACGCCCGGCTAATTTTGTATTTTTAGTAGAACAAGGTTTCTCCATGTTGGTCAGGCTGGTCTCAAACTCCCGACCTCAGGTGATCCGCCCGCCTTTGCCTCCCAAAGTGCTGGGATTACAGGTGTGAGCCACTGCTCCCAGCAAGCTGATGGTTTTATAAGGGGTTTCCTCTTTCACTTGGTTCCCATTGTCTTGTCTGCCACCATGTAAGACATACATGCCTTTCACCTTTCACCATGATTATGAGGCCTCCCCAACCACATGGAACTGTGAGTTCATTAAGCCTCTTTTTCTATGTAGATTACCCAGTCTCCGGTATGTCTTTATCAGCAGCATGAAAATGGACTAATACACTTGCCATAAGCTATCATCTCACCCCAGTTAAAATGGCTTATATCCAAAAGATAGGCAATAACAAATGCTGGTGAGGATGTGGAGCAAAGGGAGCCCTTGTACACTGTTGGTGGGAACATAAACTAGCACCTCCACCATGGAGAACAGTTTGGAGGTTCCTCAAAATACTAGAAGTTTCCAGAATAGTTTTGACTGATACATCATCCATGACTCACATCTCCATTTGGTATCCTCTAGGGATTGGGGAACTGATGGGGGACTCACTGTCTTGAGGTAACCCTTCTACTCTGAGGCACTTTGTCAGAAATCTCTTTCTTAGAAAAAGCCAAATTTTGCCTCATGGGTCCTCCAACCCTTGAATTCTGGTTCTGCCCTCTGGAGTTCCCCAGTCTGAATCTATGACACTGCTGTAATAATATCTGCTAAATATGCATTTGCAAGATGCATGCCTTCCCTCAGGCACATCACACATACACACACACACACACACACACACACACACACACTAACCCCAAGCCTCCTCTTTGCTTGGATGACCACCTGAGTTCATTCTACTGTTATGCATTTGACATGGTATAATGGTGCATCTGCATTCAGGCAAGGCTGGATCTAGGGGAACACTTGAAATAAATCACCAGGACACTATCTCACCTTTTCTTTGTTCTAATTTCTTCAGTCTTGGCCGTGTTCACAGATAAACTCTTCCCACCTAGAAAATGAACCTGACAGCTCACACATCATCTTCACAGCTGATTATACCGATTCACAGAAAGCAGCTCTCCCATGATGGGAAGGGTTCCAATTTGTCCAAGGTGGTGAAGGGGGGTAACATGCTTTTGTTGAGCCAATCATTGTGGCCAGAGGAATTGGGAATTCCTGTGGCCAGTCATGGGTGATGTGCCCATCTCTTAATAGGGGGGAAGCAGGGAAAGGCTCCCAGCATATTGGATGTTACCAGAAAGCTGGGAGGAGAGGAATGGGAGAAAGGCAGAGGAAGTTGGCTTCAGAAGGGAACGCTCTAGTAAATAGTATCTGATCTACATGATTTGCAGAACTTCCACCTTCTAGGTCCTCTCCTGGACGTGGTTCAACCATCACCCTCCAAGGGTTCAGACCTTGGTCTGAACCAGGTCAGGAAACAATTTCATTATCACCTTCTTTTCTAGTTTATTGAACCAACCCAGACTCACATTATACCCTTGGAAGTCACATTTCATCCTCACTCCCACTGAAGTTACAAGCAACATGCATGCACACACACACGCAGGACACACAGCACATGTGCAAACACACACACAGACACTTACATATTCACAAATATAAACACATATTTTATATTCATACACAGAGACACATAAACTCAGACATGCATACACTGATATGAACATACAACGTAAATATGCATGCATATACATGTACACATACATAAACACACAGCGATCCACATGTACACACATGCAGGCACACACATATGCATACACACAAAGATACACATATGCATACACAGATGTACACATATACGCACATTAACATATCTATACAAAAACCCTTACACAAACACATGTACACACCTACACAGACATACACACACACACTCAAGCACACAGAAACATGTATACACACATGCACACACACACAGACATAAACATACACTCACACAGAGACACATGTAAACACATCTACACACATATACATACACATACACAAGGGCTCATCACATGAGCTGCTGAGAACAAAAGAACTCCTTACTCACATCACCTGGTATGAAGACCCCACACGCCCACATGCCTTCAGGTCCATTCTGACTGCAAGTAAGTCTCCCCAGTTAAAAAAACCAAACCATGGCTGGGCGCGGTGGCTCACACCTGCAATCCCAGCATTTTGGGAGGCCGAAGAGGGCAGATCACAAGGTCAGGAGATCGAGACCATCCTGGCTTATACGGTGAAACCCCGCCTCTACTAAAAATACAAAAAATTAGCCGGGCATGGTGGCACGTGCCTGTAGTCCCAGCTATTCGGGAGGCTGATGCAGGAGAATCACTTGAACCCCGGAGGCAAAGGTCGCAGTGAGCGGAGATCGCACCACTGCACTCCAGCCTGGGCAATAGAGCAAGACTCCGTCTCAAAGAAAAAAAAAAAAAAAAGCCATGTGGTTCCCTGCCCACCTCCCAGAGCCTTCAGCCTAGCACTGGCTTCTCCCATCACCATGGAAACCACACCACCCCCAGCACTTGCCATTCAAGGACTTTTGTGGCATTCCTGAATGTCAAAATGACATTGGTATTTTCCAGAGAGGTGACCCTAATTTTGAGCTCAACTCAAAGGACTCCTTGAAGATAGAATGCAGGCTGACTTCTCTGGCCCCAGGTGAGTCACCAGGGAAGGAAGGCAATGCTGTTGGTCTGCTTTCTTTGTGTTCCTGATCAGTTACAGCATTTTATGTTATAAAATGGGCCTCAGGAATAAAATCATGATTGATAACATTGTGTGTTTTGGAAAGATGGGTGCTCTGAGGCTCCGAGAAACTAAATAAACAGCCTAAGGTCACACAGCAGAACTAAGACTTCTAAAAATCTTTTTTTTTAATTTTTGTGGGTACATAGTAGGTATATATATTTATGGACATATGAGAGGTAGAGAGATGATAGATAGATAGATAGATAGATAGATAGATAGATAGATAGATAGATAGATAGATAGACAGATTTGTGTTTTGTTGTGTTTTGTTTTTTGGAGATGAAGTCTCACTCCGTCATCCGAGCTGCAGTGTAACGGCCTAATCTCAGCTCACTGCAACCTCCACCTCCCTAGTTCAAGTGATTCTCCTGCCTCAGCCTCCCAAGTAGCTGGGATTACACGCACCCACCACTACACCTAGCTAATTTTTTGTATTTTTAGTAGAGACGAGGTTTCACCATGTTGGCCAGGCTGGTCTCCAGGGAAGACCACTAGAACTCCTGACCTTGTGATTCACCCACCTCGGCCTCCCAAAGTGCTGCGATTACAGGCATGAGCCACTGTTCCTGGCAAGATAGTTTTAGAAATTTTTATAAAGGTACACAACGTATAATAATCACATCAAGGTAATGGAATATCCATCACCTCAAGCATTTATCCTTTGTATTATAAACAATATAATTACACTTTTAGTTATTTTTAAACGTACAGTTAAATTGCTGACTACAGTTACCCTGTTGTGCTATTAAATACTAGATCTTATTCACTGTCTATACCATCCCCATTTCTCTCTCCACCACCACCACCTATGACCTTTCCCAGCCTCTGGTAACCATCCTTCTACTCTCTATCTCCATGAGTTCAAGTGTTTTAAATTTCAGCTCCCATAGATAAGTGAGAACATGTGAAGTTTGTCTTTCTGGGCATGGCTTGTTTCACTTAACATACTGACCTTCAGTTACCTCCATGTTGTTGCAAACAACAGGATCTCATTCTTTTTATGGCTGAATAGTACTCCATTGTGCATATGACCACATTTTCTTTATCCATTCGTCTAGAATCAGGATTTGAACCCAAATTTGAGCCCAAGGCTCTGGACTTCCTTCTGCATATGCTCCCACTCCGTAATGCTCACTTTTTGTGATTGGTAATTAATATTTTGAACCTAATGCAAGATTCTTTTTTTATTATTATTATTATTTTTGAGACAGAGTCTCGCTCTGTTGCCCAGGCTGGAGTGCAGTGAAATGATCTTGGCTCACTAACCTCTGCCTCCTGGGTTCAAGTGATTCTCATGCCTCCATTTCCCAAGTAGCTGGAATTACAGACTTGTACCACCACGCCTGGCTAATTTTTGTGTTTTTCGTAGAGACAGGTTTCACCATGTTGGCCAGGCTGCTTTCGAACTCCTGACCTCAGGTGATTCACCTGCCTTGGCCTCCCAAAGTGCTGGGATTACAGGTGTAAGCAACCACATCCAGCCTACTTCTATTACTATTACATTGTAATATATACTGAAATAATTATGTAACTCACCATAATCTAGAATCCATGGGAGCCCTGAGCTTGCTCTCCTGCAACTAGATGGTCCCATCTGAGGGTGATGGGAGACAGTGACAGATCATCAGGCATTAGATTTTCATAAGGAGCACACACAACATAGATCCCTCACATGCAGATGAGGAAACCCAGGCACAGAGAGGCTGAAGTCGTGCTGGCGTGTGCAGGCCATCTGAGTGCAGAGTCTTCTGCTTCTCAACCTCGCTCTGCTGCCGAGGAGAGATTAAGGAGGGGAAAATCCACTCTTCATTGGAGGCCAGTTCACAATAGCGTTCGTGCTCCTGTAAGAATCTAATGCTGCTGCTGATCTGACAGGAGGCGGAGCTCAGGCAGTACCGTGAGCAATGGGAGCGGCTGTCAACACAGAAGAAGCTTCACTGGATCACCCACCACTCATCTCCTGCTGTGCGGCCTGGTTCCTAACAGGCCATGGACCAGTAGCGGTTCGTGGCCTGGGGGTTGGAGACTCCTGCTGTAAGACCTCCCCTCAGTGGTGACTCTCTCCAGACCTCCAATGCAAAAAGGATTTTCCCCTCCTTAATCTCTCAGCAGCAGAGAGTGGTTGAGAAGCAGAAGACTCTGCACTCATGGCCTGCACAATCCTAGCACGACTTCAGCCTCTCTATGCCTGGGTTTCCTCATCTGAAAAACACTCGTAACAATAGTACCTTCATCAGAGGTTGCATCAACGGTTAGATGAGTTAGTAAGTTCAGCATTTAGAACAGTGCCTGGCACATAGTGAGTGCTATATGTGTGATAGTTAGATTTGAGAAAATCTTCTTCATACCTATGCTCCCCAAATCCTTGCTGGGTTGGTTGTCATTCCCCGAGAGCCCTTCCTCTGTGACCCCTATTCCTGCCTCCTAAAAGCCTAGCACAAGGTCTTGCAAATAGTGACTATCCTATGCGGGGACACTGACTGGATAACTTTGCATTTCTTCTGTTATCTGCCTAGACAGACACAAACTGGAACCAGACCAGTTACAAGAGTGAAGAGGTTATTGTTACAAGTAACATATTTTGGAAGTTATTTCGCCCTTCAGGAATTATTTAATGCTTCTGGAAATGTTCAGAAGCCACCACTGCATTGAAAATTTACAGAGATGGCTGTGTGTGGCTGTAGAGGGAGGGCCTTGAGATCATTTTACTACCAACTCCCATGCAGTTGGGTGGGGCTAAGAGTCTCCCAGCTGCCCACTGCCTCCTTCAAGCTGTTTCAGCCCCACCTGCTTCCAAATGCTGTCCCTGACACCTACAGCGTGGGTCGCCCTTAGCCCAGAGGCTGTGGTGTGCCCCCGTTCCCCCATGAGGCACTGACAACTCTTCCCGGCCTTGTGTCAGGCACAGATTCAATAAATAGCCATTCATTCTCTGATTGATCAATTAAGGACCTGAGAAGAAGGCGTTAGCAGACGAAGAGGAAGAGGAGGAATAAGAAGAAGAAATGTATTCTCTTGCAGTTCTGGAGGCCAGAATTCTGAAATCAGGGTTTCAGCAGGACTGGTTCCTTCTGGAGGCTCTGGGGCTGAATGTGTTCCATTCCTCTCTACCTGCTTCTGCAGCTGCCGGGGATCCTTGGCATTCCTCAGCTTGTGGACCAACCACTCCAATCTCTGCCGCCCTCTTCACATGGCCTTCTTCCCTCTGAATTTGTTATCTCTGTGTCCAAATCTCCTTCTCCTTTTCCTTTGCATCGGGCCCACCCTAATCCAGTATGACCTCATCTTAACGCAATTACATCTGCAAAGACCCTATGTATTATCTTTTTTTTTTTTTTTTTGAGACAGGGCCTTGCTGTGCACCCAGGCTGGAGTGCAGGGGTGTGATCACAACTCACTGCACATCAACCTTGAATATGGCTTTATTTCCTAATAAGGCCATATTCACAGGCACAGAAGTTAGCACTCAGATGTAATATTGCAGGGTCGGTGCGAGGGGACACAACTCAATGTGGTGACAGCAGGTCACCACAGCTCTGACCTTCCACTTCCTCTTGTATATAGAGGAAACAATAGCCCCTCCTTGCTCTGGAGGATTCAGTGGGAGGGTCTATTGAAAGCACCCAGCCCAGCCAGGTGTGGTGATGCACACCTGTAGTCCCAGCTACTCAGGAGGGTGAGGCAGGAGGATGGGTTAAGCCCAGGAGTTCAAGGCTGCAGTGAGCTATGACTGCACCACTGCACTCCAGCCTGGGTGACAGACAGAGACGCTGTCTTTAAAAATAAATAAATAGGCCTGGTGCAGTGGCTCACATCTGTAATTCCAGCACTTTGGGAGGCTGAGGCAGGCAGATCACTTGAGGTCAGGAGTTCAAAACCAACATGGCAAAATCCCATCTCTAATAAAAATGCAAAAATTAGCTGGGCATGGTGGCAGGCGCCTGTAATCCCAGCTACTCGGGAGGCTGAAGCAGAAGAATCACTGGAACCCAGGAAATGGAGGTTGCAGTGAACCAAGATTGCACCATTGCACTCTAGCCTGGGTGACAGAGCGAAACTCTGTTCAAAAAAAAATTAAATTAAATTAAAATAAATAAATAAATAAAAACAGAAATAAAGTACCCAGCTGGTAGACCTGCAAAAGCCCAAGGTACCGTGGTATTCTCTGTCACTGGCCATGGCCTAGGTCCCAAGGTTCTCGGCAGCTGGCAAACGCCTTCTTGGGGCCCGAGTCCAAGAGACCTTCCTGGAGAGATATTCCACAAAGGGGACCCAACTGGCAGCAAATGGAAAGTTCTACGGGCACCTAAACTAGGGCTGTCAACCTTCAATGTTACAGAATCTCCAGGTGCAGGATGATGGGAGGTTGAAATAGCTGGTACCCAGCAGCACCCTGACGGCTGAAAAGAGCAAAGAAATCCTGCTTGCTCTCACTCTCTCTCTTTCGTCCAAAACACACACACACACACACACACACACACACACATTCTCCCACTGCCCCCGGTCTTCTAGCAATTCTCAGCCAAGGTGTGGTGTGTTGCGAGCAGTTGTGGGGTGTATTAGCAACTAATCTGTTGCTAATCACAGAATGCCAAATGTGGCAAATATATGTACGAGTAGATACAAGGTTATTCCTGTGAAATATCACTTCCACTCTTGCATTCTGATTAGGTTTCTTCCGTGAGAAAAGAAAGGAGAGAATTTACAGCCACTGCAGGCGTGAGGATGTTTCCACCCATGATGGAATAAAAAGCCTGCAACCACTTCATTGTATTCCATGCCCTGAGGGGCACGAATAGAAATATGATGCTTTCTTCTGTGTAACATACATAGGTACCATATACCATGCTTGGAGGGAGACCTTGGGTGAGGACAGGAAATACAGATGGCCAGGAAAGATCAAGAGAGATGCAAAAATGTAAATAGAAACAGAAGGCACCATTATTTACTCACTCACTTGGCAAAAACATGTTAAGTTTGATCCTAACAGGTATTGGCAACAATGCAAAGGTGCAGAGAGGGGTTCATTAAAACGTGCTTGTGAAACTAGCCCTACCGTCCCACAGATATGTTATAACTCCGCCAGGTGCAGTGGCTCATGCCTGTAATCCCAGCACTTTGGGAGGCCAAGGCCAGTGGATCGTGAGGTCAAGAGTTCAAGACCAGCCTGGCCAAGATGGTGAAACCCCATCTCTACTAAAAATACAAAAATTAGCCAGGTGTGTGTTGGCATATGCCTGTAATCCCAGCTACTCAGGAGGCTGAGGCAGGAGACTCACTTGAACCCTGAGGGCGGAGGTTGCAGTGAACCAAGATCACACTGCTGCACTACAGCCTGGGTGACACAGCTAGACTCCATCACAAAAAAAGAAAGAAATAAAAAAGAAAAAAAGAAACGGTATAACTCACCCAGATCAAGGTATTCAGACAACAAGACGCCAGACCCCTCGTCCATCACGATTGCTTCCTTACTCCTCCCTCATTCTCCTTTTCCCACCTTCCCCACTCTATAAATCTCATCATTTTAGCTGGTCAGGGAGACAGATTTGAGACTGATCTCCTGTGTCTTTGGCCTTCTTCCCTGGTAGTACTCATCTTGGCGACTGGCTCTCTGTGCAGCAAGCAATGGGACCTGGACCAAACCCCTAACATTTTGGTAACGTGGTTCAGAGGACTGAGGTTGATATGACCATTTGGGAGACCTTGTGGGATACAGATGTCATTACTTTTCTGACCTCAATTCCTTCTACTCTCTGCTTTGATCACCAATAGGATGTGTCTTTTCCCAGGGTTAACAGCACCAGTTCTTCAGAAAAGCTGCCTGAATTAGGAAGTTCTGCTTCATCACTTCCTAGCTGTGTGAACTTAGCAGTTTCTTAAATCTTTCTGTGCCTCCATTTCCTCATCTGTAAAATGGAGATGATCGGCTGGGTGTGGTGGCTCACACCTGTAATCCCAGCTCTTTGGGAGGCTGAGGCGGGTGGATTACCTGAGGTCAGGCATTCAAGACCAACCAGGCCAACATGGCAAAACCCCATCTCTACAACAAATACAAAAATTAGCCGGGCATGGTGGAGTGGGCCTGTAATCCCAGCTACTCTGGAGGCTGAGGCAGGAGAATTGCTTGAATCAGGGAGGCAGAAGTTGAAGTGAGCCAAGGGCGTGCCACTGCACTCCAGCCTGGGCGACAAGAATGAAACTTCGTCTCAAAAAATAATAAATAAATAAATAAAAATAAAATGGAGATGATGATAATACTACTACCCCACAAGGATTGTGTGAGGATTCACTAAGATAATGCATGTAGGCTGGGTGCGGTGGCTCACACCTGAAATCCCAGCACTTTGGGAGGCTAAGGAGGGTGGATCACTTTAGTCCAGGAGTTCGAGACCAACCTGGACAACATAGTGAGATCCTGTCTCTACTAAAAATACAAAAAAAAAATTGCCAGGTGTGGTGGTACATGCCTGCCATTCTAGGTACTCGGGAGGCTGAGGTGGGAGGATCACCGGAGCCCAGAAGGTCGAGGCTGCAGTGAGCCGTGATTGTGTCACTGCACTCTAGCCTGGATAACAAAGCAGGATCCTGCCTCAAAACAAAACAAAACAAAACAAAAAGATAATACAATGCACATAAAGTGCTTAGCACTGTGCTGGGACCAAGTGCGTGCTACACACAGGCCACCCATCATCATCACTCTTATTAACATCACTGTTATTTCAGATGTGCCAGGAGGGTCTCTTTTATTCCGAGTGATATATGCCAGTGTGCCAGGATTTAGTATTTCTGTACATGACACTTTTAGTCTGCTAAAGACAGAGATATGGGATATGTTCACTCTGTTATTTATACCAATAGGGAAGGTGTCACTGCTGGTTACATACACAGCGATCAGGCACTTTACTCTGTTATTTTTAAGCAAGAGTTTCTGGATGTTATGTATGTAGTTAAGATCTGTGTATATTTACTTCTCACAATCCGTACAGATCTGGCATGTTTGGGTTGGTTAAATACGCTTGGCTCCTGTCACCGGCATGTGTGGTGCTACAATCTCAGAAGCGATTGAAGAAGACATAACTAGAGTGACCTACTCCCCCAGTGTGCCTGGGACTGAGGGGTTTCCCTGGGGTCCGGACTTTCGGGTGTAAAACCAAGAAAGTCCCAGGCAAAGCAGGACTATTCGGTCACCCTAGACACCGCCCAGGCCAGCACTCCCCACATACCACTTATTCCTAGTCCACATGCCTGACCACTTAGGAGCACAGATTCTGGAGTCGGGGGTCTGGTTTCAAATCTGGCTCCACCAGTCAGTCATGCAGCCTGGGAAAGTCATTGAAGTGTCTGCGGCTCCTTTTGCTCAAGTGTAAAATGGAGCTAATAATGGAACTACCTGCAGTGACTATGAGAATGTAATGAGTTGATAAATAGAAAATGCTTAAAATCATGCCTAGCCCAGAGTAAGCACTCAATAAACCTTTGCTCTTATTGTTATTATATCTGCCACTACCTCTAGTATCTATTTAAATATTTCTAGATCTACACAATCTTAAAAGGCTTAAATGCATCTATCGTAAAATTAAATGGTACACCACTACCCTAATTGGAAAGCCAGTCCTGTTAGTCATCAATAGAAGGTAACTGTAAACATAAGTGTGTAACTATTTACCAAGTAGAAGCAGTTCACACCCCATTAATGGGATGCCGACATCCTTTGGAAACGCTGATTTCTAGCCCAGTTGCTCGATACAAGTGGAAATAGGCTGAGAAACAGAAAGGAACAAGGCAAGGTGGAGCCAGGGCTCAGAAGCCCGCTGTATGGACTCCACATCTAAGCCCATCACACTGTGCCCTAGGGCCATTAAGAAAGGGCAGGAAGGGCCAGGCATGGTACCTCACGTCTGTAATCCCAGCACTTTGGGAGGCCGAGGTGGGCAGATAACTTGAGGTCAGGAGCTCAAGACCAGCCTGGCCAACATGGTGAAATCTCATCTCTACTAAAAATACAAAAAAAATTAGCCAGGCATGGTGGCACATGCCTGTAGTCCCAGCTACCTGGGAGGTTGAGGCAGGAGAATGACTTGAACCCTGGACGTGGAAGTTGCAGTGAGCCAAAATCATGCCACTGCACTCCAGCCTGGGCAACAGAGCAAGACCCCGAGAAAGAAAGAGAGAAAGAGAGGAAAGAAAGAAAGGAAAGAAGAAAGAAAAGAACGAAAGGAAGAAAGAAAGAGAGCAAAGAGAAAGAAAGAAAGAAAGAAAGAAAGGAAGGAAGGAAGGAAGGAAGGAAGGAAAGAAAGGAAAGGAAAGGAAAGGAAAGGAGAGGGGAGGAGAGGGGAAGAGAGGGGAGGGGCGGAGTGGGACAGGGCAGGGCGGGGCAGGGCAGGGCAAGGAAAAAGGAAGGGCGGGTACGAGACAGTCATTTTCCACAGGTTGGCTCTTTTCAAGGCAGGTATCTGAAATGCCTCTAGTCGGCCCTCACCTAGCCTGGTTCTCAGCAGGTAGGTTAGAGCCAGGGTTAAGGTAACTCCCTGCATTAGCTCTGCGCCCTTAGGACAAGTCACTTCACCTCCCTGGGCCTCAGTGAACCCCATCTGCAAAATGAGCATCATAATCTCTGCCTCACAGGGTCACTGAGAGGATCAGACAGGATAAAGGTAAACACATCTGGTGGTTTTGAATGCATTCAAGAAACGTTCCTGCTCACCATCTGGCTTTGTCAAATACTAAGAATTAATTTGTGGAAGCTTATCATTACTTGGGAGGAAATGGTCTCATTCCCCTAACTGCAAGTGCCTCAATGAAAACTAGGAAAGATATATCATCAGAAAGCTTTTTAGAAAGCCAAGAAGGAGGCCGGGCGCGGTGGCTCAAGCCTGTAATCCCAGCACTTTGGGAGGCCGAGACGGGTGGATCACGAGGTCAGGAGATCGAGACCATCCTGGCTAACACGGTGAAACCCCGTCTCTACTAAAAAATACAAAAATTAGCCGGGCGAGATGGCGGGCGCCTGTAGTCCCAGCTACTTGGGAGGCTGAGGCAGGAGAATGGCGTGAACCCGGGAGGCGGAGCCTGCAGTGAGCCGAGAGCGCGCCACTGCACTCCAGCCTGGGCGACAGATCGAGACTCCGTCTCAAAAAAAAAAAAAAAGAAAGCCAAGAAGGAAGCGATGTTAATTTTACCACTTTTAGGC
This sequence comes from Piliocolobus tephrosceles, assembly GCF_002776525.5. Classification (NCBI taxonomy): domain Eukaryota; kingdom Metazoa; phylum Chordata; class Mammalia; order Primates; family Cercopithecidae; genus Piliocolobus; species Piliocolobus tephrosceles. The sequence continues at coordinate 9,219,567 of NC_045450.1, read as the reverse complement.
AATTGTTCATTTTTTTTTAATTGTACTTGAAAATCTGGGCTCCCACTTAAGAATACCTCAAATAGTGAGCTTGAATCACAGTACGAACTTCAAGTGACAGGCTTGTAATACAATTAGAGCAACTGCTTATTACCTTCCATTATTGAATAATATGTTCATTAATAGCTCTCCCCTTCCCTTACTATAACATTCTCCTGCTAAAAACAAACATAAACACCAAGACCCAGGATGTTGGAGAGCTGAACTTGACCACAGAGTGACCAGCAGCTGTACTGGGTGGGACAAGAGATCCAGCATTCGGTGGCTATATTAGTCCATTTTCACACTACTGATAAAGACATACCAAGACTGGGTAATTTATAAAGAAAAAGATATTTAATGGACTCACAGTTCCATGGGACTGGGAAGGCGTCACAATCATGGCAGAAGGTAAAAGGCACGTCTTACATGGCAGCAGACAAGAGAGAATAAGAGCCAAGTGAGAGGGATTTCCCCTAATAAAACCATCAGATCTCGTGAGACTTATTCATTACCACAAGAACAGCATGGGAGAAACCACTCACATCATTCAATTATCCCCCACTGGGTCCCTCCCACAATATGTGGGAATCATGGGAGCTACAATTCAAAATGAGATTTGGGTGGGGACACAGCTAAACCATGTCAGTGGCCATGACCAAGTCCACCCTGGAGTCACCCCTTTGATCTGCTGATCCAGGAGCCCTTGCCTGCCAGGTTATATGGAGACAGAAGGAAATGAAAGGCCCTGCACATATTTTATCTGGTGCCCTCCTCAACACATCCCTGTAAACTAAGTTTTATTACCATGTCTTCCCTTTCACAGATGAAGAGACTGAGGGTCACAGAGGTTCCTTGACGAGCCCAAGTCACACAGCAAGGAAATGTCAGAACCAGGATGCAAACCCTGCTCTGTCTGACTCCATTACACTAAGCCCAGATCTTTCAAAGGAAGATTTTTCTTCATTTCCCTTTGATATATGTTCCTGATAGCCCCAACAATCATTTCTCTACTTTGCAAACATGCGTGCCTGTGTATGTGTCCTTTTTCACCAAATAGGTAATCATCTATCTCCTCCTCCTTCTCTACCTCCTTCTCTTCCTCTAACTTGGGCACCCAAGACACGAAAGGGGGTGTCTCCACAGGATTATGAAAGACTGACTGTTTATGTCTATGTGCTCAGAGTAACAACAGAGGAGAGCTGTGCTTTCTCCCTCCTGGGGCTAAAACTGACTTTGTGGAAGAGCTAGAAAAAGTCATATAAATAGTTCTGGTACAGACCAACAACCAACAAAGGAAAGGAAGGGGAAGGGAAAGGGAAAGGGAAAGGGAAAGGGAGAGGGAGGGGGGGGGGGAGGGGGGGGGGAAGGAAGGGAGGAAGGGAGGAAGGGAGGAAGGGAGGAAGGGAGGAAGGAAGGAGCAACATGGATAAACTGCCTGCATTTCCAGCCCGCCTGACTTGTGCCATGAATTTCAGATTGAAGACTCCAATACCAACTCTTACCTGAACTTCTAGCCTGTCAGCCTGCCCTACAGACTTCAGACTTTCCAACACCTACAATCATGTGAGCCAGTGCCTTAAAATACAGATGTGTGGACCGGGCCTGGTGGCTCACACCTGTAATCCCAACACTTTGGGAGGCCGAGGCGGGTGGATCACGAGGTCAGCAGATCAAGACCACCCTGGCTAACACAGTAAAACTCCGTCTCTGCTAAAAATGCAAAAAATTAGCCGGGCGTGGCGGTGGGCGCCTGTAGTCCCAGCTACTTGGGAGGCTGAGGCAGGAGAATGGTGTGAACCCGGGAGGCGGAGCTTGCAGTGAGCCGAGATCGGGCCACTGAGCCTGGGCAACTGAGCGAGACTTTGTCTCGCACGCGCACACACACACACACACATACCCCACCATCATTGGTTCTGTTTCTCTGTAGAACTATGGTTAATACAGCAAATAACGTAGACAGAGCCCCTGGGGGTGGAAACCATGGGGGAATTCATGAATGACACACCTACTATGTTCAAGGAGCTTTTGTATGTGTTATCAAATTCTCACCCACCATCCATAAAGACAGTTTTGCCATTTCTCCAGGATTCAGAGAGCTTAAGTAATTCGCCCAGGGTCACCCAACTGAAAATCAAACCCGTAACTGTCTGCCTCCAACATCCACACTCTTCCATGCACCAACTACAGTGCCCTCAGAAAGATGGTACCAGAGAGTCTGGGGGCATCACTTTTTTCCAGAATCCCAAAAGGAACTCTTCCTCATGTCCTTCCAATGAAAAGTCATCAAGGTCAGAAACCAACATGCACATTTTCTAATTGCAAAGAATGGAAAACCCAACGCAAGCTCTCTTGGGTAATAAAGGGCACTCCTCCACTCCCATGTGTAGGAGGCCCAGCGGCAGATCTTAACACCTGAGCCAACAACGGAGGTGCCAAGAGCATCATAAGAGCTTGATTTCTGTTGCCACCCCTCCTCTGGATGATAACCTTCTCAAGCCTGCAGCTTTCATCACCTGAACTGCTAGAGGTTCTCTGGAAAGAGAAATCCTCCCTGAGAGTTTTAAGACTTGGGATTAAGAATTGTGGGCCTGGTTTAGCTCTCTTCTCTCTTGCCTGAGCTAACTGAGATGCAACCCAACAAAGGCCATACTGTTCCCCGACCAAATCGAGGGTCAGGTTGCTTATTCTCACCGCCCAATAATGAGACGCAGATGAACTGCAGAGGAAGACAGTTTTTATTTCTGTAACTAGGTACAGGGAGAAGGCCTAGAAAATACCACCAGACCAACTCTAAATTACAAAGTTTTCCAGAGCTTCTATACTTTCTAAGCTATATGTCTACATGTAAGTGTGCATTCATCTAAAGACTTAAGTGATTAACTTCTCATCTATAACTAAGATCTGAGTCCTGTAGACCTTCCTCTGGAGCCTCAGTAAATTTACTTAATCTAAATGGGTCCAGGTACTGGGATGATTGCCCTTATCTTGTCTCCTGCTAAATCATGGAGGTCTGGGGAGTCCCTTCAGACCCCCACTAAACTTGTCTGTGGAGGCCTGGGGAGTTTCTTTGGACCCCCCAATAAACTTGTTTAATCCCAAATGGGTCCTGTTAAGAAATCCTTCATTATCTTGTCATGTTTCAAGGCCCAGGAAAGGCCTGGGCACAAGTCTTGGTGGGCTTTTGTTACATTCCAGTCTTTGTATAAGGGCACTGGCTCTCCCAGCTTTTAATCTTTAACTTCACCACTCAGTCAATGCTGAGACAGTCGTTATGGAGGCCTACCTGTTCAGCCGTTAGGGAGACCTGGCCTGCCAAAATACTACGTGAGTTCAAATCCCTGCTGCATCACTTACCTGCTGGTGACTTTGGACAGTAACCTTAACCCTTCCTCCATTGTTCCATCTATAAAATAGACATAAGAATTGGATTTCCCTCAAAGGATTGGGATGAGGATTAAATGGATTAATATGCATTTATGGGCCAGGCACAGTGGCTCACTCCTGTAACCCCAGCACTTTGGGAGGCCGAGGCAGGCGGATCACCTGAGATCAGGAGTTCGACACCAGCCTGACCAACATGATGAAACCCCATCTCTACTAAAAATACAACAATTAGCTGGGCGTGGTGATATGTGCCTGTAGTCCCAGCTACTCAGGGGGCTGAGGCCAGAGAATCGCCTGAACCCGGGAGACAGAGGTTGCAATGAGCCGAGATCATGTCATGTAACACTCCAGCCCAGGCAACAAGAGCGAAACTCTGTCTCAAAAACCAAAAGAAAAAAGAATGCATCTATAAAATGCTTGCAACAGTGACTAGAACACAGTATACAGTACATGAAGGTGGCTGTTAATTAAATTACCAGAGCTAGGGATTGACAGGTGCATGCCCTCGCCTGAAACCTGGATCTGCCCTACCTGAGTCACAAGGATTAAAAGAGGCAGAGGATGATTCCTCTACAGGAAATGGATGTACAGTTAGCAAAGAAATGAGAATTTGCAGCAGAAAGGCCAGCACAGCTGCTGTCTGATAAAGTGGCCTCAATGAAATGCCACAATACCAGATTATTTTCTTTCCTATTAGAGACAAACCTAAGGTTGAAGCTGCCTTAAATTGAGATGATAAAAAATATCTTAATTGTGTGTGAGAATAAAACAGAGCAGGTTATCCTGGCCTGCTGCTACAGTTTCCTTTGTGTTTCTACCCACCAAAAATGAATCCAGGACAATCAGACATTTAAAGTCTACCTTTGGGCCAGGCGCAGTGGCTCACGCCTATAATCCCAGCACTCTGGGAGGCCGAGGTGGGTAGATCACTTGAGGTCAGGAGTTCGAGACCAGCCTGGCCAACGTGGGGGGTGAAACCCCATCTCTACTAAAAATAAAAAAATTAGCCAGGCACGGTGGCACACGCCTGTAGTCCCAGCTACTTGGGAGGCTGAGGCTAGAGAATCGCTTGAACCCCGGAGGCGGAGGTTGCAGTGAGCTGAGATCGTGACACTGCACTCCAGCCTGGGTGACAGTGAGACTCAGTCTCCAAAATAAAAACTAAAGTCTACCTTTGACTCATCCATATGTTCTACAGACATTTAACGAGCCCTAGAGATGCATGTTCCTCCACACTAAGGAAGCTTCAGCTCCAGGGGCCCTCATGGAAATGGTTTCTTCCAAGGCCTTCCACCTAATTTGATATTTGTAATTCTGCATTATTTTCCTTAAGGAAGGCCCCCCAAATGGTATAAGCCTCGAGCTCCACAAAAACTTGGATTTACCACCATGAGTCCTATTATGTGCAGGGTGATGAGGGGCTGAAGGTACAGAGATGAACGAAAGGCAGTCCTGTCCTGCAGGGCTTGAGTTACACAAGATGAATAAGCCCTAGAGTTCAGCATAGTGCCTGCAGCTAACAATACTATACTGTGTATTTTAAGAAGATTTAATAATACTGTATTGTGTATTTAATAAGAGGATAAATCTGAGGGTATGTGTTCTTACCATAAATAAATAAGAAAGGAGAAAATCTTTGGAGGTGATGAAAATGTTTATTACACTGATGACTGTCATGACTCGATGGGTGAGTACTGATCTCTAAACTCATCAAGTTGTGTACATTAAATATGCTTTTCATATGTCAAAGCAAGAGGTGATTTAAAAATACAAAAGAAAAAGAAAGTGGTCATGTCTTGAAGTAGCTTCTCTCCATTGTGGGAAATTCAGAGTGAGCATGAGGATCTTTTCACAGGGAAAATATCTGCTATTCATTCATTCAATCATTAAATAAATATGTATTCATCATCTACTATATGTCAGGCACTGCAAAGTCCAGGATGAAAAGGCAGGGAAGGGCTGTGCTTTCAAGGTGTTTACAATCAATCAGTATCAAAAAACATTTCAGTCCAGGGCTGGGCACAGTTGCTCACACCTGTAATCCCAGCAGTTTGGAAGGCCAAGACGGGTGGATTGCCTGAGGTGAGGAATTCAAGACCAGCCTGGCCAACATGGCAAAACCCCGTTTCCACTAAAAATACAAAAATTAGCCGGGTGTGGTGATGTGCACTTGTAGTCCCAGCTACTCAGGAGGCTGAGGCAGGAGAATCACTTGAACCCAGGAGGTGGAAGTTGTAGTGAACCGAGAACACACCAGTGCACTCCAGCCTGGGTGACAAAGAGAGACTTTGTCTGAAAAAATTTTAAAAAAAAAATCAGTCCAGAAAAGTAGGATGAGGTGGTAAAGAATGACTGAGATGCTTGGTTGGGAAAGGGTTCTCGGTTGGGAAAGAAAAGCTGGTATATAAATATGAAAAGTGCCAGCCGTGTAAAGATAGGGAATCGTTCTAAGCAGAAAGAATAGCAAATGGCGAGGCCTAAAGAGGGGATGACTCCAGTGATGAAAGGAGCAGATGGAAGGCCAGCATGGTGAACACAGAGTGGACTAAGGGGAGAGAAACAAGATGAGGTCAAAGAAGTAGGAAGGAGCTAGATGTTGTTGTAGGGTCTTAATGCCAGAGTGACATGGATTTTGACATTGTAAGTAATCAGGATTTTAGACAAGAGAATGATACGATCCTCTTGATATTACCAAAGAGTTCTCTGCCTGCCATGGACAGAACAGAGTGTCAGGTGGGAGCAAAGGCTAATTAAGGGACCTCTGCCCCTCTCCAATTGACAAACACCCCAAAGTTTCACAAACTATTGCTGTAGGTCGGGAGGAAACAGGCCTTCTCAGCTATTATTGGTGAGAATGTAAAATTGTACAACTCCCATAAGGGGGAATTTGGCAATATACAGCAAATTTACCTATGCATTTAGCCACTGACTCATCAATCCCTGCCTCAGCCCTTTTGTGTTGCTATAAAGGAATGCCTGGGGCTGGGTAATTTATAAAGAAAAGAGGTTTATTTGGCTCACAGTTCTGCAGGTTGTCCAAGAAGCATGGCACCAGCATCTGCTTCTGGTGAGAGCCTCAGCCTGCTTCCACTTATGGCAGAACGTGAAGGGAGTTGGTGTGTGCAGAGATAACATGGCAAAAGAAGAGGCAAGACAGAGATGGGGGTGCCAGGGTCTTCTAAACAACCAGCTCTCACAGGAACTAACAGAGAACTCACTCACCACTCTTCATCAAGAGTGGGCATTAATCTGTCTGTGAGGAGTCCACTCCCACGACCCAAACACCTGCCATTAGACTCCATCTCCAACTCTGAGGATCAAATCTCAACATAAGGTTGTGAGGACAAACCTGCAAAATAAAGCAATCCTACTCCCAAAAATCTATTCAAAAAATACACTACCAAAAATATCAAACAAAAAAAAAAAGATTGTAGGGAGATGAGTCTATTCTCTACAGCATCATTTGTAATGGCAAAGACTGGGAATCACCTATACAGTTGCCTAGTTAAATTAATCCTGTGCATTGACACAATATCATCCACTTCCTGGCATTAAAGGAATGTGAAAAGTCTCTACTTAGTGCTATGGAGTGATCTCCAGGATACATTATTAAATAAAAATGCAAAGTAGAGAAAAATATGTATATTATGCTGACATTTACCTAAGAAAGAGGTGGGAATGTGAACACATGTTTTTCATGGAAAGAATAGATCAAAAATTTTAGAAATGGTTATCTACCAGGGATAAAGAAAATAGTTGAAGGGGGAAGACACAGAAACTAGATTTCACTGAATAGATTGTATACATTTGACTTTTAAACATTATAATTTTTTATATCAATTCCTAAAAATTAAGTATTCCAGTGACTTTAAACATAATATTTGACTATAAATCCCTAGTAAGATATGTGTTCAGAACCAAAAAAAGACTGCAAATGTCTTACATTGTTTTCATTAATCACATCATTGATATGACATGATATGTTGCTATCGTTTTCCTGGGAACATTCTGTATGCATTATGAGATGAAGCAGAGTGACTATGTTGGTTTTGGAGGGATCAGGAATTTTGGTATAGAAGAAAGAAGATGCTGATATAAAATTGAAGACACTAAGTAAAAACCTACTAGTCCTGAATTTGAATTGGAAATCTCAGTATCAAATCAAGATGTATTTTATCTACAACAACAACAACAAAAAAAAAAAAAACGGGAAAAAAAAAAGAAAATGTTTTTAAGTTACTGGTTCTAGCCAATAAAAAGATGAGAAACAATATCCATCCCAGAAACAACAAGCACCTCCAGCACTCAGATTGTGGTCACTAAGTGCCATTCCCCACCTAGAGAAACCAGGGATCAATGAAGAAAGGACTGATGACATGTCTGGGGCAGAGCACAGCAAAGAAATAGAGGAGAAGGGAGGAAAGTAAATTACAAAGTAGCTGCCAGTGAACAGGAGGAACGCCAAGAGAGTGAGTGGACACCAACACCAAGAGAAGAAAGTGGGTTTTTTAATTGACATATAGTATTTGTACATACTTATGGGGTGCATGTGACATTTTCTTACATGCAAAGTAGATAATGATCAACTCAAGGTATTTGGGTTGTCCACCACCTTAAGTATTTATCATTTCTATGTGTTAGGAACACTGCGAATCCTCTCTTCTAGCTATTTTGAAACCTACAAGACACTGTTATTAACTATCATCACCCTACTCCGCAATCAAATATTAGAACTTATTCCTTAAATCTAACTGTATGTTTATTTCCATTAACCAACCTCTGAGAAGAAAGTGTTTTAAGAAGGCAGGAGTGATCAATTGTGATGACTACTGCTGAGATCAAAGTAAAGTAATAGCAATGTTGACCCTTGGAGTTGGCAACGTGGAGGCCACGTGGCGTTGACAAGTGAGGGCTCAGCGGAGTCGCAGGAGCCTGACTGGAGTGGTAAGGAGAAAATCCAAGGTATAATAATCTAGAATGCCAGGAAAATTTAAAAGTTGCTCCAGAAACTTCTATAGATAAAATTTTAAAAAAAGAAAGAAAGAAAGAAAAAAGAAACACAGCTGAAGGAAACAGATCCAAATCTTGCCATCTGTACGCTCACCTCTAATAGGAACCTGGCATTTAGAAAAGGTAAGTGGAAAAGACACATACTTTTCTGTATGCTCTTCATTAAAATGCAGGCAACGTTTCTGCACGTGGTGATATTCAAGCAGGAGAGCATCATCTTGGCTCCCCTGACCCAAGTGAGGCAGTGAGTGCCCCATCTCTGAGGGCAATTAAGGAAGACTGACCAGCCATCAGGGGTGCTATACAGGTGATCCAGCCTTGGGGCTTTGTGAGCTATGGAAAGCAAAATGGCCTAGGAAAAAATGGGGGCTTAACAGATGTTCCAGGCCTATCTGTGAAGCTTTTCCAATGTCCCTCACTTTTCCAACAGCTCCAAGACCTTGTAATTCCATGGTGTTTGCTTTGGATAAAGGGACCTGGATTCCCTTATATGGAGCTTTTCTCCAGGTATTTCTCTCCATTGGCATCTCCCGCACTCCATCTGCCAGTGTCTCCTGCCTTTTCTGCTGCCAGATTTAGCCACAGAAAAACAAGCACAAAAGAATCTTTCATTGCCACCACCAGCTGCACACGCCAGCCCAGGCCTTTCTGCAGATTCCAGCCATGTGATGGTGGAAAAGCAAACCCAGAGCATCCTCGTGCTTCCTCTCTATTTACTTACAGAGATGGGAAGGGAAAATAGCCAGTTCTCCTCCATGGCCTCTAAGAATGGCCCAACTTAAAGCTGGAGAAACAGATGCTAGATAGAGAAGGAACTCAATGGTTGCAGGATCTGAGGTCCCTATGTCTCCTGTAATAGATACGTAAAAAATATCTAAACAGTACCTTCTGGCCAGGCATTGTGGCCCACACATGTAATCCCAGCACTTGGGGAGGCTGAGATGGGCAGATCTCCTGAGCTCAGGAGTTCAAGACCAGCCTGGCCAACATGGTGAAACTCCAAGCCCAAAGTCAGATAACTGGTAAAGTTGGGACATAAAGTATTCTATGAACATCCTTGTTATGAACCACATGTTTATGTCACCCCAAAATTCATATATTGAGAACTTAATTCTAGTGTGATATTTGGACATGGGGTCTATATTAGGCCATTTTTGAACAGCTATCAAGAAATACCTGAGACAAGGTAATTGCAAAAACTGCAATTACTTTTGCACCAATCTAATACTTGAAACAAACATAACATAATAACATTTCATCCCTAAATACATCAGCATACATGTTCTAAGAACAAATACATTCTGCAGGGTAATCCTTTGTGTAATAACACCATTATCACATCTAAGAAATTTAAGTCATATAATAATACTACCAATATGCAGTCCATATTAAAAGCTTCCCAATCCAGTAGTCCCCAAAACATTCCTTCCAGCTACTTGTCTTTTTTTTTCACAGAATCTAGCTGTGTCACCAGGCTGGAGTACAGCGGCGCTATCTCAGCTCACTGCAACCTCTGCCTTCCGGGTTCAAGCTATTCTCCTGCCTCAGCCTCCCGAGTAGCTGGGACTACAGGCACGCGCCGCCACATCCAGCTAATTTTTGTACTTTTAGTAGAGACGGGGTTTCACCATGTTGGCCAGGATGATCTTGATCGCCTGACCTCATGATCCGCCAGCCACGGCCTCCCAAAGTGCTGGGATTACAGGCGTGAGCCACTGTGCTTGGCCTACTTGTCTTTTTTTTAATCCAGAAACCAATCAAGCCTTAGTTGTCTTGTCTCTTTGGTCTCCTTTAATCTAGAACAATCCTACCACTTTGTTCTAACTATCACATCATTGACATTTTTTCAGAGTCCAGGCTAGTGGTCTTCCAGAAGGACTCTATCTTTTGAAAGGAGCACAGCTCTTCAAAAAGACTTTAACATTTAGATATCTCAGTAATATAAAGGCTCACCCCACACATCTGCCTGAGATGATGAGATTTCAGTAAGCATCTTATGCATGGTGGATTTAATTCTGATTCTTCCTTTAAGAATGAATTCAAAGCACCTAGCTCTTCTCTCCAGTTTCCCTCATTAAATGTGGTTGCCAACTATAAAGTGGGCCCAATGCATTTGATTCAAAGTCAAGTCAAGGTCATCTAGCTGGCCACTGCCTACACAAAGAAGAGAGAAAATCCACTTAGGTCCAGGGCTGTTGATATAGCCTGACGCCTTTCTTGCTGCTTTATTAGTTCTAGTGACTATTTCATAACAGGTGACAGCTTTGCCCTTTAATTGCTGAGAGATTTTAATTTTGCATTGCTGTTTGCTGTTCAAAGTGATTTACCTCAGTTCATAAACACTTACATTGCAGGGACTTTCTCTACAATGAGAAAAGTAAACTTACAAGCTGTGTGACTTGAGCATACACACGAAATCACACGTTTAATTAGGCCACTACCTCCCAACATCAGGCAGTTCATATCACTTTCACCATTTTGGCCATATCTGTACTTACTTTATACTTTTTATTTACATAAATTGCTTTTCCTGCCTAGATAAAAATGTTTTCCAATAAAACCTTGTATTATTATTGATGAAAAAACTGGCATTGTTTTCCATAATCAGTTGAAAAACAAATACCGTGAAAACCTTGATCCTGAGGCCTGCTGAAGGCTCTGAGCCTGAGGACTGCTCTGTCTTGTTTGAACAGAAGATCAGCAAGAATTAAACAAGAAGAAGCCAAACTGACACTTTCGCATTGACTAATGAGAGAAATAAGAGGACATTGAAAGGGGATTGATTTTCCACTATAGTTATTTAATGTTGGCTTTGGAGTCCACTTCAAATGAACAATCGTCTGTGCCCACAAACAGGCACACACACTGCATTTTGGGAAACATTGAATTCTGTCTTTCTGTTTCAGGCTTCTTTTTTTTTCTTTTGAATAACATGTTCAAAGATCAGTCCCTATGTTACATGACATGTATTTAGTATTTGGTTGGAAAACTTGGTTATCGTGTCATGCCAGATGGATTGTTCTCTGGTAAAACCCTCAGCAAGAACTGAGGTTGAATTATATTGAAATTGCCATTTTTGTAGGTTGAAAATGGTCTAATGTCAGCAATTTCATGCCATGTAGCCTAAGAGTAACCATCATCAATATCAATAGTGTTTCTCATTTCCAAAGAACTCCCACAAACATCACCTTGCTTGGTCCCAACAGTAAACTGTGGCGCAGGGTTTTTGTTTTGTTTTGTTTTGTTTTGTTTTTTTCTATCTTTCTTTCTTCCTTTCCTGTCATATTCATTTTACAGATGAGAAAATTCCTCTGGGGGATAAGGGCATTCCCCAAGTTCAGGTGGGGCACCAGTGGGTGCCCTGGGGCTCAAATCAGTGAGGCTGATCCAGAGTTCTTGCTTTCTCCTGCAGCTTTATTTGCCTCCCAAGTTATCGCTGTAAATACAACGTTAAATAAGGAATGAGATTCCAAAGTTGGCTGTGGCTATTTTCCTGCGACTCTGAGCCCTTTCATCTGTCTTGGTCCAGCACAGTCAGGGCTCGGTAAATTTTACTGAGCTGGGTCATTGATTCTGGCAGTGAGGAGGGCTTACAAGTCACCATTTCCAAGCCCGTTTCCAAGGCAGGAAAGGATACAGACTTATTCAGCCCAGAAGGATGGCTTGAAGACCGCTATGTTTCTCACAGTCAGAAGTTGTGCCTATTTTGTTTCTTCACTGCCCTGCATAAATAAATGCCTGAGAAAAGAAAGGTGGAGACAAAGAAAGGGAGGGAGGGAGGAAAAAGAGAAGAAAGAGAGTGGGGAGTAAGGAACAAAAAGAGAAAGGAAAGGAAAGAAAAGAGAGAGGGAAAGGGCGGAGGGATGGGGGAAGGAGGAGAAAGAATAAAGAGGGAAGAAAGGAGGAGTGGAGAAGAAGAAAAGAAAGAAAGGAGGCCGGGCACGGTGGCTCAAGCCTGTAATCCCAGCACTTTGGGAGGCTGAGACGGGTGGATCACGAGGTCAGGAGATCGAGACCATCCTGGCTAACATGGTGAAACCCCGTCTCTACTAAAAAAAAAAAATACAAAAAACTAGCCGGGCGAGGTGGCGGGCGCCTATAGTCCCAGCTACTCGGGAGGCTGAGGCAGGAGAATGGCGTAAACCCAGGAGGCAGAACTTGCAGTGAGCTGAGATCCGGCCACTGCACTCCAGCCCAGGTGACAGAGCGAGACTCCGTCTCAAAAAAAAAAGAAAGAAAGAAAGGAGGTGTGGGAAGAGGGCAGCCTGGATTGCAGAATTAAATTTCTATTGTGGCTTATTTGGATTTCAATGGAAAGAAAATGAGGGTTTAGGATTCAGACAGGTGAGTATTCAGTTCCCTGTTCCTCCCTTGCCTAGGTGTAACCTTGAGCAAATTACATCACCTCTCTTGGCCACAATGTTGTCATCTTTATAAAGGAGAAAATAACACCGACTGCAAAGGCATATGGAGAATCTGAAGAGGAAGTGACTGCGCAATGAATGCTTTGTCATTGCTGTTATTGTTCCTGTTGCCATTTACCATTGTGGAAACACTTACCTTTCTTTTTTTTTTTTTTTTTTTTTTGGTTTTTTTGTTTTTTTGAGACAGGCTCACTCCCTCGCCCAGGCTGGGGAGCACGGGCGCAATCTCAACTCACTGCAACCTCCACCTCCCGAGTTCAAGCGATCCTCTCACCTCAGCCTCCTGAGTAGCTAGAATTACAGGCATACACCACCATGCTCAGCTAATTTTGTGTATTTTTAGTAGAGATGGGGTTTCACCGTGTTGGCCAGGCTGGTCTCGAACTCCTGACCTCAAGTGATCTGCCCGTCTCAGCCTCCCAAAGTGCTGGGATTACAGGTATGAGCTACTGCACCCAGCCCCTCCTTCTTTTTTGACCTTGAAACGAACATTATACAATAACTTTACCCTTTGAGCAACCTTCTCCACTTAAGGAAATTTTGACCCAAGATTTGCACACATGGAGGAGGAAAATTCACAAGAGCCACAGAGAGGGTCGCACTGGGAACTGCAGAGACGCCACTGGGCCAGGTGTTTCTTAGACTCCAGTCTGACAATGTTCCCCTGAAAAAATTAAACAGCAGGGATGTTCCTTTTAGCTTTAAAGGAGAAAGATGCCTCTGCAGGTCTGTCTGTCTTGATATAAGCTTCCCCAGGGCAGTGAGCCCAGTGTGGTGGGGGCTTGGTAAATGTTTGCTGAGCTGGACCATTGGCTGGGAGGAGAGCTTATCAGTCACCATCTCCAAGGCCCTGAAGGGCTGTCAGGAAGGAAAGGACACAGACTTATTTAGCCCAAAAGGATGACTGAAGACCACCAGCTGAGGCTTCAAGAGAAGAAATTTCAGCTCTATAGAAAGGACTGATTTCTAATAACAAGGGTTTCCAAAAATCAAGTCTACTGCCTATGGCAGAATGTATCATGATTAGATTGGGACTAAAGCATTAGTCCTCCTGTGTCTATCATCGTAGCCATGAGCCACGCATGGTTTTCAAGCACTCGAAATGAGGCCAGTCCAAATTGCCATGTGTTCTAAGTGTAAAATATACGACAGAACTCAAAGACTTAATGTAAAAGCAGTATGCAAAATATCTCATAAATATTTTATATTGATTACATATTAAAATGACAATATTTTAGATGTACTATGTTAAAATGTACAATAAAAATTCTTCTCACCCAGCAAATCCTAACAAATATAAAGAAAGAGAATAAGATTTAACTTGAGCTTTTCAACATAAAAGTGGATGCAGGATTCCAAACAATACTTTCGAAGTTTAAAAGACAGAGTTGGCAGTACTTGATTTTTGTTTTGCTGTATGTGTTTTGTTTTCCAAATAAAGATGACTTTGATGAAAATCTTGAGGTGACTATTCAAATCAGAAGAGACATGAAGTCCATAAGATTTTGAAATAAGGCCGGGCGCGGTGGCTCAAGCCTGTAATCCCAGCACTTTGGGAGGCCGAGACGGGTGGATCACGAGGTCAGGAGATCGAGACCATCCTGGTCTACACGGTGAAACCCCGTCTCTACTAAAAATACAAAAAACTAGCTGGGCGAGATGGCGGGCGCTTGTAGTCCCAGCTACTCGGGAGGCTGAGGCAGGAGAATGGCGTAAACCCGGGAGGCGGAGCTTGTAGTGAGCCGAGATCGCGCCACTGTACTCCAGCCTGGGCGACAGAGCGAGACTCCGTCTCAAAAAAAAAAAA
>NC_045450.1:9200561-9204821 GCF_002776525.5 Piliocolobus tephrosceles | reverse complement strand
AAAAAAAAAAAAAAAAAAAAAAAAAAGATTTTGAAATAAATAAAGATGACACAAACAAATGAAAAAACATTTCATGCTCAGGTATAGGAAGAATCAATATTATTTAAATGGCCATACTGCGCGAAGCAACTAACAGATTCAATGCTATTCCTATCAAACTACTGACGCCATTTTTCACAGATTTAGAAAAAACTATTCTAAAATTCATGTGGAATCAAAAATAGAACCGAAATAGCCCAAACAATACTAAGCAAAAAAAAAAACAAAAAACATAAACAAAAAACAAAGCCAAAGGTATCACACTACAAAATTTCAAACTATACTGAAAGTGAACTAAAACCAAAACAGCACTGTACACGTACAAAAACAGACACACGGAAGAAGGAAACAGAATAGAGAACCCAGAAATAATGCCGCACACCTCTAATGTGTGTCAACCATCTAATCTTCGACAGCATTGACAAAAATAAGCAATGGGAGAAAGACTCCCTATTCAGACGTGGTGCTGGGATACTGGCTATCCACATGCAGAGGAACGAAACTGAATCCCTACCTATAACTATATACAAAAATTTACTCAAGATGGATTAAGGATTTAAATGTTAGACCTCATATTGTAAAAATCCTGGAAGAAAACCTGGGAAATACCCTTCTTGACGTTAGCCTTGGCAAATAATTTATAGCTAAGTCCTCAAAAGCAACTGCAACAAAAAACAAAAATTGACAAGCGACACTTAATTTTTTTTTTTTTTCAGAATAGAGTTTTGCTTTATCGCCCAGGCTAGAGTGCAACGGCATGATCTTGGCTCACTGCCACCTCTGCCTCCCAGGTTCAAGGGATTCTCCTGCCTCAGCCTCCCAAGTAGCTGAGATTACAGGCATGTGCCACCATGCCTGTAACAATACAAAATTATCTGGGTGTGGTGGGACTGCATGCCTGTAGTCCCAGCTACTCTGGAGGCTGAGACAGGAGAATCGCTTGAACCTGGAATGGGGAGGCTGCAGTGAGCAGAGATCGTGCCACTGCACTCCAGCCTGGGCAAGACACAGCAAGACTCCATCTCAAAGGAAAAAAAAGAAAAAAGAAAATGTCTTTAAGGCCGGGCGCAGTGGCTCATGCCTGTAATGCCAGCACTTTAGGAGGCCAGGGCAGATGGATGACCTGAGGTCAGGATTTCGAGATCAGCCTGGCCAACATGGTGAAACCCCATCTCTACTAAAAATACAGAAATTAGCCAGGCGTAGTAGCAGGTGCCTGTAATCCTAACTACTCCAAAGGTTGAGGCAGGAGAATTGCTTGAACCTGGGAGGCAGAGGTGGCAGTGAGTTGAGCTCTTGCCACAGCACTCCAGCCTGGGTGACAAAGCCAGACTGTCTCAAAAAAAAAAAAAAAACAAAAAAAACAAAAAACCTCCTGAGCTGAAGCAATCTGCCCACCTCGGCCTTCCAAAGTGCTAAGATTACAGGTGTGAGCCACCACACGTGGCCACCAATTTTCTTTACTAGAACCAGTCTATTTTAAATGGAATCATACAATATGTGACTCTTTCTGTGTTTGGCCTCTTTCACTTAGCGTGGTGTCTCTGAGGCCTATCACATCATAGTATGTGTCAGTACTTCATTCTTTTTTATAGTGGAATAATATTCTGTCGTATGGGTCAATCACATTTTATCTGTTTGTTTTTGTTGATGCACATGTTTCCACTGCTGCCTATTCTTGTACATACAGCTTTATCAGAACACAGCCCTGTCCACTCATTCACCTGCTATCTGCGGCTTCTTCCTCGCTACAACAGCAGAGTCCAGTGGTTGCTATAGAGTCTAAAAAAGGTACTATCTAGTCCTTTGCACAAAAAAGTTTTCCAGACTAGAAACTAGAACCCTGGTCTAGTTCATCCAAGTCCCCAAACAGCTAGTTTCAGGTGAAGGAACAGAGCCAAACTACCACCTGCCCCTTCCTCCCCAAACCAAGTTCTGCTCCTTGTTTCCTTTTGTTATAAATGGAACCAACATCCTCCCATTAACCTATGCTAGAGTTCAGAAGTCATCCGTGATACCTCCCATCATCTTACACATCCAGTCAAGGCAATTCCTGTCCACTCTACATCCCATATTTTCCTTGACTCCATCTTTTTCTTCCATCTCTCCATTCCCTACCACCACCCTAGGTTAGCCACCACCATGTTTCACCTAGATCCAGAGAACAATGTCTTATAATGTCCTTACACTCCTACTCTTAACTTCCCCCTTCCAGCCCTCAAACTCTTCCCACACTGCAGCCAGAATTAAAAAAATAAAAATAAATATCACCACTTCACTTGAAACTGCCCGATGACTCCCCATTGCCCTCAAGATAAAGTCAAAATTCCATAACATGGTTTTTAAAATCCTGTATGGGCCAAGCGTGGTGGCTCATGCTTGTCATCCCAGCACTTTGGGAGGCCAAGGCAAGAGGATCACTTGAAGCCAGCAGTTTGAGACCAGCCTAGACAACACACCAAGACCCCATCTCTACAAAATGTTTAAAAATCAGCCGGGCATGTTGGCCCATGCCTATAGTCCCAGCTACTCAGGAGGCCAAGGCAAAAGGATCACTTGAATCCAGGAGTTCAAGACTGCAGTGAGCTATGAGTGTGCCACTGCACTCCAGCATGGGCAACAGAGCAAGACTTTGTCTCTATAATAAATAAATAAATCTTTAAAAATAAAATAAAATAAATAAATGAAACCCCTGTACATGTGGCCACTCCCAGGATTCAGATGGGGGCTCTGTCTCCTTTCTTTATTTTGTTTTTTTTCTGGAGACAGAGTCTTGCTCTGTCACCCAGGCTAGAGTGCAGCGGTGTGATCTCGGCGGCTCACTTCAACCTCTGCCCTCCTCTACCCCCGGTTAAAGCGATTCTCCTGCCTCAGCCTCCCAAGTAGCTGGGACTATAGTCACGTCCCACCACGCCCAGCTAATTTTTTTTTGTATTTTTAGTAGAGACGGGGTTTCATCGTGTTAGCGAGGATGGCCTCAATCTCCTGACCTCGTGATCCGCCTGCCTCTGCCTCCCAAAGTGCTGAGATAACAGGCGTGAGCCACCACGTCCAGCCCTGACTCCTTCTTTCTAGAAAGAGAGCGCCAATTGAGAAAAAGATGAAGGATGCGGACAAACGGAGGTGCGTTGCTGTTGGAGTGAACTGGGTAACTCAGCCTAGACGTGAGGCTGTAGTCAGACTTCAACTTTTCCATGTGAGATGAACTTCCCCATACAGGGAAAAAGGAGATTAGAAAATGGGACGGAGTCCACTTCCCCCCCGCCCCCGCAGGGAGGGATGGGAGTCAGTGTGGAGGGCTGGGCTTGGGTGTAGGGAGGACTAAACCTTTGATCCTCCACAGATAAAGCATGAGCGAAGAAAACTGAGAATTTGGGGCAGTTTTATAAAATCTCCCACCACGGAGAGCTCCATCTGGTGAGAGGTTGCATCTTTTTTTAATTTTTTTATTACACTTCAAATTTTCTGTGGGTACATAGTAGGTGTATCCATTTATGGTGTACTTGAGATGTTTTGGTGCAAACATGCCATGTAGCATCTTGAATTGTCTACGAACATGAACTTTGAAGCCAGCCTACCTGGGTTCAAATGCTGGCACTGCCACTGACTAGCTGCGTGACCTCAGACATCCTGCTCAGCCCCTCCGTGCCTCAGCTTCCTCATCTGTCAAGAAAGGGTGATTAATGGACATGCCTCTCGGTTTCTTGTAAAGGTAAACACATATTTACCTTGTGATCAACACTGGGAGAAAAACACCCAGGTGGAGGAGGCAGCAGGTTTATTTTAAAGGAAAATTATGACATCTAAGTGGGGTGTGATATTCGTTTCCTGTAGCTTCCTGTCACAAATTTCCAGAAACTGGTGGATTGCAACAACCCAACAAAAATGTATTCTCTCGGCCAGGCTCAGTGGCTCATACCTGTAATCCCAGCACTTTGGGAGGCTGAGGTGGGCTGATCACTTGAGACCCAATCACTGAAGCCCAGGATTTCGAGACCAGCCTGGACAACACACAGAGACCCTGTCTTTGCAAAAAAAAAAAAAAAAACCCAGGTGTGGTGGTGTGTGGCTGTCGTCCCAGCTACTGGGAAGGATGAGGTGGGAGGATTGCTTGAGTCTGGGAGGGAGAGGCTGCAGTGAGCTGTGAAGGAACCACTGTACTCTAGCCTGGACAACAGAGCCAGACCCTGTCCAGAAGGAAGGAAGAAAGGGAGGGGGGAG
>NC_045450.1:9166477-9195561 GCF_002776525.5 Piliocolobus tephrosceles | reverse complement strand
AAAGAAAGAAAGAAAGAAAGAAAGAAAGAAAGAAAGAAAGAAAGAAAGAAAGAAAGAGAAAGAAAACAAAAGGAGAGAGGGAGAGAGAGGAAAGAAAGGAGAGAGAGAGAAAAAAAAGAAAGAGAGAGAGAGAGAAAAGAAAGGAAAAGAAAAGAAAAAGAGAGAAAGGAAGAAAGAAAGAAAGAATTCTCTCACAGTTCTGGACGCCAGAAGCCAGAAATCAATGTGTTCCCAGGGTTGGCTCCTTCTGCAAGCTCTAAAGGGAGCATGTGTCTCTTGCCTCTCTGCAGCTTCTAGGGGCTGCCACAGTCCTGGGTACTCCTTGACGTGTAGGCCCCTCACTCTGATCCCTGCATCTACTGTCACCCCATCATCACCTGGTGTTCTCCTCTGCATCTTCTCCTTTTTATAAGGACACCAGTCGTTGGATCTAAGGCCTACCCAGATAATCCAGGACGATCTCATCTTGAGATCCTAATCTAACTACATCTGTAAAGCCCCTTTCTCTAAATAAAGTCCCATCCACCGGTTCTGGGTGGACATACCTTTCCAGGAGATTAACATCTAGCACACGACAGATATTCAACACAGTTACCCCAGGCAGGGACTGCTGTGTTCTGCATGCTGTATAATAGCTAACGTAATAGCTAACATTTACTAGGTGTTTGCTCTGTGCCAGACACTATGCAAACTGATTTCCACCCATTGGTTCATTTGTCCCACTCACAGTTTCCTCCATCTCAGCTGTGGCTGTCCCTTCCCCAGGCCTTCAGTGCCTGCAGAACAATGATATGTGAATGAAACCCTCCTCTACCGCCATCCATTCTCCTTTGATCATTCATAATTTCATCACTTTAAAGGATAGAAGTAATAGTCCTGCTTCCAAAGAGGCAATCCTTTTATCTTCTCTGAAGCTTTCATTCAGCATCAGGGAGGGACAAGATTGCAGAACCTAACTGTGATTTGTTTCTTTAAAGTTATTTTAACAACGCTAGGTGTGGCATTTGCCTGTGGCAGGGGGGAAAATACAAACAAGTAAAAACAAACAAAGTTTCCCAAGCTTGGGGATTTTCAACAATACTTGGTGCTGAGTAGAATAGTAATTAAAGAATAATGACAGCAGCAATCACAATTAGCATTCATTTATTGAGCATTTACTATGTGCCAGGTACTCTTATAAGCACTTTACATGCATACTTATTTCAAGCCCTCAACAACCCCATATGATAGGTACTAAAATTATTCCCATTTTACAGATGAGGAAACTGAGGCTTACTGAGGATAAGGCACTTGCCTTCAGTTACAGAGCTAGCAAGCAGTGGAGCTGAGATTTAAACCCAGGAAGTCTGACTACAAGAACACTGCATTCTAGTTGGCATGTATTCTACCATGTGTTGGAAATAAAGTTCAAAATCCTAAGGAAACTGAACACTCAAACAAAGGATTTTCAGTAAAGTAATTTTACTTTTGTTTAGAGGGGTGCTTCTCCTTGGCTACTCACCACGAAAGCACAACTGAACAAAGGGGCATGAGAGCCTTTATTCCTGACGCAAGTCCTGCCCCTGTGCCCTTTCCCTACTGGTTGGAGTCAGGCCACACAATCTAAACTAATCCTGCCTGGCTAAACATTTGAACTTTCTTTAGATAAGGTAGGCACACAAGGGAGAGAGGGGAAAGGGGAAGGGGTGTCTGTAATGAGCTACAGAGCTAGTCTTTTTTTCAAATAAGGAAAGGAATGTGAGTTGGTATTGGTAACATCTAGTACTGTGGCATGTCTGGGCACGTAACAAAGGCAGAAAGGAAGAAAGAGGAGAAAAGGGAAAGGTGGGGGAGGGGTACAATGAATTAAAGAATAAAGGATTCATCAGGCTCTTTGAAGAGAAACCTCATCACATCCCACAGTTTTCCCCTTCTTTTTTTTTTTATAATTCAGTTCCTTTGGTTGTAGGACTGAGGTTCCCATATCCTTGCAGTCTATAGCTCCTAGGGTCCTTTCTCTAGTCCTTGCCTATGAGCCTCTCCATCTCAGGGCCAACACATCAAATCCTTCTCATGCTTAGAATCATTCTGATTTCACCTTCTGCTGCATGGAGCTAAATAAGACACAGCCAGTGCCCTGTAGGAGCCTATAGCCCAGACGGCAAGACAGGCAGGTTAAGGAGCACTTACAATTAGGGGGGATTATGAACTATCACAGAGTGGGTAGGGGGGTGCACAGAGAGTCTATAGGATAGAGAAGCCTGACAGGCTCCCTGCAGGCACTGACACCAGATGTGAAGCTAGATAACCAAGGAGAGTTAGGCAGACACCAGTGCTGACTTTCAGGCCACAGAATCCATGCAGGGGGACCAGCCCTTGCATACACCTAGAGCCAAGAGAGAAGCTAGTGAATGAATCCAATGCCACAATGAATTAAGAATATTCCTTGGTAACACTTCTCGAGAACACAAAATAGCAAATGCTTATGCAGACCTCATTAAGTGTTGAATGCAGTTCTGGGCAGTTTGTATATATTCCCTCCTTTAATCCTGGCAGCACCTCCAAGAGGTCAGTGCTATTATTATCCACATTTTCCAGCCTGTCTCAACAGCTTCTTGTGGATGGGCCTTTTTAGGTAGCTGTCAAAGATCCCATTATGTAGTCACCACAAAGAAAATGTTGAAAGTTCTGGCCTTAGTGATTTTCCCTCCCATCGCACATTTCCGACACCACAGAAAATGTGTTGACATCTGTATGAGTTCGTTCTCTCACTGCTATAAAGAACTACCTGAGACTGGGTAATTTATAAAGAAAAGAGGTTTAATTGACTCACAGTTCCACAGGCTGTACAGGAAGCCTGGGTGGGAGGCCTCAGGAAACTTACAATCATGGTGGAAGGTGAACGGGAAGGAGGAGCATCTTACATGACCAGGGCAGGCAGAAGAGAGAGAGCCAAAGTGTGACCCAGAGGTCATGCTCTAACTATTCTAGTCCCCTGCCTTTCCAGTCCCACCATCAATGTCTGCTCCTTATGTTTAATTTTTACATTCTGCATAGCATGAGGAAGGAAAAAGGTACCTTTAGAACTGGTTTACAAGCAGATGTTGATATGGTTTGGATTTGTGTCCGCACCCAAATATCATGTCGAATTGTGGGAAGGTGCCACACGCTTGTAAACAACCAGATCTCATGAGAACTCACTCACTCTCACGAAAACAGTAAGGGGGAAATCCACCCCCATGATCCCATTACCTCCCACCAGGTCCCTCCTCCAACACTGGGGATTACAATTCGCCATGAGATTTGGGTGCAGATACAAAGCCAAACCATATCAACATCTGCTTGTAGGCCAGTTTTTTGTTTTGTTTTGATTTTTGAGACAGAGTCTCATTCTATTGCCCAGACAGCAGTGCAATGGCGCTGTCTCAGCTCAGTGCAACCACTGCCTCCTGGGTTCAAGCGATTCTCCTACCTCTACCTCCTGAGTAGCTGGGATTACAGGTGCACACCACCACGCCTGGCTAATTTTTTATGTGTTTTTAGTAGAGACAGGGTTTCACCATGATGGGCAGGCTGGTCTCAAACTCCTGACCTCGTGATCCGCCCACCTCAGCCTCCCAAAGTGCTGGGATTGCAAGCGTGAGCCACCACACCGAGCCAACCAGTTTCAAAGGTAGCTTTTTTCTTCCTCATGCTACACAGAATGTAAAAATTAAATGTAAGGATCAAAGTTCCAAGATGGCCTAATAGGAACAGCTCCAGCCTACAGCTCCCAGCATGAGCAATGCAGAAGACGGGTGATTTCTGCATTTCCAACTGAGGTACCAGGTTCATCTCACTGGGGCTTGTTGAACAGTGGGTGCAGGACAGTGGGTGCAGTCCACTGAGCGTGAGCCGAAGCAGGGTGAGGCATCACCTCACCCGGGAAGTGCAAGGGGTCAGGGAATTCCCTTTCCTAGCCAAGAGAAGCTGTGACAGACGGCTCCTGGAAAATCGGGTCACTCCCACTCTAATACTGTGCTTTTCCCAGAGTCTTAGCAAACGGCACACCAGGAGATGATATCCTGTGCCTGGCTCTGAGGGTGTCACACCCACCAAGCCTCGCTCATTGGCTCATTGCTAGCACAGCAGTATGAGATCGAACTACAAGGCGGCAGTGAGGCTGGGGGAAGGGCGCCCACCATTGCTGAGGCCTGAGTAGGTAAACAAAGCAGCCAGGAAGCTTGAACTGGGTGGAGCCCACTGCAGCTCAAGGAGGCCTGCCTGCCTCTGTAGACTCCACCTCTGGGGGCAGGGCATAGCTGAACAAAAGGCAGCAGAAACTTCTGCAGACTTAAATGTCCCTGTGTGACAGCTTTGAAGAGAGTAGTGGTTCTCCCAGTACAGAGTTTGAGATCTGAGAACAGACAGACTGCCTGCCCAAGTGGGTCCCTGACCCCCGAGGAGCCTAACTGGGAGACACCCCCCAGTAGGGGCCGACTGACACCTCACACAGCTGTGTGCCCCTCTGAGATGAAGCTTAAGCTTCCAGAGGAACGATCAGGCAACAACATTTGCTGTTCTGCAGACTCCACTGCTGATACCCAGGCCAACAGGGTCTAGAGTGAACCTCCAGCAAACTCCAACAGATCTGCAGCTGAGGGTCCTGACTGTTAGAAGGAAAACTAACAAATAGAAAGGAGATCCACACCAAAATCCCGTCTGTACGTTACCATCATCAAAGACCAAAGGTAGATAAAATCACAAAGATGGGGAGAAACCAGAGCAGAAAGGCTGAAAATTCTAAAAATCAGAGCGCCTCTTCCCCTCCAAAGGAACACAGCTCCTCACCAGCAATGGAACAAAGCTGGATGGAGAATGACTTTGATGAGTGAGAGAAAGTGGCATCAGACGATCAAACTTCTCCGAGCTAAAGGAGGATGTTCGAACCCATCACAAAGAAGTTAAAAACCTTGAAAAAAGACAAGATAAATGTCTAACTAGAATAACTAGTGTAGAGAAGACCTTAAATGACCTGATGGAGCTGAAAACCATGGCACGAAAACTACATGACGCATGCACAAGCTTCAGTAGCCCATTTGATCAACTGGAAAAAAGGGTATCAGTGATTGACGATCAAATGAATGAAATGAAGTGAGAAGAGAAGTTTAGAGAAAAAAGAGTAAAAAGAAATGAACAAAGCCTCCAAGAAATATGGGA
The DNA here is from genome assembly GCF_002776525.5 of Piliocolobus tephrosceles. Classification (NCBI taxonomy): domain Eukaryota; kingdom Metazoa; phylum Chordata; class Mammalia; order Primates; family Cercopithecidae; genus Piliocolobus; species Piliocolobus tephrosceles. The sequence goes on along the minus strand of NC_045450.1, from coordinate 9,190,383 downwards.
CTGTGTGAAAAGACCAAATCTATGTCTGATTGGTGTACCTGAAAGTGATGGGGAGAACGGAACCAAGTTGGAAAACACTCTTCAGGATATCATCCAGGAGAACTTCTCCAACCTAGCAAGGCAGGCCAACATTCAAATTCAGGAAATACAGAGAACACCACAAAGCTACTCCTCAAGAAGAGCAACTCCAAGACACATAATTGTCAGATTCACCAAAGTTGAAATGAAGGAAAAAATGTTAAGGGCAGCCAGAGAGAAACATCGGGTTACCCACAAAGGGCAGCCCATCAGACTAACAGTGGATCTCTTGGCAGAAACTCTACAAGCCAGAAAAGAGTGGAGGCCAATATTCAACATTCTTAAAGAAAAGAATTTTCAACCCAGAATTTCATATTCAGCCAAACTAAGCTTTATAAGTGAAGGAGAAATAAAATCCTTTACAGACAAGCAAATGCTGAGAGATTTTTGTCACCACCAGGCCTGCTTTACAAGAGCTCCTGAAGGAAGCACTAAACATGGAAAGGAACAACTGGTACCAGCCATTGCAAAAACATGCCAAAATGTAAAGACCATTGATGCCAGGAAGAAACTCCATCAACTAACGAGCAAAATAATCAGCTAACATCATAAAGACAGGATCAAATTCACACATAACAATATTAACCTTAAATATAAATGGGCTAAATGCTCCAATTAAAAGACACAGACTGGCAGATTGGATAGAGTCAAGACCCATCAGTGTGCTGTATTCAGGAGATCCATCTGACATGCAGAGACACACACACACAGGCTCAAAATAAAGCGATGAAGGAAGATCTACCAAGCAAATGGAAAACAAAAAAAAAGCAGGGGTTGCAATCCTAGTCTCTGATAAAAGACTTTAAACCAACAAAGATCAAAAGAGACAAAGAAGGCCATTACATAATGGTAAAGGGATCAATTCAACAAGAAGAGCTAACTATCCTAAATATATATGCACCCAATACAGGACCACCCAGATTCATAAAGCAACTCCTTAGAGACCTACAACGAGACTTAGACTCCCACACAATAATAATGGGAGACTTTAACACCCCAATGTCAACATTAGACAGATCAACGAGACAGAAAGTTAACAAGGATATCCAGGAATTAAACTCAGCTCTGCACCAAGCGGACCTAATAGACATCTACAGAACACTCCACCCCAAATCAACAGAAAGTACATTCTTCTAATCACCACATCGCACTTATTCCAAAATTGACCACATAGTTGGAAGTAAGGCACTCCTCAGCAAATGTAAAAGAACAGAAATTATAACAAACTGTCTCTCAGACCACAACGCAATCAAACTAGAACTCAGGATTAAGAAACTCACTCAAAACCACTCAACTACATGGAAATTGAACAACCTGCTCCTGAATGACTACTGGGTACATAATGAAACGAAGGCAGAAATAAAGATGTTCTTTGAAACCAATGAGAACAAAGACACAACATACCAGAATCTCTGGAACACATTTAAAGCAGTGTGTAAAGGGAAATTTATAGCACTAAATGCCCACAAGGGAAAACAGGAAAGATCTAAAACTGACACCTTAACATCACAATTAAAAGAACTAGAGAAGCAAGAGCAAACATGTTCAAAAGCTAGCAGAAGGCAAGAAATAACTACGATCAGAGCAGAACTGAATGAAATAGACACAAAAAATCCTTTAAAAAATCAATGAATCCAGGAGTTGGTTTTTTGAAAAGATCAACAAAATTGATAGACCACTAGCAAGACTAATAAAGAAGAAAAGAGAGAAGAATCAAATAGACACAATAAAAATGATAAAGGGAATATCATCACTGATCCCACAGAAATACAAACTACCATCAGAGAATACTATAAACACCTCTACACAAATAAACTAGAAAATCTAGAAGAAATGGATAAATTCCTGGACACATACACCCTCCCAAGACTAAACCAGGAAGAAGTTGGATCCCTGAATAGACCAATAACCGGCTCTGAAATTGAGGCAATAATTAAGAGCCTACCAACCAAAAAAAGCCAAGGACCGGATGGATTCACAACCAAATTCTACCAGAGGTACAAGGAGGAGCTGGTACCATTCCTTCTGAAACTATTCCAATCAATAGAAAAATGGAATCCTCTCTAACTCATTTTATGAGGCCAGCATCATCCTGATACCAAAGCCTGGCAGAGACACAACAAAAGGAGAATTTTAGACCAATATCCCTGATGAACATCAATGCAAAAATCGTCAATAAAATATTGGCAAACTGAATCCAGCAGCACATCAAAAAGCTTATCCACCATGATCAAGTGGGCTTCATCCCTGGGATGCAAGGCTGGTTCAACATACACAAATCAATAAACGTAATCCAGCATATAAACAGAACCAAAGACAAAAACCACATGATTTTCTCAATAGATGCGGAAAAGGCCTTTGACAAAATTCAACAGCCCTTCATGCTAAAAACTCTCAATAAATTAGGTATTGATGGGACTTATCTCAAAATAATAAGAGCTATTTATGACAAACCCATAGCTAATATCATACTGAATGGGCAAAAACTGGAAGTATTCCCTTTGAAAACCGGCACAAGACAAGGATGCCCTCTCTCACCACTCCTATTCAACACAGTGTTGGAAGTTCTGGCCAGGGCAATCAGGAAATAGAAAAATAGGCAAAGGAACTGAACAGACATTTATTAAAAGGAGTCATGCAAATGGCCAACATATCAAAATACTCAGCATCACTAATCATTAGAGATATATAAAATAAAACCACAATGAGATATCACCCTGCACCCGTTAGAAGCCTCTAACTAAAAAGACAAAAGATAACAAGTGTTGGTGAGAACATGGAGAAAAGGGAATTTTTTTTTTTTTTTTTTTTTTTTTTGAGATGGTAGTCTTGCTTTGTCGCCCAGGCTGGAGTGCAGTAGTGCAATCTCAGCTCACTGCAACCTCCACCTCCCTGGTTCAAGCAATTCCCCTGCCTCAGTCTCCCAAGTAGCTGGGATTACAGGTGCATGCCACCATGCCTGGCTATTTTTTTTTTTTTTTTTGTATTTTTAGTAGAGACAGGTTTTCACCATGTTGGCCAAACTGGTCTCGAACTCCTGACCTCATACGATCCACCCACCTCCGCCTTCCAAAGTGCTGAGATTACAGGCGTGAGTCACCACACCCAGCCAAGAAAAGGGAACTTTTGTATACTGTTGGTGCGAACGTAAATCGGCAAAGCCATTATGAAAACAGTATGGAGTTTCCCCAAAAAAGTTATAAACACAACTATCGTATGATCCAGCAATCTCACTTCTGAATATGTATCCAAAGGAAATGAAGGAGCAGACCCTGAAACAAGGATTCCAGTGCAAGTGGGTTATTAAGGAGGGGATCCCAGAAAACATCAGCAAAAGGAGTAGGAAAATGAGACAGGGAAGGTGGGAGAAGCCCTTGAGAATGTATATTAAGCAAAACATGCTGCATGCAAACTGGGGACCCCATATGACTGGAGAACTTTAGACAGAGAGTGCACAGCCCACCTCAGCTTTTCATCTAAGAGTGAGCGTCTGCGGTGTCATCTACCATCTCCCAGCCCCGGTTGGCTGAGGGCTGCTTCCACAGGTGTCAATGTCCTGATACTTCCAGCCTTCCCCATACGCAGATAGATCATGCTGCTAACCTGAAAGTCCCTGCAGATAGAAGGCCAAGAAGATGAAGGCACATCAAGGGAGACGCTGAGGAATGAACAGAGGCACTGATAACCTCTGCCACACCAGCAACAGGAAGACATCTAGTGATCAACTGGTCCACCTCTTCATAGGTACAGAAGAGGACGGGTGGTCTATTTTGGACTGAGCTGATTCAGGCCACTGTGAGCGGTGATTTTCTTTTTCTTTTTCTTTTTTGTTTGTTTGTTTGGTTCGTTGGTTGGTTGGTTTTTTTTTGAGACAAAGTTTCTCTCTGTTGCCCAGCCTGGAGTCATGATCTTGGCTCACTGCAACCTCCGCCTCCCAGGATTCTTGTGCCTCAGCCTCTCAAGTATCTGGGACTACAGGCACCCGCCACCACACCTGGCTCATTTTTGTGTTTGTTAAGTAGAGACAGGGTTTCACCATTTTGGTCAGGCTGGTCTCAAACTCCTGACCTCAAGTGATTGGCCTGCCTCAACTTCCCAAAGTGCTGGGAATACAGGCCTGAGTCACCACTCCTGGCCGCTGTGATTTCCAAACCCTATTTGCTTGATTTTAAGACACCATTGCCTGTAAGACTCACCTTGGACATAACAACAGCTTTTCCAGACTTTAAAAAAACCCACTACATTAAGTGAATACAAAAAGCATTCTAATTTCAGATATGTTAAAAAGTTTAAAAGAAAGCATCTCCAACTCTAGACAATATGGCTTTGTCCTGCTGTCCCCATAACAGCACTTATACCCTTCTGACCCTCCGTCCCAATTTGGGCTTAGAAAATAGAGTTATTTTGTTTGAAAATCTGTTCTGGTTCTGAAGTTCTGTGATTTTCTCTTTCCTTGCAGCATCTTCGTCATGGCAACACAATGCCCATTTGCATTTCAACAACTACCCCTGCCTACTTCACACCTTAAAACAAGAATCGAGATCCCACCTTAATATTTAAAAATAGGCAACTTCAGCCCTTTAGTGTCCAGGTACCCTTTTTTAGGCGACAAAAGGAGCCACAGTTTCTTGTTCACCATGTCAGCATCTTTAAAATGCACACTTATTAATTAGATGTATTAGGCAGTGGCTAATTTTGTTACAAGGAGAAAGAAGGAGAACTAACATTTATTAGTGGACTGCTACTCCCAGATACCACACTAACGGCTTTAGATGTAGCATTTCATGCAATCCCCACAACTGATCCCTGAACAAAAGAAACTAAGTCACAGCCAGGTTAAGTCACTTGATCAAAGCCACACAGCTGGCACGTTGCAAAGCTGATATAATACTGGCAAAATTATCTACCATCATGCCCTGTATCTTCTCAGGGCTTAATAAATACGAAGAACAAACACAGCCAGAAAACAGAGAGGGAGGAGGTAAAGGGTGTGAGAAGGAATAGAAAAGAGTAGAATTTCGGCCGGGCGCGGTGGCTCAAGCCTGTAATCCCAGCACTTTGGGAGGCCGAGACGGGCGGATCACAAGGTCAGGAGATGGAGACCATCCTGGCTAACACGGTGAAACCCCGTCTCTACTAAAATACAAAAAATTAGCCGGGCGTGTTGGCGGGCGCCTGTAGTCCCAGCTACTCCGGAGGCTGAGGCAGGAGAATGGCGTGAACCCGGGAGGCGGAGCTTGCAGTGAGCTGAGATCCGGCCACTGCACTCCAGCCTGGGCGACAGAGCGAGACTCTGTCTCAAAAAAAAAAAAAGAAAAGAGTAGAATTTCATCCCCAAAGGATTATCCACCCCCTAGTGTTGGACCACCTGGTGTTGCTAAGAAACGAGAACATAAACATTCTGCTCTCCAATTCCTAAAGATAGAGACTGGATTGCCCCAAGAAAAGAGGAAGAAACTTTCCTTTTCCTTTGCTTTATCCATCTTTTGTCCTCTTAAATATTCTCTAGCCAACATCAGCCAGCCAAATCCCTTTATTGTGAGATTTTTTTTTTTTTTAATCTGCTCTCGGTCCATTTAATTTAGCAAGTCATTTTTTATTAGTATTTTCCTTTCTTCTTCACTCTGGAAAAGTTTTAGGGAAGAGTAAATCTGGCTTCTTTATAATCCTACATGAATCTTTCAGACTTTGTTTTCCCACTGTGAGATAATAAAACCAGTAACTATACATTAAGCTGCCTGAACACAGCTGTCAGAGAGGCATGGTCTGTACAGGGCCAACTGAAGAGGCTCAGGGCTGCCCAAGCCCCTAGGATCTGTGTAATCCCCTGTCAATTCCACCCTTAAAGATTCATTCCTTTGGCTATTCAAATGCCATCTGTAAAATCACATGATCCTGGGAGAAGCGACACATAACTAATATTTGTATCTAGGGATTCTTAACCATTTCATGGTTTAATAATGACAGAGGTGTGTGGATCACCTGAGGTCAGGAGTTCAAGACCAGCCTGACCAAAATGGCGAAACTCCATCTCTACTAAAAATACAAAAATTAGACGGGTGTGGTGATGGGCATCTATCATATAATCCCAGCTACTCAGGAGGCTGAGGCAGGAGAATTGCTTGAACCTGGTGGGCGGAGATTGCTGCAGTGAGCAGAGATCGCACCACTTCAGTCCAGCCTGAACCAAAGAGAGAAACTCCATCTCAAAAAAAAAAAATGAAGGAGCGTGGATGGATCTTCTTCCTAAGAAAATATTAAGACACAAAATTCTACACATCTTTTGAACCCCAGAGGGAAAACCACTGTTTGAATCTGCTATCAGCTGATACCTTGGGAAGTAAGCTAAGGGAAAAGGATTATCTCAAATTTCACAGGCAACTGATTGTAGATGTTACATAGCCACATCTATAAAATCCCTTCAAAGTAACACCTAGATTTGTGTTTGACTGAATAACTGGGAGCTGTAGCCTAGCCAGGTTCACACATTAAACTATCACATGTTGTTTTTTATGTTTATTTTTTTCTTTTTTGGGACAGTGTCTCACTGTTGTCCAGGCTGACGTGTATTGGCACAATCACAGCTCGCTGCAGTATCAACCTCCCAGACTCAAGTGATCCTCCCGCCCCAGCCTCCTGAGTAACTGGGACTACAGGTGCACACCACCATGTCCTGCCAATTTCATTTAAATTTTTTTGTAGAGATCTGGGTTGGGGGTGCAGGTGCCGGTCTTGCCGTGTTTCCCAGGCTGATCTAGAACTCCTGAGCTTGAGTGATCCTCCCACCTCCGCCTCCCAAAGTGCTGGGACTACACGTGTGAGCCACCATGGCTGGCCCCTGCTTATATTTTTGTAAGGCAGGGAAGTAAACAAAAAGGAGGAGTGGTCAGATATGAAGCCCAAGATCACACCAACAACTGGATATTAAGAGTCATATGTCAGGCCGGGCTCAATGGCTCAAGCCTGTAATCCCAGCACTTTGGGAGGCCGAGGCGGGTGGATCACCTGAGGTAAGGAGTTCGAGACCAGCCTGGCCAATATGGTGAAACCCTGTCTCTACTAAAATATACAAAAATTAGTCGGGCGTGGTGGCAGGTGCCTATAATCCCAGCTCCTTGTGAGGCTGAAGCAAGAGAATCACTTGAATCCGGGAGGCAGAGGTTGCAGTGAGCCAAGACTACACCACTGCACTCCAGCCTGGGTGACAGAGTGAGACTCTGTCTCAAAAAAACACAAAAGAAAAAAAAAAGAGCCATATGTCAAATGCTTTAGCTAAGCTAAGGCTAAGTGTGCTTTAGCCTCTACACCTCACTAATCAGATCTGTCCAGGGCTGAGTGGAGGTAATTGGAGGTAACCGTCAGATGCAAAAATCCTGCCACTTCTGCTAAGACTGCAAGTTCCTACCCCTTCCCACCACCTGGGAATAACCTGGTCTGCTCCTTGACCTTCCTACAGGGGCAAGGCTTAGAAGGACACAGCCAAAGAGCCTAAGAAAACTCAGGTCTCCAGTAAGGTCCCCAGGGGAGTGCTAGTCAAAAAGTCAGTTTAATCACTATTTAGGAAAGGCCCCTAACCCTGATTTGCGGAAGGTCACGGCTCAATTGAACTGTCACACTGGGTCAACTCCTTGGTCCAGCCAGCCAGGACACTGGTGAACACATCACAGGAAAATCTGGCATCAGCTTCAGTAGACTCATTGGACCATCCACAGTGAGGATCAGGGTGAGATCGGTCAGGCTCCCAGCAGGAAATTAGCTTGCCACTCCAATGGGGTGAGACCAACTTGAGCTGAGATGAATAAGGAATTATTTACAAGGGAATGTGCAGAGTGTTGGAAAATCTTAAAGGATGGTGCAGTAACCTGAGGCTTGTGGCACTGGAGCAGTTACCCCCTTAGGCCTGGACGGATGAGGAGGAGGGAGCAATTATCGGAATGTGGACACAGAGAAAGCTGTTAGTACATGCCCATAAAGCAGGAGCAAAGACCCTCAGTCAAGGGATGCAACTGACCCCAGTCGCCCCTGCAAAGAAGGAGCAAAAAGAATAAATATCTTGACCTGGCTCCTTCACCCCTACCTCCTGACAATGCTCCCCAGCTCAACCCAACCCAAGCTCTAAGATCAAGGGAGCCATTTGATGTGGTTCATACAGGTCAGCCTCTGAGGGCACAGAGCAGGACAGGGCAGAGTGGACCTAGAGGGACACACGGAGGCTAACGTCTGACGTTGGCTGAATCCTCCCTTAAACACTTTCATTCACTTAATGTAGTTTAGTTGACCCTAACAATTAACATATAAGACAGATAATGTTATTGTTCCCATTTTACAGATGAGAAAGATGAGTCTCAGAGGGATGAAGTTGCCTGTCCAGGGCTACACAACTGGGAAATGGCTGAGCCACGATTCGAACCCAGTTCTCCTCTCCTCTTGACTATTTCCCAGGCTGGCCTAAAAGAGGGTGGAATGAATATGTCCCCAGGAACCTGAACACCTCTCTGATTTGTCAGGATCCAGCCAGGACTAATGGTGCTTTAAAACGCGGAAGTGTGCCAGGCGTGGTTGTTCACGCCTGTAATCCCAGCATTTTGGGAGGCCGAGGCGGGCGGATCATCTGAGGTCAGGAGTTCGACACCAGCCTGACCAACATGGAGAAACCCTGTCTCTACTAAAAACACAAAATTAGCTGGGCATGGTGGCACATCCCTGTAATCCCAGCTACTAGGGAGGCTGAGGCAGGAAATTCGCTTGAACCTGGGAGGTGGAGGTTGCGGTGAGCTGATATCATGCCATTGCACTCCAGCCTGGGTGACAAGAGCAAAACTCAGTCCCAAAATAAAATAAAATAAAATAATAAAACGCAGAAGTGTAGTGCTACCAAAGGGACTTCAAGGTAACCTTCATACCAGGCCGGGCATGGTGGCTCACACCTGTAATCCCAGCATTTTGGGAGGCTGACCTCACTTGAGGTCAGGAGTTCGAGAACAGCCTGGCCAACATGGTGAAACCCCTTCTCTACTAAAAATACAAAAATTTTCTGGGTATGGTGGCTGTGCCTGTAATCCCATCTACTCGGGAGGCTGAGGCAGGAGAATCGCTTGAACCTGGGAGACGGAGGTTGCAGTAAACCAAGATCAAACCACTGCACTCCAGCCTGGGTGACAGAGCGAAACTCTGTCTCAAAAAAAAATTAATAAATAAATAAAACGTGCATAACATTTTCCAATGGGTAATCTAGGCTTGGTTCTGACTGATGTCATTATCACCAATTATTAAGCACAGATGGTCCCCAGAAAGTGTGTCTCAGAAGCACCGTGGAGTCAACTGAGCTTTCACCAATTGGCCCAAGTGTCCCGCCAGCGATACAGTGAGTGAACAAAGCCCGCCCAGCCATCTCTTCGGGACCCAGTCCTGGCAAGCAACAAGAGGCTGATATAAAAATGCCCCCCTCCCTTCTGTCCTCTCCCTAAGCTAACATCCCTGCCTTCAGCCTCCAAGTGGGGCCAAGATTATGCCCACCCAGGATGAGGAATTCCAGCCTTAAGTCTGCTTGACTCTAGATCCCTGTTCCTCCCACAGCACTGGGCTGGTTTCTAACCCTTGACGCCTGCTAGAAGGGAAGGTTGTACTTCTTCCATGGCAGTGGGCTTCCATGCTGCCAGGACAATTAAACAATCTGCCCATATCTGACACAGGCTTCCTACGACCCGTGACCAAGCTGCAGGAGGCTGACAGCCCCCCAACCAGGACTCCTACGTCATTAGATTCTCATTTCCTCTTCCAAGCAGCTTCAGGGAAAGGCAGACCAGGCATGAAGGGTGCAGCTAGCAAAGACAGTCCCTGCTACTCAGCCCTGCCTCCCACTGCCCCATCTCTGCACCCCAAGAGCCACATATAGGAAGCTGCTATCCCTCGGCCAGCACAGCACCAGGACTGGAGGTTGCCCAGCTGGTGGCTTTGAGCCCTGAGGGTAATTCATCACGTCTAGAGGATTCATTTCCATGAGAGTCTGCTACATCCAGTCTCCTGAACAGAATAGCAATAACCAGGTGCCGTCACCGGAAACTGAAACCCGTGCAGCTGACACGGTCCAGAGTCTGCCACTCCCCTGCTGTGGGACACAGGGCAGGTCCCTTCTGTCCCATAAGACAGAGCCAAAAGACATAGCAAGGGAAGAAATATTCTTTCTCTGTTTCTCCTTTTCTCTCCACCCTCCTCCTCCTATCATTCCCTCTCCTCTCATTCCTTTCTCTCTTTACTCTCTCCCTTATTCTCTAAGAGCACCGGAGGAAAGATAGGGAGAGCTAGGCTTCCTTCCCTGTCCCCAGCACCTGTTTCTGCCCCCCCAGCCCTCCAGCCATGCTCAGGACCTGACTCATCACAAGAACTTGCTGGCCACACTCAGAAGGTCGTGGCTGGGATTCCGTGACAGCAAATGTCCCTACTGCAGAGACCTCAGAAGTGCAGTTAAAGAGTAGGAACCACGGACCACGACGTGAAATCTCCTCCCGGCTCTGTCTGGTGACTCTTAAGCTCTTTCTATCCCTGCCTCTGTGTCTAGATCCAGAGAATGAGGACAGGACCTGGAATTTTCCACAGGACGGTGGATGAAGAACTGATATGTGGAGATATTAAGTAACATCCCTGTGCTCTTGCAGTTAATTGGTGGTGGGTGGGAATTATCAAACCATTCTCTTCTCCCACCTACCACCCTCCTCCTCCCTCTACCCAGCATTAGAACTGGGCCTTCTCTCCAATCTGTGTTCTGTCGGGGGCCTAAAGATGAGGAATAAACTGGTGGATCCACAGAGACCGTCTCAGATGTGTCTTTGCAGGTCTGGCTTCTCTTCTGGGATGATCACAATGACAATGACATAAAAAAAAAAAAAAAAAAAAAACACGCACATGAGGAGACACAGTGGTCTGGGGGAGAGCAGCAGAGAAAGTCTATACGCGGCCGGGCGCAGTGGCTCATGCCTGTAATCGCAACACTTTGGGAGGCTGAGACTGGCGGATCACCTAAGATTAGGAGTTCGAGACCAGCCTGGCCAACATGGTGAAACCCTGTCTCTACTAAAAATACAAAAATTAGCCAGGCATGGTGGCACACACCTATAGTCTCAGCTACTTGGGAGGCTGAGGCAGGAGAATCACCTGAACCCAGAAGGCAGAGGTTGCAGTGAGCTGAGATTGCACCACTGCACTCCAGCCTGGATGACAGAGTGAGATTCCATCTCAAAAAACAAGTCTATAGGCAGGTATCAAATCCAGAAATCCACACCGGTATTTATTTATCCAAACACCTTGGGGCTAGGGGACATGGGAAAATAGTGTCATAGGACGGTTTGGTCTTTTTCTGACAGTCCTCATAGCAGACTCCATGGGACACATACAATGGCCAGGAGAATGGGCCTCCTTCTCCCGGATGGGTGGCATCCAGGAATGAGCCTAGGAGAGGTGGGGAAAGACGAGAAATGCTGTAATAGCAAAGTAATCCAACTCCAACGCCCTTCATCTGAGAACAGCAAGAAACTTCACACCAACACCACATGCTAAGGATTATCAGGCCCGTTTTGTAGACGAGAAGACCAACACCGGGGAGGTAAGGTGGCCTGCTCCAGGTCACACATCTCATAACCGCATTCAAACTCAGGTCTACCTCGCCGGGGGCAGTGACTTGCACCTATAATCTCAGCACTTTGGGAGGCCGAGGCGGGTGGATCATCTGAGGTCAGGAGTTTGAGAGCAGCCTGGCCAACGTGGTGAAACCCCATCTCTAGTAAAAATACAAAATTAGCTGGGCATGGTGATGCGCACCTGTAATCTCAGTTACTCGGGAGGCTAAGGCAGGAGAATTGCTTGAAACTGGGGGGCAGAGGCTACAATGAGCCAAGATTATGCCACTGCACTCCAGCCTGGGTGACAGAGCAAGACTGCATCTAAAAAAAAAAAACCTCAAGTCTCCCCAACTCCAAAGCCACCGCCCCAACCTCCCTACTGAGGGATGCACACCAACCTCCTTTCAAAGCCTGCATTCCCTGATGCTGCTGGAGGCCTAGAAATTTACCCCAAAGCTGGGAGATTTACGCAGCTAATTTCCATTAGGACTAACAGAAGAAAGAAAAGGCCATTTTTCTTATAATTAGAAGAGAATTCAATCTTCACAGCCAATGCGTCTAATATCTCAGCTTACGTAACAAAAGAAAAAGAATGCAAATGGAGATAATTAGGGGAGAGATAAAACCACTTGGATTACTGGCTGCAGAAGTGATGGGGCGAAGGTATAATACAATTCCGGATGGAAATAGTTCTCTGCAACCAGTCAGATTTTAAATGCCCGTCATTAACACCAGCGCTTGTAGAGAGGCTAGAGTGTGGCAGTTCTGCGCATCACTTACAATATCTCCTAACACAAAGGGAATTGTGGAGGAGGGACTATGATTATGCCCATTTCAGAGATAAAGAACTAAGGTTCTGAAAAGCAATATGCCTCACCAATTATCACAAAATGCATCCCAGCACTCAGCCCCTATCTAGCAGGCGCCTACTTCATGCCAGGCACACAGATGATAGCTCTTCAGCAGGCCAGGATGATCCAGGATCCAAACCCATGTCTGTTTCACACCAAATCCACTTCCCTTCAGAGCAGAAACTCATTCAATGTTTGCCAAATGAATGAATTCCTTTAAAGTTTTTATTCTGCCGCTATTTCTTTGCTGCTGGCAAGAGTTCCGAGGAGAGGGGCATTGGAATGAAACATTACAAGAAGCCGGGGCCTTGCCAGCTCCCATCAGCTCCCTGTGCCTCTGGGATGGGCTGCTTCTGCTGGAGCCAGGCTTCAGGGCTTGTCCTGCAGCCCCAGTGACCCCCAGTGGTATCCTGTGTTCAGCAACTACAAAAGGTATGAGTTAATGGAGTATTGATCCCTGTTTTTACAGCAGCAAAAATTGCAGGGGTTGCAGCCAAGGAGAGGGAGAGAGAAGAGTGAAAACCCAGCCCCTCAAGATCCCCCAGTTCTGCCAGTCCTCTGCTTTGCTCCCGGGGACAAGCAGCAGCAGCCAGAGGCTGGAAGGGAAGGGACACATCGTACAGGCAGGTGACACACTGTTCCATCGGCATGCCTTGCCTCCTGGGGCCTTTGCAACAGTCCTGGGGCAGAGTTACTGTTGCTATTGTACAGATGAGAAAACCAGTGTTCAGAAAGGGTGGGTCCCTTGCCCAACGTCACACAGCCACTGAGCGACACAACTGGGACTTAAGTTTTTATAACTCTAGAACCCGGGTTGTTTGCGTTGCACTAAAAGAAAGCCCTAAAATACAGACTCTTATAAGAGCTTAAGAAACACATTGTGCCGAGGAGGCTGTTTGGTGGTTGTCGCTGTTGTTTGTTTGTTTGTTTGTTGACGGAGTTTTGCTCTTGTTGCCCAGGCTGGAGTGCAATGGCATAATCTTGGCTCACCGCAACCTCTGCCTCCCGGGTTCAAGTGATTCTCCTACCTCAGCCTCCCAAGTAGCTGGGATTACAGGCGCCTGCCACCACGCCTGGCTAAATTTTATATTTTTAGTAGAGATGGGGTTTCACCACGTTGGCCAGGCTGGTGTCGAACTGCTGACCTCAGGTGATCCATCCACCTCCACCTCCCAAAGTGCTGGGATTACAGGCGTGAGTCACTGCGCCAGGCCAAGGAAACTTTTCTATCCTGCTTTCTATGTTTGTAAGAGTAGGTGGACTGCTGGGTGCAGTGGCTCAAGCCTGTAATCCTAACACTTTGGGAGGCCAAGGCAGGCACATCACTTGAGCCCGGGAGTTCAAGTTCAGCCTGGGCAAAATGGCAAAACCCTGTCTCTACCAAAATACAAAACAAATTAGCCAGGCATGGTGGTGCATGCCTGTGGTCCCAGCTACTGGGGAGGCTGAGGTGGGGGACCACATGAGCCTGGGAGGCGGAGGTTGCAGTGAGCTGAGACCGTACCACTGTTTTCCAGCCTGGGTGACAGAGTGAAATCCTGTCTCAAAAAAAAAAAAAAAAAAAGCAGGCTGTCACTGCAAAACATTCCCCTTCTGTATGCAGCATGAACTAGACATCACACCTCCATTTTTGCACAGAAACAATTCCATTCCACTTCTGAGACAGCGGGAGTCCATTAAGGAAACCATTAAGGAGTCTTGGACAGAGTGACCTAAAAGCACCCACTTCCCCAGGGGTCACTCTCCTGGACCAACCCAGGGGCCTGGAGGGGCATCTTAGTCCCACATGGCATGTCTAACCTCAGTCAAATAATCCGGCACAACCATTCCTCCAGGCACCTCCTTCTGCAGGGCAGGCTGTTTCTCAGGAGTGTGAGTTTGCATTTTCTACAGGAAAGGTGCTATTGTTCATCCCTTCTCAACTCTGCAATGTCTCAAAAATCTGAAAAGACATTTTTTTTTCTTTTTTTTTTTTTTTTGAGACGAAATTGTTGCCCAGGCTGGAGTGCAGTGCCGCGATCTCAGCTCACTGCAACCTCTGCCTCCCGGCTTCAAGTGATTCTCCTGCCTCAGCCTCCTAGGTAGCTAGGATTACAGGCATGTGCCTCCATGCCCGGCTAATTTTGTATTTTTAGTAGACATGGGGTTTCTCCTTGTTGCCCAGGCTGGTCTGGAACTCCCAACCTCAGGTAATCCACCCACCTTGGCCACCCAAAGTGCTGGGATTACAGGTGTGAGACACCGCAACTGGCCTGAAAAGTCATTTTCTTGGGTGGATCAGAAAATAATTTTGTTTCCAATTTCACAGAGTTTTCCGGATTTTTTATTTTTTTATTTTATTTATTTATTTTTAAGACAGTATCTCACTCTGTCGCCCAGGCTGGAGTGCAGTGGCGCAATGTCAGTTTACTGCAACCTCCACTTCCTGGGTTCAAGTGATCCTCCCGCTTCAGCCTCCCAAGTAGCTATGACTACAGGCACATCACCATACCTGGCTAATTTCTGGATTTTGTTGTTATTGTTGTTTTGTGGAGACGGGCTTTTGCCATGTTACCCAGCCTGCTCTGCAACTCCTGAGCTCAAGCAATCCTCCACCATGGGCCTCCCAAAGCCCCGAAATTACAGGCAATGAGCCACCACGCCCAACGTCACAGAGTTTTCTATAAGCCTAATTGCATTCACTTGTGTTCACCTGACCGTCCTTCTACACACACACTTGCAGATGTTGAAATAGCTACCTGTAATGAACATCGACTATGTCATAAAGGTTTTATGTTAATTGTTTCATTGAATATGCAAAACAGCCCCATCACCCCGTTGTGGAAACAGGAAGACCGAGACCTAGAGAAGTCCTATATCACCAGGTCAACCTAGTGGGAAGCTGACATCTGAGCCTAGAGCTCAAGGTCGTAATCATTATGCTGTATAACCTCCTTGCTTTTCTTACTCAAAACCTTCAGGGCCTCAAAGGAAGCTACTATCAAGGGCAGTTTATGCTGGAACCAAAAATGGTGGCTAGGGTTCTATGCTGAGGATAAGGGAGTCCAGAATCAGAAACCAGCCTCACTTGAGTTTACCATGTAATTGGAGACAAGTCACCAGCTCCCATTCTGCACCCCCATCAGGTTCTCCGATGTAGCCACCATTACCTATCCACCCTCATCCCCTGCTTCTCTATACCTTCTTCTTACATGCCAGAAACAGCTAACTGCTTCTAGCTCCCTGTGCCCACTAAATTCCTTGTGCTATACTGCCTTGGCCCGAGTAGTTCCTGTCACCATCCATGCCTTTCCTACGTTCTCCACCTAAACTCATTTTTCAAGTCTCTGCTACAAGGTCACTGTTGAGAGCTACTCAGAATCTTGAGGAGGTCTAATTTTAAAACAGAATTGGAAATGCATCAGTGCATGTAGAACACAGAAAATTGGTGATGGGACAGGTGCAGTGGCTCATGCCTGTAAGCTCAACACTTTGAGAGGCTGAGGTGAGAAGACTGCTTGAGACCAGGAGTTCAAGACCAGCCTGGGCAACACAGTTAATCCCTGTCTCTAAATAAAAAATATAAAAAATTTTAAAAATTTAAAAATTCAGTAAAAAATAAAAATTAGGCCAGGCACAGTGGCTCATGCCTGTAATCCCAGCACTCACTGAGGTGAGTGAATCATCTGAGGTCAGGAGTTTGAGACCAGCCTGGCAAACATGGCGAAACCCTATCTCTATTAAAAATACAAAAAAATTAGCCCAGTGTAGCGGCTCACACCTATAATCCCAGCTACTCAGGAAGCTGAGGCAGGAGAATCATTTGAACCCAGGAGGCGGAGCTTGCAATGAGCCAAGATAGCACCACTGCATTCCAGCCTCGGTGACAGAGCAAGACTCTGTCTCAAAAATAAATAAATGAATACAAAATTAAAATGAATGCATATTCTCCCTCCACAAAGCAAAACGTCTTGTTAGAACATAGATTTGTTTGGGTTGTCTATTGCCAAGTGACCAACTATTCCAAAACTTAATGGCTGAATACAATAGTGCTTTATTTTACTCACAAATTTATAAGTTGAGTAGGGCTCAGTGAAAACAGCTCATCTCCATTCCAGGTGGCACACACTGGGGTAGCTAGATGGAGAACTAAATCATAACTCGTACGGCTGGCAAGTTGGTGCTATCAACTAGGACCTCAGCCAGAGCTATGGGCTGGGGACCTCAGTCTTCCTCACATGGGCCTCTCCACAGGACGTCTGGGCTTCCTCACAGCATGGTGGCTGACTTCCAAGATGGAGCACAAGGCAGATGTGCATGGTATTTTTATACGCTAGCCTCAGAAGTCACATACCACCACTTCTGCTACGTTCAGTTGGTCAAGACAGTCCCCAAGACCCATCCAGATTCACAGGGAGGGTACAAAAATTATAACTCAATGGGGATGCCAAGGCCAGAGCATCGCATATGTGACAGGAGATCTTATTGTAATCATCTACGGAAAATACAATCTGCCACAATTTGCACATGGCTTTTCATAACCTCCAGCTAATTGTTTTAGAATTTCTCATTATTTCCGGCACCCTCTGAGAGGAGCCAATGCCAGAAAGAAGCAACATCCAGGTGACCCAAAATACTGAATGCACAATGGTGAACTTCCTGATGTCGAGTCCCAGGGAATATCAAAGGCTACGGCAAAGCTCCAGGCAAGATAAGATCAAAAGTCTTTCCTTCGGTCTTTTTTGTTTTGTGGGTTGCCATAGTGATGGCAAGGGTAAAACTGAGAGGCAATCGTAGACGTTATCATAATAGTGGCTCTCACGAAATCTGCACCTAAGTTTACCAACACACACACACACACGCACACACACACGCACATACATACACGCACGCGCGCACACACACGCACGCGCGCACACACGCACGCGCACACGCACATACATACACGGGCTCAAGGCATGTAGAACCGAATATTGCAAGAACTCAAGATGAAGTATCCAAAAAAAGTTAACTAAGTTTTCTAGAATTCTGCTGGCTGTAATGCCTCTGTCTTTTTAGCTGATCTTAACACCCCAAAGAGACATAGCTACTAGGATGGTAGGCTCTCTGGGAATTCTTCTCCGGTCCTTCAAATAAAGCTGTGTTCTGCCTCTCAGCTTCCATAACCAGCTTGTTCTTATCCTTGTCACAGCCTATATTGGTCTGCGCTCTAATCAGCTATGCGCCTGTCTGTCTCCTTCACAGGATGGAGATGACTTGAGAAAAGGGACCCCACCACATAGCACAATGCCTGGTCACACAGCAGGTGTCCAACAGATGTTGTGAAACTGACTTAACCATCTCTATCTCTTTCTTCCCGCAGTGCATCTGTCAACTTAGCGTCTTCATTGTTTTGGATCCTTGAGGGACACTGAACTGCTGTGAAGGGAGTGAGTGCTGCGGTACACATGCTGATTCAACTTTGCCCTACTGTTGGACAGTGGAATGATTTCCTTTTTTTCCCATTGTAAATAATGCTATGATGAGACATGGGTGAATAAAACCTTATCTGCATTTCAGATTATTCCCTAAGGCTTACTTCCAAGTTCGGAAACTACTGGATGAAAGGATAGAGACATACTGAAAGCTCTTGATTCAAGCCAGAAAATTGTTCTTCAAAAAGACAGCAATTTGCATTCTGTAGCTGCATTTTAACATGACAATGATACTAATAGTAACAATATCAGTAATAACAGCAATGTAATATAGTACTCACCAAGTGCCATATATCCTTCTAAGCTCTTGATATTGATTATCTCAGTTAATCCTCTCAACACTCCTATAAATAAAGCATGATTATTATCTCCTTTTATAGACAGGGAAACTGACGGACAGAAATTGTCCTTGCCCAAAGACACACAACCAAGATGTCAGACCAAGACACAAACCCAAAAAGCCCTAAGACAGAAGCATGAGAGCCTCATCATCTTCCTTCCTCATGATGGTTAAAGAAAAAGCAGGTCAGACATCCCTTCCATAACTCATATGAGGCCATTAAGCAATCTTCCGTCTTCCATCTCTGCAAAGCCAGTTGGGTGTCCCCACTGAATGTTGGCCCTGAGCCTTAGGTTACATTCCCTAGAGGCAGAATCTGAGATGGGAATTGGAGAGTGTGATCTCTTAAGCAGGAAGGGATCATGGATGAAGTGAACAAGGATACGGCTTCAGGTCAAGTTCACCTGGCCTGATCCTGGTAGGGGCTCTGCAGCACTAATCAAATGACAGGGGCTGAGTACTGTGGCTCACGTCTGTAATCCCAGCACTTTGGGAAACCAAGGTAGGAGGATTTCTTAAGGCCAGGAGTTTGAGACCAGCCTAGGCAACATAGTAAGACCCTCCCCATCTCTACAAAAAAAAAAAAGAAGGAAAGAAAGAGAAAAAGAAATTACTCACCTATGGTCCTAGCTACTCAGGAGTCTGAGGCAGGAGAATCACTTGAGCCCAGGAGTTCGAGGCTGCAGTGAGCTATGATGCACACCATTGCCCTCCAGCCTGGGCAATAGAACAAGACCTTGTCTCTAAAAATAAAAAATAAATAAACAAACAAACAAACAAAAACAATGACAGGGACCTCCCCACTTTGACTCAAAGGTCCAACCTTTATACCTAGGGTGTCACTCATTGGCTGAGTGCTGTCCCTACAGATGAGGCAGTATGACTTCCCAAGGTGAGGTGGCTCCTGTCAGGAAAGGGCAGTTCCCTGGAGACAATTCCCTGGACAGCTGTGAGCTGTTAGCAGCCAACATGCACAGCAGCTTGGAGATGCATTTGCCAGCTGATGAAGGGGAGCCGGGCAGGGCACCAGCAGAATCTACTTCACCTTCCATACTTCCTACATAAACCAATAGCCTAAACTCAACCCTCCCAAATGGTTTTTCTTCCCCTCTCCGACTTGCACCACAGACATGTTGCTAAATGAGACTTCCCTGTAAGTGAAATGGGAAAGTTCCCTGGCTTCCCTCACAGGACGTGCAACAGGGGTGTGGCTCGTCTGTTCAGCCGCCATGCACACTCAAACCCCTTACGGGAAGGGGAGCACGCAGATGGGCAGGTGCAGGAGCCAAGGCAAACACCCCTGGGCTACTGCAGCATGGCAGCTTCCAGGGGTCAGTGTCTGTGACTTCCAAAGCCCAAGAGGCCATGTGTTACAGTGCACTCTTTTAGCTTGCCGTCCACAGATGGCTTAATTGTTAACCAGCTCAGCGGGCCCTCTGCCTTTTTCCAAGGGTAGAGGGCCAGTGTGGCAGCTTTCCATATCCCGAGTTCTTGTCTGGCATCCAGGAAAAATGAGGTCACACATGGACCTGAAGGATGAATACGGGGGTTTTATTGAGTGGTGGAGGTGACTCTCAGTGGGATGAATGGGGAGCTGGAAAGGGGATGGAGTGGGAAGATGATTGTCCTCTGGAGTTTGGCCGTCCAGTAGCTGATCTCCTCTCTGACCACCCCCACCTGAACTCCTGTCAACTTTGAGACATTCCTTCTCTTCTCTCTGCTGTGCCATTCTACCATTCTTCTGCTTTTCCGTTTGTCTCCTCATGGAGCCTGGGGTATACGTGGGTATAGGATGGGGGGCAGGGTGGGCCAAAAGGCAACTTTTGGGCACAAAAATAGGAATGTCTGTTCTCATTTAGGGCCACGGGTTTCCAGGCTTGAGGGTGGAGCCTTTGCCAGGGAACCACTCTCTTCTAACCAGTATTTCCCTGTCTCCTGTATCATAAGTGTCCCTCACTGGGCTCACGGAAAATGCTGATGGCACGAGAGTGGAACTGTGAGACTCCAGGGAAACAGAGACAAACTGAATGCATGTTGTAATGCTTCGTCTCTGGTGAACTTCACTGTGGGTCACAAAAGAAGGAATTCTTCAGGAGGATGTTGGGAAGGTAGTCCTTCAGAAGCAAGCCCAAGGAGGAGAGGGGAGAAGGTGTCATGGCTCCCCACGGTCCTGTCCCAAGTCATATTCCCCATCTACTAGGCCTTGCTGGAATTTAAGGAAACAAGGATGAATCAGAGACACGCCCAGCTCTGACGGGACTCAGTACATAATGAAGAACATAAAGGCACAAGCGACCTCAATGCAGATGCACAGAGTGGCAGGAGCACAGAGAGGGGCAGCCACTGCAATGGGACAGGGGAGATCAACCAGGGTTGCAGAAGACCTTGACGTCATACCTGGGTCCTGATGTTTGGTGGGCCAATGGAAATGACCTGGGAATAGCAAGGGGCAGAAAGGACATTCCAGACAGAGGAAGCCACAAGTGCAAAAGGAAGGAGACCTGATCCAGGATGGCGGATTCCACAAAAGCCCAGTTTCAGGGGAGAAAACTGAGGTTCAGAGGAGTGAAGCAGCTCCCCACAAAGGCACATTAATAATGATACAAGAAAAACTTCAGCCAAATTAAATGTAAAGGAGTTTAATTCAGCAATGAATGATTCGCGAATCGGGCAGCCCCTAGAATCAGAACAGATTCACAGAGACTCCAGCACAGCCACGTGGTGGAAGATTTATAGACAAAAAAAAAAGAGAAATGACGTACGGAAATCAGCAGCGAGGTACAGAAACAGCTGGATTGGTTACAGGTTGGCATTTGCCTTATTTAAACACAGTTTGAGCGCTTAGCAGTCTATGAGTGGTTGTGAGTATTGCCGCTGGGGTTGGCCAAGACTCTGTTATTGCTACAGGTACATACTCCTTAGCTTTTCAATCTTGTCTGACTATTAAGCTAGGTTACAGCTGGTCCACAAGGACTCAAATGTAGAAGTATGAAGTCCTTCTCAGGCCATATGTAGTTTGCTTTAACAATAATAAGTGGCTGGACGCAGTGGCTCACGCCTGTAATCCCAGCACTTTGGGAGGCCAAAGTGGGCGGATCACCAGGTCAGGAGTTCGAGACCAGCCTAACACGGAAAACCCTGTTTCTACTAAAGATACAAAAATTAGCCAGCCATGGTGGCAGGTGCCTGTAATC
The DNA here is from genome assembly GCF_002776525.5 of Piliocolobus tephrosceles. NCBI lineage: Eukaryota > Metazoa > Chordata > Mammalia > Primates > Cercopithecidae > Piliocolobus > Piliocolobus tephrosceles. The sequence continues at coordinate 9,168,852 of NC_045450.1, read as the reverse complement.
CCAGCTACTCAGGAGGCTGAGGCAGGAGAATTGCTTGAACCCAGGAGGCAGAGGTTGCAGTGAGCCGAGATGGTGCCACTGCACCCCAGCCTGGGTGACGGAGTGAGACTCTGTCTCATAAATAAATAAATAAATAAATGGCAGAATTGGAGTCTGCTCTCTACACTTCACCAGAAATCGCCCATGAGTGGAAGAAACATTTTCAAAAGAGAGATAAACCATCCCACACCTACCCTCTAGCAAACGAGAAGGATGGTGAAGGGTGTCACAGAACACAGAAATGTAATGTCATCCTCCACCCCAATCTCTCTCTCTCCCTCTCAGCTCCACCCCATCTTTCTCTCTCTCTCTCCCCTTCTCTCATTATTCGATTAATCCTTATGTCTCCTTGATGCCATTCATGGCAGACAGCAGTTGTACATCTTTTCATTCCTTTCGGGAAACTCAGACATAACACTTCTGAAGATTCCAGGTTATCTCACTTTTACTTCCTCGAGAGAGATTTAGGCCCTACCATGGCCACGAAAGTCAAAATGTATAAAATTCCAGTTAGACAGAAGGAATGAGTTTTTGACATCTGTTGCACAAAAATTTAAGTATGTGAAGAGACGGCTATGTCCATCAGCTTGGCTTAATCATTCCACAATGTATACCTATATCAAAACATCACACTGCTCCCCCAAAATACCTACAATTATTATTTCTCCATTTTTTATTTATTATTTTTTGAGATGGAGTCTCACTCTGTCACCCAGGTTGGAGTACACCAGCACAATCTCAGCTTACTGCAATTCCCACCTCCCAGGTTCAAGAGAATCTCCTGCCTTGGCCCTGCCGAGTAGTTGGGATTACAGGCACCTGCCACCACACCTGACTAATTTTTGTATTTTTAGTAGAGATGAGGTTTCAGCATGTGGGCCAGGCTGGTCTGAAACTCCTGACCTCAGGTGATCCGCCCTCCTCGGCCTCCCAAAGTGCTGGGATTACAGGCAGGAGACACTATGACCAGCCAATTTGTACATTTTTTTTTTTCATTGATTTTAAAGGAAAGAAAATAAAGTCACGCTATTCCTAGGGAGAACTTCCTAAATAGGTAGAGGAATTCAAATAAGAGGGAAAGGTCTACATGCAGATAGTGGATCATTCAAACTGATACAGCTTTAAGATAATTGTCAAATCCCTGGAGGAAACGGATTTTTTTTTTTTTTTTTTTTTACTCCAGGGATTTGTTTTACTCCAATAAAACAGGGAGGGGGTGTTGGGAAGGGAGAAGATTCCAAAGAGTTTGTCTTCCCACATCACACCAGTATTTTCCAAAGTCTGGAAAATGTGCTGGTGGCACATAAAATTATTCGAGTTGAACACGGCATTGCAAAACATCTCATCACACACTGAACCGGTCACTCTGTTGGTTTTCAACCCTTCCAACTAATGCAAAGAGAAAGTCTCCCTGGGTGAGTCTGTCTTTAAGAACTCCGAACCCTTCCTAATCCCTTTTAACTTACAGAGCCCTTCCCTCCGGCTAGGAGTCTTCCCCGGCAAATGTACCCAAGTGGAACGGAATACCATTGTCTCCTTTGTCACGGTATTCACTTTGCTGTTTTCACACCTAAGCTTTTATTTTTCCATTGGCAATTCACTTTTTAACTTTTTAATATTTATATAATGGTTGAAAGGTTTGCAAATCTGTCTTCAATTCCATTCTGACTGTTTGCCTTTTTTTTTTTTCTCCGAGACAGAGTCTCCCACTGTCTCCCTGGCTGGAATGCAATGCGCGATCTCCACTGGCTGCAACCTCCACTTCCCAGGTTCAAGCGATCTTCCTGCTTCAGCCTCCCAAGTAGCTGGGATTACAGGCACCCACCACCACACCCAGATAATTTTTTGTATTTTTTTTAGTAGATACAGGGTTTCACTACGTTGGTCAGCCTGGTCTCAAATGCCTGACTTTGTGATCCACCCACCTCAGTCTCCCAAAGTGCTCGGATTACAGGCATGAGCCACCGTGCCTGGCCTCTTTGCCCATTTTTACATGTATTTTACCACAATTGGGAGAAAGGAAAGAGGAAAAGAAGGAAGAGGAAGGAAGAAAAGGAAGAGGAAGGGAGGGAGGGAGGGAGGGAGGGAGGGAAGGAAGGAGGGAAGGAAGGAAGGAAGGAAGGAAGGAGGAAGGGAGGGAGGGAAGGGAAGGGAAGGAACGGAAGGGAAAAAGAAGAGGGAGAAGGAAGAAAGGAAAGAAGGAAAGAAGGAAGGAAGGAAGGAAGGAGGAAGGGAGGGAGGGAAGGGAAGGAACGGAAGGGGAAAGGAAGAGAGAAGGAAGGAAGAAAGGAAAGAAGGAAGGAAGGAAGGAAGGAAGGAAGGAAGGAGGGAGGGAG
>NC_045450.1:9133935-9166377 GCF_002776525.5 Piliocolobus tephrosceles | reverse complement strand
AAGGAAGGAAGAAAGGAAGGAAGGAAAGATTTATGTAGAACAAAACCTAAGGGATGTAAACTATCCAATGCTTTTTTAAAAACACTGTATTGATTTTTATGCTTAGCGTTTATTTCCTCTTTATGATATTGGGTTTCCATTTATAGTAGTGACATAATGTTTCCTGTTTAAAATAGTCTATTAATTTAATTTTAAAATGAGTTGGCTTTAAACCAAGTAAAAAAATAGAACATGGATATAGATACAGCAGAAATCACACAGGTGGTAAGCGAATGACTCAAGTTTGGGTAACACTGGGAAGCTTGATTCTTTTTTTAATATTTGGCTTCCTGCAGATTAACTCTTGGAAATGTGAGGCACATCCGCTCTTGGGGCAGGGGCAGGAAGGCTCAAAGGCAGCGCCGGTGGGAGGCAGCAGAGGGTGTCAGGATGTGCTCTCCCACACATCCTAGGAAGTTCCCAGTGTCTCGGATCCAGCTGCTGGCTTGTCAAGGTCCCTGCTCTGGGTTAATAAGCCAGCAACAGACGGAGAGCTATTGTACAGATCGAGATGGGGGATTTTCAAGGAGGCAATTTAATGAGCAGCGGTTTGAATTGAGACCAATTTTAATGTCTTTTCTGTTTTCCACCAACCGTCACAGAAATTGCCACAAATGATGTCTTAATTCTGTTCCCTAGCGGGTCTCTGATATGGCAAAGGATGAATTTTAAATTGTTTGATCAGAATTAGCAACATTAGTCACTGCAAATAGCCTTTTAATTTCCACAGAGCTGCCAAGGGGAGCAAAAATAGAATTGTGAGGAGAGTTCCAGCAGGCAGATGTGCGCCTGGTAGAAGAGGCCTCGTGGTCTGCTGGAGGTGTCTTCAGGTGCTCCAGGGTTGGTGAGGCAAGGCAGGGGAGCAGGTGGGGGGAAAGGGGTTTCAGTCCCAGATTCCCACTTCCTCTGGGTGGTAAGGGTTTGCTGTTCCAAGAAACTGTGGATTCCAGCCAGGCGCAGTAGCTCACACCTGTAATCCCAGCATTCTGGGAGGCCGAGGCAAGTGGATTGCCGAGGTCAGGAGTTCGAGACCAGCCTGGCCCACATGGCGAAACCCAGTCTCTACTAAAAATACAAAAATTAGCTGGGCATGGTGGTGGGTGCCTGTAATCCCAGCTACTCAGGAGGCTGAGGCAGGAGAATTACTTGAACCTGGGAGGTGGAGGTTGCAGTGAGCCAAGATGGTGCCACTGCACTCCAGCCTGGGTGACAGAGCAAGACAAAAAGAAAGAAAGATAGGAAGAAAGACAGAGAGAGAAAGAGAAGAAAGAGAGAGACAGAGAGAGAGAGAAAGAAAAGAAAGAAAGAAAGAAAGAAAAGAAAAGAAAGAAAGAAAGAAAGAAAAAGAGAGAGAGAGAGAAAGAAAGAGGGAGGGAGGGAGGGAGGGAAGGAAGGAGGGAAGGAAAGAGAGAGAAAGAGAGAAAGAAGGAAAGAAAGAAAGAAACTGGATTACGAGGGTGGTCCCTTGTGGACCTGCGTAAAGACCAAATTCCCCTCCTCCTGGCTCTGGCCACAACTTCCCAGATCCCCAGGGCATCCGGCGTGTGCTCCTAGTGGCAGTGCTCCATTCTCACTCAGCAGCCAGACTGACCTTTTCATTCCTAAAACAGTCCAGGCACTGTGGTTCATGCCTGTCATCCCAGCAGTTTGGGAGACCAAGGCGGGAGGATGGCTTGAGCCAAGGAGTTCAAGACTAGCCTGGATAAGAAAGCAAGACCCTCATCCCTACAAAAAAAAAAAAGTTTAAAAATTACCCAGGCATGGTGGCTCATGCCTGAAATTTTAGCAGTTTGGGAGGCTGAGGCAAGAGAGTTACTTGAGGCCAGGAGTTAGAGGCCAGCCTGGACAACATAGTGAGACCCTATCTTACAAAAATTTTTTTTAATTAACTGAGCATGGTGGCGTGCACCTATAGTCCCAGCTACTTGAGAGGCTAAGGCAGAAAGATTACTTGAGGCCTGGAGTTGGAGACTGCAGTGAGCTATAGTTACGCCACTGCACTCCAGCAAGGGTGACAAAGAGAGACCCTGTGTCGTTAAAAAAAAAAAAAAATTCCTAAAACAGGCAACAATACTCCTCTGCTTAAAACTCTCCAAGTGGGATTGTTATTCTAAGTGAAGTAACTCAGGAATGGAAAACCAAACATCCTATGTTCTCACTCATAAGTGGGAGCTAAGCTATGAGGATGTAAAGGCATAAGAATGACACAAGCGACTTTGAGGACTCGGGGGAAAGGGTGGGAAGGAGGTGAGGGATAGAAGACTACAAATTGGGTACAGAATATACTGCTTGGGTGATGGGTGCACCAAAATCTCACAAATCACCACTAAAGAACTTACTCATGTAACCAAACACCACCTGTTCCCCAAAAACTTATGGAAATTTAAAAAATAAATAATTAATTAAATAACATAAAACTCGCTAAGTGGCTTCTCCTTGCACTTAGACAAAAACTAAATTTTTTGCCACGGCCCACAAGCCCTGCCCTTCTCACTCTACTATGGCGTGCTCCTGGGGGAATGTCCCACTGTACTTGCAATAAAAATCTAAAATCTTGCGGGGGGCGTGGTGGCTCATTCCTATAATCCTAGCACTTTGGGAAGCCAAGGCAGGTGGATCACCTGAGGTCAAGAGTTCGGGACCAGCCTGGCCAACATGGTAAAACCCTGTCTCTAGTAAAAATACAAAAATTAGCCAGGTGTGGTGGTGGGCGCCTATAATCCTAGTTACTCAGGAGGCTGAGGCAGGAGAATCACTTGCACCAGCGAGGCAGAGGTTGCAGTGAGCCGAGATTGTGCCACTGCAAAGCCAGACTCCATCTCAAAAAAAAAAAAAAAAATCTGAAATCTTTACACTGAGCACCAAGGCACTGCATGAGCATTCACTGCCTTCTTCTCCTGCCTTCTCTTACATCCTTTTCTCCCTCACTCACTGCTTTTATCCATTCCTAGAACAAGCTCATCTCTTCCCAGCCCCGAGCCTTTGCCCATGCTGTCTCCCCTTCCCTGCCCTTCCCTGCAATAATCCCGTGACTAACTACTTCTCAATCTGCATGTTTCCCCTTATATCTTCTCTCATGAGAAAGACCTCCCTGACCACCTTCGCAAAGGTAGGTTCCCACCCCTGTATATTCTAACACAATGCATGGTATGTCCTAAAATCACTTATGGCCAGACATAGTGGCTCACTACTATAATCTCAGTACTTTGGAAAGCCGAGGTGGGAGGATCACTTGGGGCCAGGAGTTCAAGATCAGCCTAGACAACATAGCAAGACCCTATCTCTACAAAAAATAATTTAGGCCAGGTGTGGTAGCATGCATCTGTCATCTCAACACTTCGGGAGGCCAAAGAGGGAGGATCACTTGAGCCCAGGAGTTTGAGGCCAGCCTGGCCAATGTTGGGAGATTCCATTTCTACAAAAATAATAATAATAATAATAGTAATAATTAGCTGGATGTGGTGATGCATGTCTGTGGTCCCAGGTAGTCAGGAGGCTGAGGCTGGCGAAATGCTCGAGGCCAGGAGTTTGAGGCCACAATGAGACGATCATGCCACTGCACTCTAGCCTGGGCAACAGAGCAAGACCCTGACTCAAAAAAAAAATCATCTATCACAGCTTATTTTTCTGTATTTGCTTGTTTGGGGATTTTTTGTTTTGTTTTCTGCTTGTTTTTTGAGACAGGGTCTCCCTCTGTCACCCAGGCTGGAATGCAGTGGCACAATGTAGGCTCACTGCAACATTCACCTGCCAGGTTCAAGCAATTCTCCCACCTCAGCCTCCCAAGCAGCTGGGATTACAGGCATGCACCATCACCCCCTGTTAATTTTTGTAATTTTCTGTAATTAACCAAGTTGTCTAGGCTGGTCTCAAACTCCTGAGCTCAGTAATCTGTCCACCTCAGCCTCCCAAAGTGCTGGGATTACAGGCATAAGCCACCGTGCCTGGCCTGTTTGTTTGTTCTTGTCTGTCTCCCGTGTTAGATCATAAGCTATTTGATGCAGGGCTTTGTCTCACCACTGTATTCCCTGGTACCTGGCCCATCACAGGCCATTTCACACATGAGGTCTTCCTAAGTCCTCCCCATACCCTAAGGGGTGGGTGGTCTCATTTCCACACTACAGGTGAGAAGCCTGAGGCTCAGAGAGGGTAAGGAAGGGACCCAGCACCCATGGTGGAGCCAGCATTCAAACTCACGTCTCTTTCTTCCGTAGCCCAAACCTTTACCTAAGGTCCTCTTACAAAAGACAAGACGTTCCTGTATTAGGTCAGACCCAATGCATCTTCAACCAAGAAAGTATGTTCACTTCTTACCACTCTCCCTCCTGTCATTTGCAAAGTCACAAGTAATTAAGTACCGGCTCTTGGAGGTAGTTTCTGGATACACAGCATCTGCCTCTGTGAAAGGGGGAGGCAGCTATTAGAAATGTCATTTTTCTCCCTTTCCCAGAAAGAGCAACCTCAGCAAAGCCTGGCTTTCTTCAGTGGCAGCTGCCGACAGTTATAAGCCATGGCAGTTTCCAGCGCTCACAAAAATAAATGGAAGCATTAGTCTTGGGCCCCATCAGAGGGGAGCCTGCTGCCTCTAGAGCCATCTGGCGCAGGAAAGCTGAGATGGGGCGATGGCCCAGGTCCCTGCCAGGCAGCAGGCAGACATCCAAAGATACGGTCCCCTCCCCAGCCCCTAACAGAGCCCATCAATCGGGGGGCTCAACCCATTCCCCAGGCCCTCACCCCAAGACCCCCCCTTTTTTTTTTTTTTGAAACAGGGTCTGTGTCACCGAGCCTAGAATGAAGTGGCACAACCTCAGCCCACTGCAGCCTCTGCCTCCCAGGTTCAAGAGAGTCTCCCACCTCAGCCTCCCCAGTAGCTGGGATTATAGGCATGCACCAACATGCCCAGCTAATTTTTGTATTTTTCGTAGAGACACGGTTTCACAATGTTGTCCAGGTTGATCTCAAACTACTGGCCTCAAGTGATTCATCCGCCACGGCCTCCCAAAGTGCTGGGATTACAGGCGTGAGCCACTACACCTGGTCAGATCTATCGCTTTCCACCTTCCCAGATAATCTGCTGATTTATTTAGCTTAAGGTCTCGCGTGCCCTCTCAAGAATGTGAGCGCCACAGGGGGAGAGGTTTCTGTCTATTTTGCTCACCAGTATATCTACCTGTGAGGCATAGTAAGTACCTCAGTAAATATTTTCTGAATGAAGGGAATGAATGGTCCTGGAGTCACACCAGTACACCCAAGTTGGAGAGTATCCATTCAGAAATATCCTTCTCATTCCCACACAGTGAGCAGGTTAAAAGGGGGTGTCACTCCCTGAGCACAACTTTTCCAGCACCAGTGGCAAGATGCCAGGTGCTGGCAAGGTAACACAGTCAGTAGGTATGAGATTGCTTAGCTCAAATCCCCACTGCCTATAGGCTGTGCTACTCTGAGCAAGTCACTCGCCCTCTCTGAGCCTGGATTTTCTCACCTGTAAAATGGTTGTGGCAGACTGAATCATTCCTCCCCACAAAGGTGTTGTGTTAGTCCAGTCTCACACTACTATAAAAGAACTACCTGAGACTAGGTAATTTATGAAGAAAAGAGCTTCAGAGTTCCACAGGCTTAACAGGAGGCACGACCGGGAGGCCTCAGGACACTTACAATCATGGAGGAAGGTGAAGGGGAAGCAAGCACCTTCTTCATATGCTGGCACGAGAGAGAGACAGCGAGCAAAGCAGGAAGTGCCACACACTCTTAACCCATCGGATCTCGTGAGAACTCACCAACTATCACGAGAACAGCAAGGGGGAAGTCCGCCCACATGATCCAATCACCTCCCACCAGGCCCCTCCTCCAACGCGTGTGGATTACAATTCGAGACAAGATTTAGGTGGGGACACAGAGCCAAACTATATCAGGGGTCCGTGTCCTAATCCCCAGAACCTGTGTATAATCCCCAGAACCTGCTAATCCCCAGAACCTGCCTAATCCCCAGAACCTGCTGCTTACGCAGCAAATGAGAGTTTGCAGGTGTGATTAAGTTAAGGCCCTTAAGATACGGACATTAGCCTGGATTAGCCAGGTGACCCAATCAAATCACAAGGGGCCTTATAGGAGAAAGAGAGAGGTGGGAGGGTCAGAAAAGGAAACATGAAGATGGAGGAAGGGGGGTCAGACTTAGATAAAGATTTGAAAATGCAATACTGCTGGCTTTGGAGACAGAGGAAGGGGCCATGCACCAAAGGATGGAGGTGACCTCTAGAAGCTGGAAAAGGCAAGCAAACATTCTCCTCTAGAGCCTCCAGAGGGAACGCAGCCCTGCTGGAACTCTGATTTTAGTCCATTAAGACCATTTCAGACTCGACCTCTAGAATGATAAGAAAATAAATTAGCCTAGCACAGTGGCTCATATCTGTAATCCCAGCACTTTGGGAGGCTGAGGTGGGAGGATGGTTTGAGCCCAGGAGTTCAAGACCAGCCTGGGCAACATGATGAGATCCTATCTCTAAAAAACATGTTTAAAAGTAGCTGGGTGTGGTGGGGTGCCCTTTAGTCCCACCTACTCAGGAGGCTGGGAGTTAGTTCGAGGCTGCAGTGAGCAGTGATGGTGCCACTGCACTCCAGCCTGTGCCACAGAGTGAGACCCTCTCGGAAAAAAGAAAAGAAAGAACGAGAGAGAGAGAAAGAAAGAAAGAGGGAAGGAAGGAAGGAAGGATGTGTGTTGTTTTAAGCCACTAAGTTTGTAGTGATTTGTCATCACAGCCACAGGAAACTAAGACAATGCCATAAATAACAGTATCTGCCTCATGAGGTTGTGGGAGAAATTCAATGAAATATCACCACATAGCACCTGACACATAGCAGGTGCTCAATCAGACTGACTTAGTCGTGTCACGTCAATGCCCTGCCTTCTCAGCCTTTCATCTGTGACCCACTAAGGATGATGCCATCCTCCAAGGATGCTGGGACTTACCTTACCTCCATCTGCTACCCACATGAGTGCCTTTGTCCTGCAGTTAATAAACACCAGGGTTTTCAAATGAAACCAGCTGGAGTTTAGGTCCTGCTCTGCCTTTCCTCCTTGGGCAATTGTGGGTAAGTTTCTTGACATTTCTTGGCTTCGTCTTCATCATCTTTAAAATGAGACCAACCACACCTCCCACAAAGCGTCACTGTGAGGCCAGGAGGCGATAACACGTAGGAAGCACTCAGCATCCCACAGGTGGTACTGCTACTATTACTGTCATCAATAACGGCAAAGCTCACAGCTGTGCAACAGTGGAAATGGCTGTCCTAGAAGGTAGTGAGCTCCCTGCCACTAGAGGGAACCAAGCCACATTCTGAAGACTGTTCTTCCTCCGGGACCCATGCACTGGATGGTGGGGATCCAGGCTGATATAAAATGTCAGAGCAGAACAGGCAGAGGAAGGGGGTGTATCTTCTGAATCACTGATTCCAACCCTTCATTTTATAGAGAGGGAAACTGAGGCCCAGAGTGAGGAAGTGGAGTTCCCTCCAAGCTCCCTGCCCCCAACCAACCTTCTGAACTGCAGGCAGCCTTTGTTCCTGTGCACCTTCTCCACATCTGCACCCAGAGCCAACTGTTTCCTATTAATATTAAAGAAGTGGAAAATTAAACCAGACTCACAATGCCACTTTCCCGTCCATAACCTCTGGGCTGTGCAAGGGGTAGGTACCTTTACCATCAAGTGCCACTGGATTAGAGCCTATTATTAACGTCACAAGGGATGACTGACGGGTCTGAAGATGGGCAAGGAAAAACACAGTGGGGAAGGCACAGATTACACATGGGGAAGCTCATGAGCCGCAGCTGAGAGGGCTACGCTTTCTCTTGATAGAGCCCTCTGCATCCCAGCCCCTCACTCCAAGAACTCCCCTCCCTAACATCCAGGAAGAATCACCATATCATTGCTATCATCATCATCACCATCATTATCATCACTGTATCATTATCATCATCACCATTATCACCGCCACCATCATCACGACCATCAGCAGCAGCAGTTTTATCATCACCATCATCACCACCATAAACATCTCCATCACCACCATAGCTACCATCTTCATATCATTATGACCATCACCATCATCACCATCATCATCACAACCATGACCATATAATCACCGTCACTGCCATATCATTATCACTCTCATTATCACCATCATCGCCATATCATCACCAACACCATAATTGTCACTATCATCACTATCATCAGATATCATCACCATCACCATCACCATCATTATTGCCACCATCACCACATGTTGATGATGACATCAACATCAACAATATCACTATCCTCACCATATCGTTATCATTCTCATCATCACTATCATCATCATATCATTATCACCACCATCATCACCACCACTATCATCTCATCAGCAGCATTGTCATCATCACCATTACCATAATCATCACCATCATAATTATTATCACCATCATCATTGCTGCCATTGTCATCATCATCACTATCAACACCATATCACCATCACCATCATTACCACCATCATCACCATATCATCACCACCACCATCATCATCCTGATCTCTCTCTTCAAGAATTCACTGTTCAGTGGGGAAGGCCCTGGGATAAACAGAGAACAAAGGCAGGGTCATAAGCATTGCAACCACCCGCAAGGAGTTAGGAGCACAGGGAATGGAGAGAGCATTTACCTAGGAGAGGCACGGGGATCATCTTTGGATGGAGAGCCAATGAATGACCAGTGTTGGCACAAACTGAGGGTAAAAACTGATCACCTTCGCTTGAAGAAATGTTACTTCACTTGAAGTAACTCGTAGCACTGTGCTAGGAGTCTAAAGTCCAGAATTCAAGTTCTGACTTGGCTCTAAGTATGTGACTTTAAGGTAGGATTTTTCAACCTTGGCATTATCGACATTTTGGGCTGGATCCCTGTCCTGTACATTGCGGAATGTTTAGCAACATCCCTCCAGGCCTCTACCCACTAGATGCCAGTAGCACTTCACCCTCCCTATTAGAACAACCAAAACTTCTCCTGAGGAGTAAAATCACACTTGGTTAAGAACCACAGCCTTGCCGGGCGTGGTGGTGCATGCCTGTAATCTTAGCACTTTGGGAGGCTGAGGCAGGAGGATCACCAGAGGTCAGGAGTTTGAGACCAGCCTGGCCAGGCTGTGGAGAAATACGAACGCTTTTACACTGTTGGTGGGAATGTAAATTAGTTCAACCATTGTGGAAGACAGTGTGGCAATTCCTCAAGGATCTAAAACCAGAAATACCATTTGACCCAGCCATCCCATTACTGGGTATATACCCAAAGGAATATAATTCATTCTATTATAAAGATGCATGCACATGTATGTTTATTGCAGCACTATCCACAATAGCAAAGACCTGGAACCAACTCAAATGCCCATCAGTGACAGACTGGATAAAGAAAATGTAGGCCAGGTGTGGTGGCTCACACCTGTAATACTAACACTTTGAGAGGCCAAGGTGGGTGGATCACAGGGTCAGGAGTTTGAGATCAGCCTGGCAAACATGGCAAAACCCCATCTCTACTACAAATACAAAAATTAGCTGGGCCTGGTGGTGGGAGCCTGTAATCCCAGCTACTCAGAAGGCTGAGGCAGAATTGCTTGAAACTGGAAGGTGGAGGTTGCAGTGAGCCAAGATTGCACCACTGCACTCCAGCCTGGGCAACAAGAATGAAACTCCATCTCAAAAAAAAAAAAAACCGATTTGGCCGGGCGCAGTGGTTCATGCCTATAATTCCAGCACTTTGGGAGGCTGAGGTGGGCAGATCATCTGAGGTCGGGAGTTCAAGACCAGCGGACCAACATAGAGACACCCCGTCTCTACTAAAAATACAAAATTGGCCGGGTGCGGTGGATCAAGCCTGTAATCCCAGCACTTTGGGAGGCCAAGACGGGCGGATCACAAGGTCAGGAGATCGAGACCATCCTGGCTAACACGGTGAAACCCCGTCTCTACTAAAAAAAATACAAAAAACTAGCTGGGCGAAGTGGCGGGCGCCTGTAGTCCCAGCTACTCGGGAGGCTGAGGCAGGAGAATGGCGTAAACCCGGGAGGCGGAGCTTGCAGTGAGCTGAGATCCGACCACTGCACTCCAGCCTGGGCGACAAAGCGAAACTCCGTCTCAAAAAAAAAAAAAAATTAGCTGGACGTGGTGGCTCATGCCTATAATCCCAGCTACTCAGGAGGCTGAGGCAGGAAAATCACTTGAACCCAGGAGGCAGAGGTTGCGCTGAGCCGAGATTGGGTCATTGCACTCCAGCCTGGGCAGCAAGAGCAAAACTCCATCTCAAAAACAAAAAAAAGGAAAATGTGGTACATATACACCATGGAATATTATGCAACCATAGAAAGGAATGAGATCAAGTCCTTTGCAGGGACATGCATGAAAATGGAAGCCATCAATCTCAGCAAACTAACACAGGAACAGAAAACCAAACACCGCATGATCTCACTTATAAGTGTGAGCTCCACAATGAGAACACATGGACACAGGGAGGGGAACATATACTGGGGCCTGTCGGTGCACAGGAGGGGAGGCAGAGCATCAGGACCAATAGCTAATGCATGCTGGGCCCTCACACCTAGGTGACAGGTTTATAGGTGCAGCAAACCACCATGGCACACATTTACCTGTGTAACAAACCTGCACGTTCTGCACGTGTATTCCGGAACTTAAAGTAAAATTAATTAATTAATTAAAATAAAGTGTTCAGCACAGAGCCTGGCACGCAGTTAAGAGATCCATAAATGTAAACCATTCTTCTCATTACTACCCAACTCACAGGCATAGAGTAAAAATTGATGTAAGTGTGCTGATGGTCCTAACACAGTTCTCATTCCACATGCTGGTCTCACTGCCCTTTCTCTGCTGTTCAGCCAAACCTTGGTGGAATGAAAAAGTTTTCAAGGAACCATAGCAGGACAGACAAATTCTCTGAGGCTTGCCCCTAAGCACCCAGCCAAGAAAGCCCCCATTCTGATTTTCAGCACTCTGCTGACTGCCAGACTGACAGTTAATACTGCAGTCTTTTCAGCCTTGGCTCTAGCCCTGGAAAAAAAAAAAATTGAGATGCAGCAAAGAATTCCAGGGTTTTAATATTCTGTCTGATCATTACTATTGTTGTGGTGCATTTGGTGAGCACATTGTGCTTTTAAATCAGAGACCTGGCAGGTACCCAGGCTGCACCCAGCAAAGAGACCTGTTGTGTTGGATATCATAGAAAAAGCGATTGCAAGAAGAAAAAGGGTATTTCACGGGTGTATGCATAAGTCCAAACGCATCAAATTATACATTAAATACAGGTGCTTTTGAAAAAGAAGAAGAAGAGAAAGATGCAGAAAGAGAAAGAGTACATGCACGCTGAAAAGACGAAATAACTCTTCATAGGCCAAAAAAAAAATGGTGCTTCTTGCTTCTAGGTCTCAGGGGAATATCTTTTGGTCTCCGGCAAGAGTAAAAGTATAAAAGGAAGAAAGTGGCTTTCGACTTAGAAAGAATTGGGTTCTCATTAAGTGACTTTGGATAAGCATCTTCTTGTATCCAAGCCTATGTCTCTTCACTTGCAAAATAGAAGTAACAGCCCCTTGCTCTTTGGGAAGCTGTAAGGCATGAAATGGATACAAAGTGTTTTCCCCAGGCCCTACTCCTAATGAAAGGTGGCAATAGTGGGTGTAGGGAAGTATGGAAGAAAAAAACGGAGATAGACAGGGGGCCCTGACCAGTAGAAAAGAGGGGTTTTGTTTGCTTGTTTGGTTGGTTTTGGTTCTTGGTGGTTGTTTTGAAATGGAGTTTCACTCGTTGCCCAGACTGGAGTGCAGTGGCATGATCTCGACTCACCGCAACCTCCGCCTCCCGGGTCCAAGCAATTCTCCTGCTTCAGCCTCCCGAGTAACTGGGACTACAGATGCGTGCCACCACGCCCGGCTAATTTTTGTATTTTCAGTGGAGACTAGGTTTCACTATGTTGGCCAGGCTGGCCTCGAACTCCTGAGGTTTTTAAGATGTGATGCTACTGCAGAGAAATGATCCTCCTGATGCTCTCCTAATGCTCCTCGGCCTGCCATGGGAGTCCTGGGATGCTCTGAATCTGTGACAAAGGGGAGGTCCCCGCTGTGAGCCCAGCCAGAAAAATCACAACCAACACCTCCTCCCAGGACGGAGGAAGGAGGAGCCCCAGGCCCACAATTAAGGCATGTAAAGGAACTCTGGCCACAGAAGCAGAACCCTGGACTCAACTCCTGGCTCTGGTGGAAATGCCCCACAAAACCACTTTCCTTTTATTTATTTTTAAAATCATTATTGATATACAATAATTATATGTATTTGGGAGGAGCATGTATTTTGTTTTATGTTTTTGAAACAGAATCTCATCTGGGCTCACCTCAGCCTCTGCCTCCCAGGTTCAAGTGATACTCCTGCCTCAGCCTCCCAAGCAGTTGGAATTACAGATGTGTGCCACCACGCCTGGCTAATTTTTGTATTTTTAGTAGAGATGGGGTTTCACCATGTTGGCCAGACTGGTTTCCAACTCCTGGGCTCAAGCGATCTGCCTGCCTCTGCCTCCCAAAGTGCTGGGATTACGGGCGTGAGCCACCACGCCTGGCCACATGCGATATTTTGATGCATGTATGCAACATGCTTGAGGCTCTGGATGGCTCAGTTACCCTGATTTGAACATTACGCTTCAATTTTCTTGACTTTTCCCTCTTCATAAAAGAAGTTCTAACAGTCAACTACAATGCCTCTCCAGGCCTTTGTTTTCTCATCCCTTGAGTGGAACATAAAATGTGTAACTGCTTATATCACAGAAATGCTTCAGGGCTCCAGGGAGGAATGTGCAAAATCAATGTCTCTGTCAATTGCAAAGTGCTATACAAATGAGGGGATACAGCAGTGCCTTGTCATCAGCTGCTTGACTTTCCCCAGATGATTCGCAGGTTTTAGCAGTTCCAGAAGCTTGATTCAAACACCCAAAATTCAACTCTTTTATGTGCAGTCTCAGACCCATGAATGCTCCAGAAACCATCTGCCTACGCTTGACACTTATTTCTTTTCAGGCCATATCCTGAGCCCATTTTTATGAATTAAGTACTTCTGACACCTGGAATATTCATCAACCAGCCACCTAAAAATGGCACAAAGGCATCAGCCACAGCTTAATCATGTGGCACCCAGCAGATGCCCAGGAAATATGGGATTAACTGGACTGACTCACAAACACATCCAATAATCCATTAGGTTCCTTGGCTCAGCTTGGCTTGGCAAGATTCACAGAGGGAATTTCTTTAAAAAAAGAAAAAAACAATGCAAAACCAAAACAAAAGTATATGCTCTTAAAACTTAGGAGGACGGCCAGGCATGGTGGCTCAACACCTGTAATCCCCATACTTTGGGAGGCCATGGTGGGTGGATCACTTGAGCTCAGGAGTTCAAGGCCAGCCTGGGCAACATGGCAAAACCCCATCTCTACAAAAAAAATGCAAAATTTAGCTAGGTGTGGTGGTGTGTGCCTATAGTCCCAACTACTTGGGAGGCTGATGTGGGAGGATGTCTTGAGCCCAGGAGGCAGAGGTTGAAGTGAGCTGTGATTGTGCCACTGCACTCTAGCCTGGGCAATAGAGCCAGATCCCGCCTCAAAAATAACAATAACAATAACAAAAAAACTTATGAGGACAATAAATATCTGCCTGTGCCTACCACTAGAATGGTAAAATTTAGAACACAGCAGAAGCAAAGTCATATAGTATGCATATACCTCCATACATCCACACATACATACATGTATACAAGCAAATGTACATACATACCCAAAGCATGCAGAGGGATATCCTGGGAAAAGTCCTTGAGCGCCATGAGGCACTGTTTGAGTGGGTTAAAATCCCAGAACCACTGCCTAGCAGCTGAGTGACTTATCAAATAACTTACTAACTTTTCTTACTACCCATGTAGCAATGGGGAAATGACATCACCACGCCTTCCCAAAGAGGAGGAAAAGCACTGTAATTGTTGACGGTGTGATCAAGCCATCAAATGTGCAGCAAGACAGCTGTATACATTATGAAACAACTCACACTTGTCTTAATAATATAGGCAAGAAAAAATTAAAAAGAAGACTATGAGCATTTTGATCCTAACCAGCCAATGGTGAGTCTTCTGCTGCAGTCTGCTCACTCACCCCCCCTGAATCGGTGCACAGTATTGGTGCTTTTGCCAAACCTTGGTGCCATTTTCATTTGTTGAAATGCATATTTTTCACTCACTGTCAGTTTTATTTGCCATTTTGGCTGTGATTAATGGTTTCTTTCTTGAAAGTGTGATTCTTTTAAAACTCTGGCGTCTATGTATCTCCTTTGGTTCCTGCCTCTGGCCTTGGTCCATTTCTCTGTCTTGGTACTGGCCCACTTGACACCCTGCAGTGCCTCCAGCCACCACGTCTTCCTTCACCTGGTTCTGAGCTCCTGGGACACTTGGATGGGAGTTCTCAGGAGACAGAAGTCAAAAGGAACAATTATACCCTCCAGACTCAGAAACCTGTTTCAGGACCAAGGCCAGAGACCATGCCCTGCTAGGCCCCATCCATCATAGTTGATTAAAGCTAGACAAACGAAATGCTTATACACTGTTGGTGGGAATGTAAATTAGTTCAACCTCTATGGAGAACAGTGTGGAGATATCCTCAAGAACTAAAAATAGAACACCATTTGATGCAGCAATCACACTACTGAGTGTGATCTACCCAAAGGAAAAAAAATCCTTATATCAAAAAGATACCTGCACATATATGCTTATCACAGCACAATTCACAATAGCAAAGTCAGGGAATCAACCAAAGTGGTTATGAACAGAGGATTAGATAAAGAAAATGTGGTGTGTGTGTGTGCACATGCACGCACACGCATGTGTGTATGTGGTGTATATATACATATAAATACACGTTTATGTGTATATATGGGGTAGTTATACACATACATGCTCAAATATCATGGAATACTATGCAGCCATAAAAATGAGTGAAATCATATCCTTTGCATCAACATGAATGGAGCTGTAGGCCATTATTCTCAGTGAAATAACTCAGAAACAGAAAATCAAATACTGCATGCTGTCACTTGTAAGTGGTAGCTAAACAAATGGGCACACATGGACACAAAAGATGGAAATAACAGACACTGGGGACTCCAAAAGGAGAAAAGTTGGGAAGGGGTGAGGGTTGAAAAATGACCTCTTGGGTACAATGTTCATTATTTGGGTGATGGGTCCACTAGAAGCCCAAACCTCACCACCTCACCATGATGCATTATATCCATATGACAAACCTGCACGTGTACCTTCTGAATCTATAACTTAAAAAATAAAACAACATGTTAACATCACCTCAAAGATACTGTGCTGTTAATTCCATAATTAAAATATCTTTCTCTAAAAGAAAAATGCTACAGCTATGACAACATTCCCTTAACACCTACCTCACAGCGTCCTTGTAAAGGTTAAATATCATGAGTGAATGTGAAGTTCTTTCCCTGCTCTTCTTCTCTCTCCTCTGATGGAAAATGGTACCTCCCCCACTCCACCATCACCGGCATAAAGCAAATCCCTCCACCCCAAAATTCCTGCCTGACTCCCTCTGGCTTCCTGGTGCTGATGGTGCTTAGGAGAGAAGGCAGTTCTGGCCCTCTGGACTCAGCCAAAACCAGAACCAGTTTTCCATCATGGTCCCACCTCCCTCTCCTTCTCTTGCTTGGGGCGTAAAGAATCCCCCAGTAAGGAGATTCACAGCCGGCTTCATATGGAGGGAACCACACCGCCTCTTCCTCTGATGTTGATGCAGCTCTCTGTGGCATCCTCTTTCTCTGATATTTCTATCACAGCCTCCATCATCTCCCCGTCCCATCCTACTGCAGGATGAACCCCATGTTAGAACTCACTGAAGAGGTTAATAAAAGCTAGCGGGGCCTCCCTGAAACTGTTCCAAAGCTCAACCTCTTTCTAGAGCTTCTTTCCAAGAAAGGAACCCTGAAATGAGGAGACCAAGTCTTCCTTGAAGTATGTGGGGCAAGAGAGATCTCTATCCACATGCAAAGCGTCTGTTATGGGTTTAATTGTGTCACCCAAAAGATACATTGAAGTCCTATCTGCAGTACCTCAGAATGTGACCTTATCTGGAAATAGGGTCTTTGCAGCTATAATCCGTTACATTAAGATGGGTTCATAGCAAAGTAGTGTGGGTCCTTAATCCATTATGACTGATGTCCTTTTAAGAAAAGCGGAGGGCCAGGTGCAGTGGCTCTTGCTTGTAATCCCAGCACTTTGGGAGGCAGAGGCAGGTGGATCACCTGAGGTCAGGAGTTCAAGACCAGCCTGGCCAACATGGCGAAAGCCTGTCCCTACTAAAAATACAAAAAGTTAGCCAGGTGTGGTGGCATGCACCTGTAGTCCCAGCTCCTTGGGAAGCAGAGGTTGCATTAAGCCAAGATCATGCCACTGCACTCCAGCCTGAGCAACAGAGCAAGACTCTGTCTCAAAAAAATAAATAAAAGAGGAGACAAGACAGAGGACACCAGGGGAAGAGACCAAGTGATGACAGAGGCAAAGGTCACAGTGAGGCATCTATGAGCCAAGGAACTCCAGGACGGCTGGCAGCCACCAAGAGTCAGGAAAAAGCAAAGCACAATGCTCTCCTAAGTCTTCAAAAAGAGGATGGTCCTGCCAACACCTTGCTTTCAGACTTCCAGCCTCCAGAACTGTGAGACAATAAATGTCTGTTGTTTTAAGCTACTCAGTGTGTGATAATTTGTTATGGCAGCCACAGGAAACAGACACATCTCACAGTTCAAAAAGTCAGACAGAAGTTGCACCACCCAGGCCAGGCATAGTGGCTTATGCCTATAATCCCAGGACTTTGGCAGGCCAAGGAGGGCGGATCACTTGAGGCCAAGAGTTTGAGACCAGCCTCAGCAAAATGCCAAAACCCCATCTCTACAAAAAAAAAAAAATTAGCTGGCCATGGTGGTGCCTGTCTGTGGTCCCAGCTACTGAGGAAGCTGAAGTGGGAAGATCATTTGAGCCCAGGAGGCCTAGACTGCAGTGAACCGAGATCGTGCCACAGCACTCCAACCTGGACAACAGAATAAGACCTTGTCTCAAAGGAAAAAAAAAAAGCTGCACCACCCTGTATAACATAATCCCAGTTCACACCCTTTCCAGCCTCCCCGCCTTTACATATGATGCCCCTTCCCCCTGAAAAGCTCACCTCTCCCTTTGTCTGCCCAACAAAATTCCCTTCCCTCCCCTCCCCTCCCCCCCCCTCCCCTCCCCTCCCCTCCCCTCCTCTTCTCTTCTCTTCTCTAACACAGGGCCTCACTGCTGCCCTGGCTGGAATGCAATCCTCCCACCTCAGCCTCCCAAGTATCTGGGGCTGCAGGCATGTGCCACCACACCTGGCTAATTTTTGTATTTTTATTAGACTTGGTTTCGCTGTTTCCCAGGCTGGTCTCAAATTCCTAGGCTCAGGCAGTCCACCCACCTCAGCCTCCCAAAGTATTGGGATTACAGGTGAGAGCCACCACGCCCAGCACCCACTGACTTTTTCAAGGTACATCTTAAATGTCACTTCCTCCAGGAAGCCCTCTCTGACCTCTCACGCTCGCCACCACCACCATTGCTCTTGTGTATTTCACTGCTGTGGCATTTGTCCCAACGTAGGACAGTTGCCCATTCATGAGTCTGCCTTCCAGGCTGGACGATGAGCTCACAGAAGCCGGAGAACTCACTCACATCCCCAGTACCCACAAAGGCCTGGCCCAGAATTCCTCATCGGAACCAGAGTTCAGCTACATTCTTTTTTTTTTTTTTTTTAGACGGAGTCTCGCTCTGTCGCCCGGGCTGGAGTGCGGTGGCCGGATCTCAGCTCACTGCAAGCTCCGCCTCCCGGGTTTACGCCATTCTCCTGCCTCAGCCTCCCGAGTAGCTGCGACTACAGGTGCCCGCCACCTCGCCAGGCTAGTTTTTTGTATTTTTTAGTAGAGACAGAGTTTCACCGTATTAGCCAGGATGGTCTCGAACTCCTGACCTCGTGATCCGCCCGTCTCGGCCTCCAACATTCTTAATTAACAGCTTTGCCTCAGTGTATCTGTAACACTTTCTTCCTTCCGTAAAAGAGAGATCTGAAGCAAGCGTGACAAAATGCTAACATCTATTAACTCCCTAGGGTACATACATGGGTGTCATATTATTTCTTGTACTTTTCTGAAGGTTTGAAATATTTCCTAATGAAAATGTTCTCAGCCTTAAAAACGGAGTGTAATGGGCTATCATGGAACACCACCAGTCCACCAGAGAGTGATTTCTTCTGGAAAAAGCTTCTCTAGTTCAAAGCATGCGCCCTCGAGCACATTTGGAGAACTCAGCCCACCCACGTGCCTGGGACGGAGGAATATTTCTCAAGCGCCCCCAGTGTGTTCCTGATTATGTTATTCTTGTTTTCATTATGACTGCAATCCTACGAGATAATTTGACTGTTTCCTTTTTCAGGAAAGAGGCTTCCCATGGGGTGCAGTGGCTCACGCCTGTAATCCCAACATTTTGGGAGGCTGAGGCTGGCAGATCACCAGAGGTCAGGAGTTTGAGACCAGCCCGGCCAACATGCTAAAACCCCATCTCTACTAAAAATACAAAAACTAGCCTGGCATGATGGCACGCACCTGTAATCCCAGCTACTTGGGAAGCTGAGGCAGGAGAATCACTTGAACCTGAGAGACAGAGGTTGCAGTGAGCTGGGATTGTGCCACTGCACTCCAGCCTAGGTGACAGAGCTAGACTCCGTCTTCCAAAAAAAAAAAAAAAGAAGAGAGACTTGCCCTAGGTCATTGACAGGGTTTGGATCTGTTTCCCCACCCAAATCTCATGTTCAGCTGTAGTCTCCAGTGTTGGAGGTGGGGCCTGGTGGGTGGTGACTAGATCATGGGGGTGGTTTCTTAGGAACGATTTAGCACCATCCCTTTGACGCTGTCCTCTGGATAGTGAGTTTTCATGTGAGCCGGCTGCTTAAAAGTATGCAGCTGGCCAGGCACAGTGGCTCACAGCCTGTAATCCTAGCACTTTGGGAGGCCGAGGTGGATGGATCACCTGAGTCAATAGTTCAAGAACAGCCTAGCCAACAGGCAAAACCCTATCTCTACTAAAAATACAAAAATTAGCCAGGCCTGGTGATGGGAGCCTGTAATCCCAGCTACTCAGGAACCTGACGCAGGAGAATGGCTCGAACCTGGGAGGCAGAGGTTACAGTGAGCCAAGATCACGCCACTGCACTCCAGCCTGGGCAACAGAGTGACACCCTGTCTCAAAAAAAAAAAAGTGTGCAGCATCTCCCCACTCACTCTCTCCTGCCCTCGCTCCCACCATGAGAGACATCTACTCCCTCTTTGCCTTCCACCATGACTGGAAGCTTCCTGAGGCTTCCCCAGAAGCACAAGCTCCTATGCTTCCTGTACAGCCTGCAGAACCGTGAGCCAATCAAACCTCTTTTATTTATAAATTACCCAGCCTCAGTCATTTCTTTGCAGCAATGTGAGAACAGATTGATACAATTACCCGAGCCTAGTGGCGTGCACCTGTAATCCCAGCTACTCTGGAGGCTGAGGCAGGAGAATCGCTTGA
This sequence comes from Piliocolobus tephrosceles, assembly GCF_002776525.5. NCBI lineage: Eukaryota > Metazoa > Chordata > Mammalia > Primates > Cercopithecidae > Piliocolobus > Piliocolobus tephrosceles. The sequence goes on along the minus strand of NC_045450.1, from coordinate 9,146,648 downwards.
ACCTGGGAGGCAGAGGTTGCAGTGAGCTGAGATCGTGATGCGGCACTCCAGCCTGGACAACACAGCAAGACTCTGTCTCAAAAAAAAAAAAAAAGAGAGAGAGAGAGAGAACAGACTGATACAACCATTCAGCTAATAAATTTTGGATCTGGGATTGAAGCTGAGTCTTTTTCCAAAGGTTAGTAACAGAAGCAGAGGTTTATGTGCGGTTTTCTGTATGCCAGGCACATATTAGCTTCCTTCAGCTTCACAACAGCCCTGTCAGACAGGTCCTGTGATTACCATCATCCCGTCGTACGGATGAAGAATGAAAGGTGCAGAGAGGTTGAGTAGCTTTGCAAGGGAACAGCTAGTTCATGGTGATGCTGGAATTGGAACATATGCAGTCTGGTTCCAGAGCCTGTACTCCTGGCCACACAGCCACATGCCTTCTCCCTGGAGTCTTGCCCACCACTGAGAACAGGCTCACGCTCCTCCAGGAAGGGCCCCTGGAGGCCAGAGAGGGCATCCCAGTCCCTGGGAGTCTCTGGAGGTCACCACACCCACGGCTCTGCCTCCAAACTCAAGAGGAACTGAACTGGCCTCGATCAATCTACATTGAGGAGAGTGTGGGTGAGCAGTGGCTCTATGCAGGGGGCTATGGTCTGAATGTCTGTGTCCTCCCAGAATTCATATGTTGAAATTGTTTTTTGTTTTTGAAACAGTCTTGTTCTGTCACCCAGGCTAGAGTGCACTGTCACAATCTCGGCTCATTGCAACCTCCACCTCTCAGGTTCAAGCGATTCTCCCACGTCAGCCTCCCGAGTAGCTGGCACTACCAGAGTGCACCACCACGCCCAGTTAATTTTTTTGTATTTTTAGTAGAACCAAGGTTTCACCATGTTGGCCAGGCTGGTCTCAAACTCCTGACCTCAAGTGATCCGCTCTCCTCGGCCTCCCCACATGCTGGGATTGCAGGCATGAGCCACCAGGTCCAGCCCATGTGTTGAAATTCTAACCACCAAGGTGATGATGTTAGGAAGTGGGGCCTTTTGACAGGTGATTAGGTCCTGGGGGCAGAGCCTCATGAATGGGATCAGTGTCCTTATCAAAGAGCCCTGGGAGAGCACACTGGCCTTTCCACCTCAAGAGGACACAGCAGGAAGGTGGTATCTAGGAACAAGGAAGCAACCTGACGTTTTGATACAGGTATATGGGTGATCACCATGATTAAGCTAGTTCAGATACCCAGCACCTCATGTAGTTAGCTTTGTGTGTTTGTGTGGTGACAACGCTTAAAATCTACCCTCTTAGCAAATTTCAAGTATAAATACAGTATTGTTAGTTATACTACCACGCTGTGCATTTGACTTGAATTTCTGATGGTGCCTGAGGTGAATGGGGACATGAAGCAGGATGAGGCCGGCCACAGAAATCAGAGGCTTTAGGACATGATGATGCACACCTGTAGTCCCAGCTCCTCAGAAGGCTGAGGCAGGAGGATCGCTTGAGCCCAGCAGTTGGAGGCTGCAGTAAGCAATGATCACACCAAAGGGAAAGAAAGGGGAGGGGAAGGGAGGGGAGGGAAAGGGAAGGAAAAGGAAACGGGAAAGGAAAGGGGAAAGGAAGAAGGAAAGGGGAAGGGAAAGAGGAAGGGAAGGGGAAGGGAGGGGAGGTAAGGGAAGAGGGAAGGAAAGGAAGAAATCAGAAGCTTTAGTCAACACTTCTAGGGTGGCTTGTTTTACCCAAGCACTGGAAATGAGGCAGCTGAGAGCAAACAGCAACAGCTGAAGACCTCAGGGAGGCAGGTCCTGCCATCCCTGCTGGGGGAGGAGTCTGGCACAAAAGAAGCTTTAGCTTTAGGACGCTGGTGCAGCGAGCAACTGCTCCAACAGGCCTCGCCTTTCCCTGGACAGGATGGCAGTGGGACAACACTCCAAACTTCCTGTCCCTGCCCTTGAGGACTTCCAAGTCTACTGGGAACAATGGTGAAGTCAACAGGCAATTACATTTCAGCAGAATCACAGCTAGCAAGGAGACCAATCAGGCTAAGTGGTAAGGGAAGATGTATGGACTGAAGGTTTGTGTCCTCTCGAAGTTCATGTGTTGAGACCCTAATCCCCAACGTGATGCTCTTGGGAGGTGGGGCCTTTGGGAGGTGATAAGGTTTAGCTGAGGTCAGGGGGTGTGGCCCTAATGATAGGATTAGTGTATTTATAAGAAAAAGAAGAGGCCAGGCACAGTGGCTCATGCCTGTAATCCCAGCACTTTGGGAGGCTGAGGCAGGCAGATCACCTGAGGTCAGGAGTTCAGGAGTTCGAGACCAACCTGACCAACATGGTGAAACCCCCATCTCTACTAAAAGTAAAAAAATTAGCCAGGAGTGGTGGTGCATGCCTGTAATCTCAGCTACCTGGGAGGCTGAGGCAGGAGAATCACTTGAACCCAGGAGATGGAGGCTGCAGTGAGCCAAGATCGTGCCACTGCACTCCAGCCTGGGCAACAGAGTAAGACTCCTACTCAAAAAGAAAAAATAAATAAAGTGGAAGAAACATCAGTACTTCTCTCTCTCTCTCTCTCTCTCTAACCCCATGCATGTGAGGACACAGAGAGTAAACATCCAATTGCAAGCTGGAAAGGAGCTCCCACCAGAACCCTGAACTCAGACTTCCAGCCTCCAGAACTGTGAGAAAATAAACTTCTGCTGTTGAAGCCACCCACTCTGTGGCAGCACAAACTGACTAAGACAGCTGAATTCTGGAGGAGACAATATCTGAGCCGACACCTGAAAGATGAATATGCATGAGCCAGTTAAAGGAGAGAGAAGACCACTATACTCCCACCAGAAGTGCAAGAATTAAAAAGACTAACAATGGCAAGTGTTGGCAAAGATATGGAGCAACTGGAATTCCCACACGCAGTTGGTGGGAGTCTAAATTGGTACCAGCACTTTGGAAACCTGCTTACAAATTTCCTACAAGGTGAAACATACACCTATCCCACCACCTGGCAACTCCACTGCTGGCTTATATCCTATAAAGGTACCCACATACTAAGATGCACACTTTATACCCACTACATGTATGATATACCTCGATCAAAAGTTTTTTTTTAAAAAAAAGAGAGGTGTTGGCCAGGCACAGTGGCTCACGCCTATAATCCCAGCACTGTGGGAGGCCGAGGTAGGTGGACTGCCTGAGTTCAGGAGTTCGAGAGCAGCCTGGCCAACATGGCGAAAACTTGTCTCTACTAAAAATACAAAAAAAAAAAAAAACTATCTGGCCATGGTGGCACATGCCTGTAATCCCAGCTACTTGGGAGGCTGAGGCAAGAGAATCACTTGAACCTGAGAGGTGGAGGTTGCAGTGAGCCGAGATCACACCACCGCACTCCAGCCTGGGCAACAGAGCTAGATTCCGTCTCAATTTAAAAAAAAAAAAAAGGAGAAAGGAAAGAGAGACTTGGCCAGTCTTTTTGTCTGGGACATATTATTTACATCTCTCTCTCTCTTTTTTTTTTTTTTTCCGAGACAGAGCCTCACTCTGTTGCCCAGGCTGAAGCGCAGCGGTGTGATCTCAGCTCACTGCAGCCTCCACCTCCTGGGTTCAAGGAATTTTCATGCCTCAGCCTCCTGAGTAGCTGGAATTACAGGGGTGCACCACCACACCCGGCTAATTTTTGTATTTTTAGTAGAGATGGGGTTTCACCATGTTGCCCAGGCTGGTCTTGAACCCCTGACCTCAGGTGATCCGCCCACTTCAGCCTCCCAAAGTGCTGGGATTACAGGCGTGAACCACCGCACAGGACTTTCTGTAAGTTTTTAACCAAGAAATTCCAACAAGTGAGCTTCCAACCTGAGAGCTACCAACCAGAAAGGGTCCATTGAGACAATTGCTTAGAGACTTCATCCATCAACGTGCACAAGTAAATAATGAGATTTAGGGTCAGTGACTTGGAAAGAAAACTGCTGAAAACAGCAACAGCAGACGGATGGGATAGTCAGAGAGGAGGCCCCAGTGACTCTTACTCTATAGGTAACTCTGTAAGTGACTCTTACCATCCAAGAAAGGTGCTGGTTCCAAGGTAGAGAGGGGGAGGGTGGGAGAGAAGCTGACCCTCTGTGGGAAGGTGTGGGACGCTTGGTGGGAAAGCTCATGAATGTCTGTCTCATCCCATTATACCGGGGCCCTTTACACGGCACATAAAAATCCAGCCAGCGTCTCCCCGACAGACTCTTTCTGCTCAACCTGGCTTGTCTCTTCATAACTTTGAAGTGGCAGAGCAGCGTTTTTAATTAACAAGCCGTGTCTCTATCCCACCGTACATTTATTTAACTGCTCAATGCGACAACCAGGTACCTTCCGAGAAGGAGAGGAATTTTAAGAGGGTGGGAAGGGGGCACAGGGGAGTCGCTTGAGGGTGTCAGATGAGCAGGTGCAGGCTTGTTAGTTGCTGTGAATGCATAAACCTCGTAAATTAATTTCACTGACAGTTCATTTTTTATTAATGTTTTCCTGGCCATAAAAAAGTAACACTCTATTCCCCTGAATTCCAGGGGAAAAGACACATTCTCGGGAAGAGGATAGATTCAAATATCATACGACGAGCAACCCGCCTCTCTGCCTTCCCCCATCCATCCTCATTGTGTCATTTTTCTCTCTAAGCCACTGACCCGAAATCTCATTATTACTTCCTTGTGCACGTGGATGGATGAAGTCTGCAAGAGATTGTCTTGATAGACCCTTTCTGGTTGGCAGCTCTCAGAGGTTCTCAAAGAAGGATCTCAGATCATTCCAATGGGGGGCAGGACCTGTTGGGAAGGGAGGCAGCTGGTGGGTCACAGAAGCCCTGAACCAGGGACTAGGGAAGCAGATACAAGTAACCCTCAGACCACACACTTGTTAAGGAGCCCAGAGCAAGACACTGGCCTGTCTGGTCATTGGTCCTTCCTGTCAAGGGAAAGAAATGATACATGTGCTAGGCACAGTGGCTTACCCCTGTAATCCCACCTTGGGAGGCCAAGCCAGGTGGATCACTTGAGGTCAGGAGTTCGAGACCAGCCTGGCCGACATGATGAAACCCTGTCTCTACTAAAAATACAAAAATTAGCCAGGCGTGGTGGCACGAGCCTGTAATCCCAGCTACTCAGGAGGCTGAGGCAAGAGAATCACTTGAATCTGGAGGCAGAGGTTGCAGTGAGATGGGATCACACCACTGAACTCCAGCCTGAGCGACAGAGCAAGACTCCGTCTCAAAAAAATGAAATAAAATAAAAATAAATCTCTTTCTCTCTGCATGTACATCCTGTTTCTGTTTCTCTAGAGAATGCTAACACAAAGGTATCTCAACACCATCAATCAATAAATGATTTTAGGCTGGGTGTGGCAGCTCATTCCTGTAATCCCAATATTTTGGGAGCCTGAGGCAGGAAGACCTCTTGTGGCCAGGAGTTCAAGACTACTCTGGGCAACATAGCAAGACCCCATCTCTACCAAAAAAAATAAAATAAAATAAATAATAAGAATAAAAATAAGTGAATCAATAATCCTTACATAGACTTGCCAGCACCAAAACAACTGCCATTTGACCATTTTCTTCTTTAATAACATACTTGCCCAATAGTCTTCCACCCTTTTTCTTGTTTTTGATTTTTTTGTCACTCAATAATATTTAATTCATTTTCATAATTTCAGAGATTTCACAAAAATTACAACACTTAATGACCTTAGGAAATAAAAATAACTTTAAGAAAAAGTAAAAGAAATAAACAGAAAACAAAAACAAAGAAGAAAACAAAAATGAAGAAAATTTTAAAAATTACTGTAGTCTTTTTTATTTTTTATTTTTATTTTTTTTTTGAGACAGAGTCTCACTCTGTCACCCAGGCTGTGCAGTGGCGCAATCTCATCTCACTGCAACCTCTGTCTCCCGGGTTCAAGCAATTCTTCTGCCTCAGCCTCCCTAGTAGCTGGGATTATAGGAGCCCACCACCACACCTGGCTGATTTTTGTATTTTTAGAAAAATTAGAAAGAATTGAGACAGAACCACTCTGGGGTTGTTCAACCTTAAACTTCGTGATTCTGTTGCATTTTCACAACTCCAGGCATAAGTTTAAACAGTAGGTCATGGGGGGAGCGGGGAGGGCTCCTGCAGATTAAATGCAATCAAAAGCCCAATTTCTTATCTCTGAATTATAATTACATAAGCGCTGTGGGCAATCTTCCATTATAATCAGCTATAATTGGCAAAGGAAGGCCTCACTAATTCCAAAACTGCCATGGAAGAAGGAAAAATCTTGTATCTATCAGAAAAATTTGAATTCTGAAGCATATTAAAGTAAAGCAGTTTGTTTCCCCTTCAAGTGTGTGCACTGAAAATAAACAACCAAGCATAGCCAAGCAGGAGCCGGTTCAGACCTGCTTGCTCCGTAATAACCTATTTACATGTAACTCATCTGTCCTGCTTCACCAGTTTAGAGTACAGTATGAGGTCACCAGCCTTTTTAATATTCAAATTAAATTACTCTGGGAGCACAAATTGGTTCAACCTTTTTGGAGGGCAATTTTTGATAGCACCTCCCAAAATGTGAAATATGCTTACCTTTTAACTCAGAAATTCTACTTCCTAGGAATCTGTCCTGCAGAAATACTTGCACCAATACATGATGACCTAAACGATGTTTACTGCAGGGTTTTATGGAAAAGAAATGGGAACGACTTGCCTGGGCACAGTGGTTCATGCCTGTAATCCCAGCACTTTGAGAGGCTGAGGCAGGTGGATCACCTGAGGTCAGGAGTTCAAGACCAGCCTGGCCAACATGGTGAAACCCCGTCTCCACTAAAAAATACAAAAATGAGTCAGGTGTGGTGGCAGGCACTTGTAGTCCCAGCTACTCAGGCAGCTGAGACAGGAGAATCACTTGAACCCTGGAGGCGAAGTGTGCAGTGAGCCAAAATCGCACCACTGCACTCCAGCCTGAGCGACAGAGCGAGACTCTGTCTCAAAAAGAAAAAAGAAAGAAATGGGAACGACGCGATTGCCAATTAACGGGGGATTGGTTAGAAGGAAGGAGGTGGATATGTGCTTGTTTCAGAAGACCTTAAAGACAACTGTGCAGTGATAACACAAAGTAACCAAGCCACACAGAAAGCACAGTGACATTTATGTTTAAAACTATGCCATCCTACGTATTTATATGTCTCGACATGGTTAGGTCTGTATCCCTATCTACATACATATATCTATGTCTATCTTGGTCTATGTCTTGAATTCTGTATCTACACCTGTCTGTATCTGTATCTACTCTACATCCATATTAGAGCTATCTATCCATATCCATCTACAATCTATTATCTGTCTATAGCTACATCCATATTTACATAAAAGTCTGAAAAAGGAAATGTCACCAAGAGACAAAATGAAGGTTATCAAAAGACAACTTTTGGTCAGGCTCAGTGGCTCACGCCTGGAATCCCAACACTTTGGGAGGCCGAGGCAGGTAGATCACCTGAGATCAAGAATTTGAGACCAGCCTAACCAATATGGTGAAACCCCATCTCTACTAAAAACACAAAAATTAGCCGGGCATGGTGGTGGCACGTGCCTGTAATCCCAGCTTCTCAGGAGGCTGAGACAGGAGAATCACCTGAACCCGGGAGGCGGAGGTTGCAATGAGCGGAGATTGCGCCATTGACTCCAACCTGGGCAACAAGAGGGAAACTCTGTCTCAAAAAAAAAAAAAAAAAAGAGAGAGAGAGAGAGAGACAACTTTCACTTTTTTTTTTTCTCTTTTTTGAGACAAGGTCTCGCTATGTTGCCCAGGCTAGTCTCAAGTACCTGGGCTCAAGGATTCTCCTGCTTCAGACCCCGCCGAAGTGCTGGGATTACAAGTGGGAGCCACAGGGCCCCACCAACTTTCACTTTTGACTCCAAATATTTCCATGCCGAGTTATTCCGTACATGTGTATATTACCGATGGAATTTTCAAAAATCAGATGGCCCTGAGTCCCATTCTGCCAAGTCACTCTTCCTGCTCTGGAGGACCCTTGCCATGATCACACGCAGGAATGTGTGCTGGGTGGCGGTAGTCAATCCTGTCGGTATCACAGGACAGAAACAGGGACACGTGAGCGGCCTGTAGAGGAGTCTGTGCAGCGCACACCATCCCTGAGGTCTGGCTGCCACATCGCAGGACCGGCTCTGTCCCCTGAAGGAATACATCCAGCCTGGGGCACAGTGTGTCTCAGGCCTGCTCATGCTCCTGAAAGGGGCTTGGAAGTAGGGAACAGCTTCCGGGAGGGAGCTTTCATGTGTTTCTTGGGGCCCTGAGTGTGGGGACAGGACAGCTGAGGAGGACCCGGCAGCAGCTGAGTCCAGGCTGGGCCAAAAATACGCCACCACCCCATTGACTTAGATGAGTTGAAACTCACAGTCCAGAAAGAAATAAGGACATCTCAGCCAGGCGCGGTGGCTCATGCCTCTAATGCCAGCATTTTGGGACGCTAAGGTGGGTGGATCACCTGAGGTCAGGAGTTCAAGACCAGCCTGAACAACATGTAAAACCCCTTCTCTACTAAAAATACAAAAATTAGCTGGGCATGGTGGCACACGCCTGTAATCCAAGCTACTCGGGAGGCTGAGGGCAGAAGAATCGCTTGAACCTGGGAGGCGGAGGTTGTAGTGAGCTGAGATCTCGCCACCGCACTCCAGCCTGGGCAACAAAAGCAAAACTCTGTCTCAAAAAATAAAGAAAGAAGGACGTCCCATCCTGAGAAGGTGGTGGCTTACACCCATGATCCCAAAAGGGCCTGGACCCCAGAAACCTCTCTAAACTTAAACACAATCCTGGCAGAGGCGCACCCCCGGACCCTGTAGACAAGAGCAACTGCACCAGCCCAGGGGCTGAGGGTTCAGCTCAGGCAGAAAGTGATCAGACCTGAAGTTTCCTTCCTAGACACACACAAGCACTGTATTAGTCCGTTTACACACTGCTACAAAGAATACTACCTGATAGTGGGTAATTATAAAGGAAGAGGTTTAATGGACTCACCCTTCCACAGGCTTTACAGGAAGCATGGCTAGGAGGCCTCAGGAAACTTGCAATCATGGTGGAAGACGTCAGGAAGGCAGGCGCCTTCTTCACAAGGCTGCAGCAGGGATTGTATGTGTCAGCGCAGGAGAAACTACCGTTACCATCAGATCTCGAGGGAATTCACTCACTATCGTGAGAATAGCATGGAGGAAACCGCTCCCAAGATCCAATCACGTCCTTTCCTTGACCTGTGGGGATTACCATTCAAGATGAGATTTGAGCCGGGCGCAGTGGCTCAAGCCTGTAATCCCAGCACTTTCGGAGGCCGAGACGGGTAGATCACGAGGTCAGGAGATCGAGACCATCCTGGCTAGCAGGGTGAAACTCCGTCTCTACTAAAAAATACAAAAAACTAGCCGCGCGAGGTGGTGGGCACCCGTAGTCCCAGCTACTCGGCAGGCTGAGGCAGGAGAATGGCGTGACCCCAGGAGGCGGAGCTTGCACTGAGCTGCTGAGATCCGGCCACTGCACTCCAGCCTGGGTGATGGAGAGAGACTCCGTCTCAAAAAAAAAAAAAAGAAAAAGAAAAAAAGATGAGATTTGAGTGAGGACACAGAGCCAAACCGTATCAAGCACATACAGAGGCACACACATGCACACACACAGATATGCACACATGCTCACACATAGGCATGCACACACATACACACACACATACGGTTATGCATACCAGTGGTCAAGATTAGCCAGAGCCTCTGTCCCCAGAAGCAGACTGTGAGAGTGAAATTCAAGTGCCAAGTTGCTTATGATCCCTAAAACACAGCTAAAAGAAAAGAAATGAGACGGGAAGGACGGTCAGTACAGGACGTCCCTGTATTGTCAACGGGCCACTCTCTAAGGACAGAGCGCCCCACCCAGAAGGCTGGGGAGCTGGAGTAGTTACCCAGCAACTCCCATCAGCCACTGATGGAGGATGCTCCCTGAGGGCAGGACCGGTGCTAACCCCTCTGTTATAATAGTCTGCTAGGGCTGGCATAACAAAATACTGGAAATTGAGTAGCAGGTGTAGACAACAGTCATACACAATTCATTATGTCACAGTCCTGCAGAATGCAAGTCCAAGATCGAGGCTGAGAATCTGCCCTGCACCTCTCTCCCAGCCTCTGGTCACTTGCCAGCTCCCCACTGTTCATTGGCTTGTAGATGCATCAGCCCCATCTCTGCCTCCATCTTAAGGTGGCGTTCTCCCTGCATATGTGTGTCTCTCTCTGTGTCCAAGTTTCCCTTTTATTTACTTATTTATTTATTGAGATGGAATATTGCTGTTGTCGCCCAGCCTAGAGTGCAATGGCACGATCTTGGCTCACTGCAACCTCTGCCTCCCGGACTCAAGCGATTCTCCTGCCTCATCCCTCCTGAGTAGCTGGGATTACAGGCACCTACCACCACACCCAGCTAATTTTTGTATTTTTAGTAGAGATTGCACCTGGCCCAAATTTCCCTTATTTTTGTTTTGTTTTGTTTTGAGATGGAGTCTCGCTCTGTCACCCAGGCTGGAGTGCAGTGGCACGATCTCAGCTCACTGCAACCTCCCCCACCCAGGTTCAAGCAATTCTCCTGCCTCTGCCTCCCAAGTAGCTGGGACTACAGGCATGCACCACCACGCCAGACTAATTTTTTGTATTTTTGGTAGAGACGGATTTCACCGTGTTGGCGAGGCTGGTCTCGAACTCCTGACCTCAGGTCATCCACCCACCTTGGCCCCCCAAAGTGCTGGGATTACAGGCGTGAGCCACCACACCCAGCCAGAATTTCCATTTTTATAAGGACATTGGGGTGAGGGGCCAGGCATAGTGGCTTATGCCTGTAATCCTAGAACTTTGGAAGGCCGAGGCAGGAGAATCACTTGAGACCAGGTGTTCAAGACTCCCACTCTACAAAAAAAACACGCAAATAAAAAAGCCAGGCATGGTGACACGTCCCTGCAGTTCCAGCTACTTTAGGAGACTGAGGTGAGAATACTGCTTGAGCCCAGGAGTTCAAGGCTGTAGTGAGCTGAGATTGTACCATGGCACTCCAGCCTGGGCAACAGAATGAGACCCTGCCTCTAAAAAATAAAAAATCAATCAGCAAGACATTAGTCAAATTGGATGGGGACTTACCCTCGTGACCTTAACTTAACTTGATCATCTGCAAAGACCCTATTTCTTAATAAGGTCAAATTCACAAGTACAGGAGTTAGGACTGCCACAATTTTTTTTTTTTTTTTTTTTTTTTTTTTTTTTTTTTTTTTTTTTTTTGATTCAGAAGCTCACTCTGTCACCCAGGCTGGAGTACAGTGGTGAGAGCTCGGCTCACTGCAACCTCCACCTTCCGAGTTCAAGTGATTCTCCTGCCTCAGTCTCCCAAGCAGCTGGGATTACAGGAACGCACGACCACGCCCAGCTAATTTTTGTATTTTCAGTAGAGATGGTGTTTCACCATGTTGCCCAGGCTGGCCTTGAACTCCTGACCTTAAGTGATCCACCCACCTTGGCTTTCCAAAGTGCTGGGATTACAGGCGTGAGCTGCCGTGCCCAGCTAGGACTTCCACATTTTTGTGAGATCACAGTTCATCCCAAAATGCCTCCCTCCCTAGCAGCTCCAGCAAAGAAAGCCCAGTGTGGAGCAGCACAGGCTCCCGGGTACTTGCAGATGGAAGGTCTTGGGGTGGGACCGGGGGGACTCAGGCAGTAGACCAACGGCATCTGCTGTGGCCTCTAAGCCCTGAGTATATGAGTGTATTCTCCTGGCTACACTTCCAAGGCAGCGCAAATTGGGTTAAAGCTGAAAAGGCCATCCACCCTCAAGCATGACTAAAGGATTAAGAGTTGTATCTCAAAACCAAAAGCCAAGTGTGCATTTAGGCCACGGCTCCGGCCAGCTCAGCTGCCAAGAAGTTATCAGTGCAGATGAACTGCCTAATAACGGGAAGTGCCTCTTAATGGCCCTTCAAATCATTTCATTAAAAGTTGCCGTGACGTCTCCAGCTGAATCCGAGTCGTGCTGGGAAGGCCATTAGGTTAATCAAAATACGAGGACAGCTCACCATCTACTCTTAATTAACAAATTAGGTCCCACTGCCAACTCAGCAAAACGGAGAGCTGGCCAGTGTCCCTTGGGACAGTCGGAATGCTCAGAGCACCCTTCCATCACTGACTGCCAATCAATCAGAGCCTAATGCAGAACCTCGGCCTGGGGCAACAGGATTATCCTCACTGGAAGCGGATCCGAAGAGCTCCAAGATGGCACTTTTACCAGCAAAATATCTGCCCCACCCTCCTGTGTGTGTGTCTCTCGTGCTAAAATGCAAGCTCCATAGGATGACAGGTTCCTCCTGTTGGCCTGGGACTGAGAAGCTGCCTGGGACACCGGACCCGCATTGCTAAAGCCAGAATGGTCCCAGGCAAACCAGGACAGTCACCAACACTCTTGCTTCATGATGGGAGGGACTTGCTGTGCTTTGATTGTGTTTTTTCCCCCGGGGCTAAAACAGTGCCTGGCACACAGTGGACATCAAAGAATATTACTGAGATCAAAATATGAACGAGTAAATGAATTTCTTTCTTTTCTTTTTTTTTTTTTTTTTTTTTGAGACGGAGTCTTGTCTGTCGCCCAGGTGGGAGTGCAGTGGCCGGATCTCACCTCACTGCAAGCTCCGCC
>NC_045450.1:9130969-9133535 GCF_002776525.5 Piliocolobus tephrosceles | reverse complement strand
GTCACCTAGGCTGGAGTGCAGTGGCACAATCTCCGCTCACTGCAACCCCCACCCTTGGGTTCAAGCAATTCTTGAGCCTCAGCCACCCGAGTAGCTGGGATTACAGGCTCCTGCCACCAAGTGCGATTAACGTTTGTATTTTCAGTAGACAAAGGGTTTCACCATGCCAGCCAGGCTGGTTTCAAACTCCTGACCTCAAGTGATCCTCGGCCTCAGCCTCCCAAAGTGCTGGGATTACAGGCGTGAACCACTGCACCCCATCTTTTTTTTTGAAACGAAGTCTTGCTCTGGTAGCCCAGGCTGAAGTGCAGTGCAGTGGCGCCATCATGGCTGACTCGACCTCCCAGGCTCAAGTGATCCTCCCACCCCAGCCTCCCGAGTAGCTGGAACCACAGGTGTGCACCACATCCAGCTAATTCCTTGTAATTTTTGTAGTCTCACTACGTTGTCCAGGCTGGTCTCAAACTCCTGGGCTCAAGTGATGCTCCCCAGTCAGCCTCCCAAAGTGTTGGGATAAAAGGCATGGGTCCCCACACCCCACCATGAATAAATGAGTCAATCTCCCCTCTGCCTAATCCCACAAGGTAACCAATTCCAACAGCCTGGAGTATATTCTTCCATGTCTTTCCTTATGCCCACAAAAACACACACAAATAAGCATACCGTACACATAATATGGAACCTCTTGCCACCTCTGACAAAAAAGGAATCATGATACAGACATGATTCAGCAATTTACTTTTTCACTTAACACTGGGCAGTCCATCTCTCTCCAGATCTCTGCACATAGATCTGCCGAATTCCTTCTCATGGGGCGTGGTTTGCATAATACTGCATGTGCCATAATTTATTCTATTATTTACCTATTGATAAAGTTGTCTTTCCAACTTTTTCCAGGCACACAACACAGTAATATCTTTGCACACACATCTTCACATGCTGGTGATTGTGTTTCTATCACGATAGGTAGGATAGATTCCTAAAGGTCAAGAGGACTTTGGGCTTTTTTTATTTTTTATTTTTTTTTTTTTGAGACAGAGTCTCACTCTGTCACCCAGGCTGGAGTGCAGTGGCCTGATCTTGGCTCACTGCAACCTCTGCTTCTTAGGCTCAAGCGATCCTCCTGCCTCAGCCTCCCAACTAACCAGGACTATAGGTGCCCGCTACCACACCTGACTAATTTTTGTATTTTTAGTAGAGACAGGGTTTCACCATGTTGACCAGGCTGGTCTTGAACTCCTGACCTCAGGGGATCTCCCCACCTTGGCCTCCCAAATTGCTGGGATTAGAGACGTGAGCTACCACACCCAGCCAGGCATGTTTAATTTAAATAGACATCAGGACTCACCTGAGTTAGGACAAGGCAAAGAAAGGTCACCCCAGTCCAGCAGGACTGTAAGGTAAGAAATCCAGGGCCGGGTGCAGTGGCTCACGCCTGTAATCCCAGCACTTTGGGAGGCCGAGGAAGGTGCATCACCTGAGGTGAGGAGTGCAAAACCAGCCTGACCAGTGTGGTGAAACCCTGTCTCTACTAAATACAAAAAATTAGCCAGGAGTGGTGGCACATGCCTGTAATCCCAGCTACTTGGGAGCTGAAGCAGGAGAATTGCTTCAACCCGGGAGGCAGAGGTTGCAGTGAGCCAAGATTTTGCCATTGCACTCCAACCTGGGCAACAAGGGCAAAACTTCGTCTGAAAAAAAAGAAAAGAAAAGAAATCCAGCAGTTAAGGCCGGGTGTGTTGGCTCATGCCTGTAATACCAGCACTTTGGGAGGCCAACGAAGGCGGGTCACCTGAGGTCAGGAGTTCAAGACCAGCCTGACCAACATGGTGAAACACCGACTCTACTAAAAATACAGAAATTAGCCAGGTGTGGTGGCGCACGCCTGTAGTACCAAGTACTCGGGAGGCTGAGGCAGGAGAATTGCTTGAACCCAGGAAGCAGAGGTTGCAGTGAGCAGAGACGGTGCCACTGCAATCCAGCCTGGGTGACAGAGTAAGACTCTGTCTCAGAAAGAAAAAGAAAAAGAATCCTGAAATTACTCATCTCAGACACTCACTTCCCAGCGCTCCCCCAGGGCTGTGGTATAAACAAGGAATGGATTGCTTCTTGGGGATGCAGAGAAAAATATGATGTGGCCTCTGCTCTAGAAAACCCCACAGTTCAACAGCAGAGAGCAGGGAAGGGGAACTTTCATGTGCTAAACACTCACTATGTCCCAGGCATTGTTCTAGATGCTTCCACGCATGGGACACTGAAATACTTTCCTCGTTCCATCGTTAAACAATTTATTAATAAATAAATCTGCAAGGGAGGAAAGATTATCCTGGTCCCTCGAGAGGGATACTAAGCATCATGGAGCTGCCCACATTCATCATCATCCACGACCACATAGGCAGCCGTAGGGCCAGTCAGGCAGCCTCACCTCTCAGCTTCCTTTGAGGTTTTAAAGGCTAAGAGGGTGTCATTTGTGGGTCCTCAGTGCCCTGGCCTAGATCCATGTGACCATTTTCTTTCTTTCTTTCTTTCTTTCTTTCTTTCTTTCTTTCTTTCTTTCTTTCTTTCT
>NC_045450.1:9118469-9130959 GCF_002776525.5 Piliocolobus tephrosceles | reverse complement strand
TTTCTTTCTTTCTTTCTTTCTTTCTTTCTTTCTTTCTTTCTTTCTTCCTTCCTTCCTTCCTTCCTTCCTTCCTTTCCTTTCTTTCTTTCCTTCCTTTCTTTCTTCCTTTTTTTTTTAAGACAGAGTCTCACTCTGTTGCTCAGGCTGGAGTGCAGTGGCATGACCTCGGCTCACTGCAACCTCTGCTTCCCGGGTTCAAGCGAGTCTCCTGCCTCAGCCTCCCAAGTAGCAGGGATTACAGGCGTGCACCACCATGCTCGGCTAATCTCTGCAATTTTAGTAGAAATGGCGTTCTGCCATATTGGCCAGGCTGGTCTCGAACTGCTGATCTCAGATGATTCACCTGCCTCGGCCTCCCTAAGTGCTAGGATTACAGGTGTGAGCCACCGCGCCCGGCCCACGTGACCATTTTCTTTCTGCCTGGTAGTTGTCAATGTGCTTAATGAGCCTGCCTTGAATTAAAGAATGCCCTGGCTTGCCCCCGCCCCCATGAATCCCTCTATAAACACATACGTACTGACCAAAAGAGGGATAAATAGAACACACTGAAACGCTAGGGTGGCAGCTACCTGCAGCACTGGCTGAATTTTCATTTTCTTCCATCTCCTGAGACAGAAAGGAAGCCATCCCCTTTCTGAGAATATAAGCCCCCGGCTGACTCCAGGCGGCTCATCCCCCTACCTTCCTCTGCAAAAACGAACAGGGATTTAAGCAGCAGAAAAGACACTGGGAGGTCATCTGGGCCATCTCCCAGCCTCTCTTGCCTCCTGTCTGGGCGGCAGCTGGCGAGGCTACCCGGGACCTGAGACTCCCCGAGGACGGCGATCCCCTGCTGCCCCCTGCTGGCTGAGTTGGGAATGGCTGAGAAGCGAACGCAGTTGGGAATGCAGGAACTTCAAGGTCTCTGGTCTCTCTGACTCCTAGTCTCCCCGCCTCCTCTTGTTAGATGCAAGTTCCCCTGGAAGATGAGCCAGCCTCTCCAAAACTACCTTCAGTATCTGCACTATGCCTGCCCATTCACATTCATATTCTCCACTAATTCCCACAATTGTATCTCTGAGAGAGACCATCAGTATCCCGGTCGTTCACCAAATGTTCCCTGGGTGCAGCAAGGAGCCCGGCTGTGTGTGAGTCCAGGAGTCCAAGATCAGCCTGGGCAACATAGCAAGACCCCACCTCCATAAAAAACGAAAAAAAAATAGCCAGGCATGATGGCACTCAACTGTAGACACTACTATGGAGGCCAAGGAGGGAGGATCGCTTCAGCATGGGAGGTGGAGGCTGCAGTGAGCTGTGATGGTGCCACCGATACTCCAGCCTGGGCCACAGAGTGAGATCTTCTCTCCCCCCCAGAAAAGGAATAATATTCTGTAACATGTGAAAATTATACAAAATCCAACTCTCAATGTCCATGTATAAAGTGTGTTTTTGTTTTTACTTTTTTGAAGAGACAGGATCTCATTCTGTTTCCCAGGCTGGTCTCAAACGCCTGGCCTCAAAGGATTCTCCCACCTAGGCCTCCCAAAATGTTGGGATTACAGATGTGAGCCACTGTACCTGACCCACATATAAAGTGTTATTGGAATACAGCCACATTCATCACAGACATATCATCTACAGCTGCTTTCTAGATACGGCAGAGTTGAGTCATTTTGACGAAGTATGCTTTACAGAAGTATGCTGATCTTTACAGAAGTATGCTGATCCCTGGTCTACTAAAATAAAAAGGAGACTTCAGAGACAACTGGAGGCTGGGCATGGTAGCTCACACTTGTAATTCCAACATTTTGGGAGGCTGAGGCAGGTAGATCACCTGAGGTCAGGAGTTCAAGACTAGGTTGACCAACATGGAGAAACCCCATCTCTACTAAAAATACAAAATTAGCCAGGCATGGTGGCGCATGCCTGTAATCCCAGGCACCCGGGAGGCTGAGGCAGGAGAATTGCTTGAACCCGGGAGGCAAAGGTTGCTGTAAGACGAGATCGCGCCATTGCACTCCAGCCTGGGCAACAAGAGCGAAACCCTATCACAAAAACAAAAAAAATGTAAAAAAAAAAAAAAAAAATAGACAACTGGTGCATGCCTGTGGTCCCAGCTACTCATGAGGCTGAGGCAGGAGAATTGCTTGAGTCCAGCAGTTTAAGATCAGCCTGAACAACAAAGCGAGACCCTGTCTCTACAAAAAAAAGGGATTTTTTTTATTATTATTAGCCAGGCATGGTGTCGTGCACCTATAGTCTCAGCTACTTGAGAGGCTGAGGCAGGAGGATTGATTGAGCCCAGGAGTTCGAGGCTACAGTGAGCTATGATTGCACCACTCCAGCCTGGGCAACAGACCAAGACCCTGTCTCTTACAAAAAAGAAAAAGGGGCTGGGTACCGTGCCTGTAATCCCTGTACTTTGGGAGGCTGAGGCTGGAAGATCACTTGAGCTCAGAAGTTTGAGACCACCTGGGGCAACATGGTGAAATCCGTCTCTACCACCAATACAAAAATTAGCCAGGCATGGTGGCACGCACCTGTGGTCCCAGATACTCCAGAAGCTGAGGTAGGAGGACAACTTGAGCCTGAGAGGTCAAGGCTGCAGTGAGCTGTGATAGCACCACTGTACTCTAGCCTGGGTGAGAGAGCAAGACAAGAGAGAAGAAAGAGAGAGAGAGAGAGAAGAAAGAAAAGAAAGAAAAGAAAAAAAAAGAAAAGAAAGAGAGAGAGACTGGGCGTGGTGGCTCAAGCCTGTTATCCTAGCACTTTGGGAGGCTGAGGGGGGTGGATCACCTGAGGTCAGAAGTCCGAAGCCAGCCTGGCCAACATGGCAAAATCCCGTCTCTACTAAAAATACAAAAAAAGTAGCTGTGCGTGGTGGCAGGCACCTATAATCCCAGCTACTCGGGAGGCTGAGGCAGGAGAATCACTTGAACCCAGGAGGCAGAGGTTGCAGTGAGCCAAGCTTGCGCCACTTCACTCCAGCCTGGGTGAAAGAGCGAAACTCTGTCTCAAACAAATAAAAAAACAAAGAAAGAAAAAATAATAAAGAACTGGCTTTAGCTGAGCAACTATAAGGCAATTTCTATGCAAGGTGCTTTGCATACACGACCTTGCTAATCCTCTAGGTGCCCTTATTACCCACAAGTTACAGGCGAGAAGACAGAAGGTCAAGGCCACAGAGCCAAGAAGCAGCAGGGTTGAGGTCAAACTCAAGTCTGTCTAACTCCAAAACTCATGTTTATTCGATTACCCGAAGCCGCCTCCCTGCTCAAAATCTTAGTGTGTTTCCATTTTACAGATGGTTCACCTATGGCTAATGGAGGTCAGTTGACTTGCCCAAGGCGCTCAGCTGGTGAATGACAGAGGACGGACTGCAACTCCGGTATCTGACTGCAAATCCCGTGTTGTATCCTAGACTGTTTCTTCTAACATTGATTGGAAATCAATCCCTCAGACTGAGTCTCTCTGTAACAATAAGAGCCTGAAACATAATCCTGATACCACAAGGGAAGGAAGGGGGTACTCAATGAAGTGAGGTGACAGGCTTCACATTTTCCTGCAGGGATTACTCCTGCCAGCCCCAGACTGACGGTTCTTCTGCAACATTGGTATAAAACTCTGCTACAGTGGGTTTTAAACTGTCCTCTGTGGAACACACAGGGGCTGAAGGAGGTAAGGGGACAATAGAATACGGATTTCAACTTGTGAAGCCACGCAGCCCCTCCCACGACTTCAATCCATTGGAACAAGCCTGCTTTTACCTGTTCCATTCATGGACCTGTCAGATAAGGTTTCATTGGAAAAGAAGGCTGCATGAGGCCGGGCGCGGTGGCTCAAGCCTGTAATCCCAGCACTTTGGGAGGCTGAGGCAGGCAGATCACCTGAGGTCAGGAGTTCAAGAGCAGCCAGGCCAACATGGTGAAACCCCATCTCTGAAAAATACAAAGATTAGCCAGCCATGATGGCAGGTGCCTGTAATCCCAGCTACTCGGGAGGCTGAGGCAGGAGATTATCTTGAACCTGGGAGGCGGAGGTTGCAGTAAGCTGAGATTGCACTATGGCACTCCAGCCTGGGTGGCAGAGCAAGTCTCAAAAAAAAAAAAAAAAAAGAGCTCCATGGCTTAAGAAATAATGTTTATAAATGATCCTTTGAATGGGTGCTAAGTCATTCGTAGCTGGCCCCAAGAATCCCAGGACAGAGTGGAACCATCTATTGGTTTGTTATTTTGTGTGTTTTTGTTGTTGTTTTGTTTTCTTTTGTTTGAGACAGGGTCTCGCTGTTGTCACCCAGACTGGAGTGCAGTGGCATGATCATAGCTTACTGCAGCCTCAAACTCCTGGTCTCAAGCCATCCTCCCACCTTGACTTCCTAAAATACTGGGATTACAGGCATGAGCCACTGTACCTGGCCTGTCTATTGCTTTGCTTATGACATCATAACAAAAGACCACAGACTGGGTGGCTTAAACAACAGACATTTATCTTCTGGCGATCCTGAAGGCTAGAAGACCAAGATCAACGTGTCAGCAGGATTGGTTTCTTCTGAGGCCTGTCTCCTTGGCTTGTACATGGCCGCCTTTTCCCTGTGTCTTCACACATCTTCCCCCTGTGGGTCTTAATCACCTCTTCTTCCTCTTCTTCTTTTTTTTTTTTTTTTTTCCTTTGAGACAGAGTCTCGCTCTGTCACCCAGGCTGGAGTACAGTTGTGGCGCGACCTGGGCTCACTGCAATCTCTGCCTCCCAGGTTCAAGCAATTCTCCTGCTTCAGACTCCTGAGTAACTGGGATTACAGGCATCCGCCACCACACCTGGCTAATTTTTATATTTTTAGTAGAGACCGGGTTTCACCATGTTGGTCAGGCTGGTCTCGAACTCCTGACCTCAGGTGATCCACCCACCTCAGCCTCCCAAAAGTGCTGCGATTACAGGCGTGAGCCATCGCACCCGACCAATCACCTCTTCTTCTAAGGACATCAATCCTATTGGATTAGGGCCCACCCAATTAGGGTGGTTAATGGAATCATCTCTCTAAAAACCCTGTCTCAAATGTAATCCCACGCTGAGGTACAGCGGGTCAGGACTTCAACATGAGAATTTGCCGGGCGTATGCAATGCATTTCATAATAGAGTTTGTTAGGGCAAGCAATGTCACCTCTCCCACGGGGTTCATCTGAAGGAAGTGGGGACATGCCAGCGGGAGAAACAGGTGTGGAGCTCACTGAGAGCGGAGGCTGCTAACAGCTGGGGCAGGACAGCGTAACTGTGACGGATCCCTCCAGTCCATCAGGCACCCGGACCCTGTGAACAGGATTTATTGCTGCAGTCACTGGGGTAATTGGAGAGAAACAGGGCTGTCAGGAACAGGTCCCAAGGACAGTATCTCAGCAGCGACCCCCCTCCACCCATGCCCCCTATGTACTCTATGAGTTACCACTCCTGCACCCCCAAGCCCCTGCCCTGAGCTGTGTGGAGGGGAATATTTGTCTTGAGAAAGGGCTATTCAAGGTTGCGTGTCTGCAGAGTCTACCCTGGTCACCCTCTCCAGGGGAATGCGCCTGTCCTGCGGGGAATCGGGCAGTAGCTCAGCGGTCCTCAGCCTTTCCTGCACAATACAACCACCTGCAGAGATTTTGAAGTCCCGGGGCCTGAGCTCCACCCCCGGCGGTTCCGATGTAAGGCGTCTGGGTGTGCGGTTGAAAATCACCGCAGTATTTAGCGCGGCACTTCTCCCACGACCCCAAATGCAGATCTGAGCGGAGAGCTACCCACTCTTGGAGAATGTTCCCGGCATCGCATCCTGCCCAGCTGTCTCTGAGCTCATCGCACCCCCTCCTCCTGCATCACAAGCAGAAGCCACAGAAAAAAATTGTCTCCAGCTCCCTCGCTGGGTTTGCATCCTAGCCCTGGGCCCTTCACCCGCACGCATCCGCCGCTTCCTTTTTATCCCCTCTCCCGATGCACCTCCACGTCCCCGCCCTCTGGTTCTGCGCACATTCGATTTAGACGGCCCCCTGGCTGCCCTGCCCTCCTGCTCTGGAGGGTGTCTCATCCGGCCCTTTGCCTGCAGAGGGTTACCAACAGGTTTTGGGATGAGAATAGGGATGGGTGTGCGCATGTACCAAAATTCATGTCCACCTAGAACCTCAGAATAGGCCCTTATTCAGAAAGAGTCTTTGCAGATGTCTTTAGTTACGTTTAATAAGGTCATACAGGATTAGGGTGAGCTATCACTGCAATGAACTCGAAGAAGAGAGACATGTGGACACGGACACACAAGAACACCACGTGACAATGGAGGCAGAGATTGGAGTGATGCAGCCACAAGTCGAGGAGCACCCAGGGTTGCTGGGGGCCCCAGAGTCTAGGACAGAGTCAGGGCCACCAGAAGGAACTAGCCCTGTGGTCATACTGACGCAGGCACCCAGGCTGTGATCATTTCTTATGGCGGACTCAGAAAGCTCAGACAGGGCCCAGGAGTGGGGTGCAGTGAGAGGAGGACCCCAAAGACACCAAACAAAGCCAACAACCAACAACCAAGGGATAGAAAACAAACCTGGGAAGCTGGCCATCAGGGGGTCAAGTGAGAGATACTAGGAACACTCACTCATACACACACCCAAATACACATGCTCACACACAAATACACACACATGCATATACACACACACATACATATACACACACACATACATATACACACAAAAATACATAAACACACATACACATATATACATACAAATACACACACACACAAATACACATACACAAACACAAATACACACACACAAATACACATACACAGACATATACATACAAATATACACACAAATACACATAGAAACACAAATACACACACACATACACACAGAAATACATGTACACACATACACAAATATACATACAAATACACACAAATACACACACATAAATACAAATACACAAACACAAATACACATATACAAATACACACACACAAATACACATACACACAAATACACATAGACACACACACATACATACACATACACACACAAATACACACACAAATACATATACACAAACACACACACACATACACACATATACATACAAATACACACACAAATACACATACACACAAATACACATAAGCACACATACACATACATACACACAAATACACACATACACACATATACACACGTACACACATACCCGCACACACACACAAATACACATACAAAAAAACACACATACACACACATACATACACACAAATACACATACATACACAAATACACACACACAAGTGCACACGCCCAATTCAAGCAGGGGGTGCCCTAGAAGGACTTAGGAGTGGGAAGATTTGCACTGGAGACGCAGATATTGCTCATTTAACCTTTGTGAGCTCCTCACCCCGAAATGGGGTTCAAGCACCCAGCCCCCAGGGTGTGTTGAAGCTAGAAGGAAACCCAGCACAGATCTGATTCTAGCTCACAGCAAGGGCGCAGTAGGGCTCCCTGGGAGGGGTGAGCAGACGGAGGTGGGGCCCGGCAGGAAGGACTCCGCTAGGATTTCATCCAGTATTATCCAGGGCAGAGCTAAAACTCCAAACTTCTACTTCCAGCGCCACCCCCAGCCCGTCTTTAAATGCCTGGCTATTCCAATACTCTCTGTAACGTGTGGACACTTCGTCGATGGAATTTACTTTGAGGATTTTAATAAAAAGGGGATCTGACTGGCGCTTCTACTGATATCCCCCAAGCAGAAGACTCAGAGCCATGGGGGCTACTCTTTCTTCTCAGCAAATTACATCGAAAAATAGCAGCAGGCTCAACTGTCGAAAATTCCATATTCTTGTCCTCTTGGAGAAGGGTCTTTTTAGAGGGGACACGCTAATTTATGCTTGAATGAGGACCACGCACAAGATTAGAAATGCAGACAGTCCTAAATAGGCAGCATGGGCCCATGTTAATCATAATATAGACATGAATTCTGTAGCAACTGTCCATTCTGCATGGTGCACATCAATGCTAGTCCTCCCCAAACCTAGCGGGGTAGTGGCATAGACGGCCTGGTGCACACAAGAAGGGGCCACATTGTCTACAAAGAGGGTAAAGACCGGAAATGGTAGCTCATGCCTGTAATCACAGCACTCTGGCAGGCTGAGGCAGGAGGACTGATTCAGCCCAGGAGTTTGAGATCAGCCTGGGCAACATGGCAAGACCCCATCTGTCCAAAAAAAAAAAAAAAAAAAAAAGCTAGGCATGGTGGCATGTGCCTGTCTTCCCAGCTCCTTGGGAGGCTGAGGTGGGAGGATCACTTCAGCCCAGGAGTTAGAGGCTGCCATGAGCTATGATCACACCACTGCACTCCAGCCTAGGTGGCACAGCAGACTCTAAAAAGAAAAAAGAGCTGAAAAACAAGAATGAAGCCAAGCACGAGCTGGTCTGTTTTTTATTGTCAATATGAGCCATGCAATACTCTACCCCCAAACAATCTTTCCCTGGTCTAAGCTCTAAACAGGTGCTGGGCTTCCTGTTGGGCGCTAATAATATATACATGCCCTTCAGATTAGCACATGGCTGTTTCTTCTCCTTTAGTACACACTGTGGCCCAGGTCAGTGGCTCACCTCTGTAATCCCAGCATTTTGGGAGATGGAGGCTGGAGGATTGCTGGAACCCAGGATGTGGAGACCAGCCTGGCCAACATGGTGAGACCCCATCTCTGCAAAAAATAAAACAAATCAGCCAGGCGTGGAGGCACGTTCCTGTAATCCTAGCTACTTGGGAGGCTGAGGTAGGAGACTCACTTGAAGCTGGGAAGCAGAGGTTGCAGTGGGCTGAGATGGTGCCATTGCACTCCAGTCTCTGGAGGGTGTGAACTAAAATCTGCCCTCACCAGAAAAAAATGGCACACCTCCCAGGCCCCGCTGCCACGCTGTTCTAACCTGTACATACGTATACAAACTCCAGGTTTTTCCCTGCAGACAGGATGTCAGAATGAAAGCCACTGAGGTTCCAGTTCTTTGCCATTGGGCTCTCCTTGTTTACACTGCAGCTACTGTTGGAGCTCAGGGATACAACATGCTGCAGGTAGTCGGAGCCCTGAGGAGACAAAACAGCAACAATCTCCACCTGCTGGAAACCTACTCACAAAACAAAGACACGTAGCTGTGTGCCTGGGGCTTCTCATAATCAACTTCCCTGTAGAAGACAATGGTTTTTTTGTTTGCTTGTTTCAGGTTTTTGTTTTTTGTTTTTTCTTTCTCCTCCCCCCCCCCCCACAGTGTCACCCTCTGTGGCCAATGCACCCAGCCTCAAATAACTTTTTTTTTTAATTTTTTTTCTAATTTTTGCCCAGGCGACGTGGCTCATGCCTGTAATCCCAGCACTTTGGGAAGCTGAGGCGGGTGGATCACTTGAGGTCAGGAGTTCGAGACCAGCCTGGCCAACATGGTGAAACCCCCATCTCTACTAAAAATACAAAAATTAGCCAGGCATGGTGGTGGACAACTGTAATCCCAGCTACTCAGGAGGCTGAGGCAGGAGAGTCGCTTAAACCCAGGAGGCAGAAGTTGCAGTGAGCTGAGATCACAGCACTGCACTCCAGCCTGGGCAACAGGGCGACACTCTGCCTGAAAAAATAAAATAAAATAAAATAAATTCTAATTGTTCTCTGCTATCTAATTACAGATTATCCAATAACATCTCAAACTGGGTGTGGTGGTGCATGTTTGTAGTCCCAGTTACTCAGGAGGCTGATGGGAGGATTGCTTGAGCCCAGGAGGTCAAGGCTGCAGTGAGCATTATGGAAATTATATGTTTTTTAAAAAGAAGAGGAAGTGTTTAAAAATGATCCCGGGCCGGGTGCGGTGGCTCACGCTTGTAATCCCAGCACTTTGGGAGGCGGAGGAGGGCAGATCACGAGGTCGAGATCGACACCATCCTGGCCAACCTGTTGAAACCCCATCTCTACTAAAACTACAAAAATTAGCTGGGCGAGGGGGTGGGCGCTTATAGTCCCAGCTACTCAGGAGACTGTGGCAGGGGAATCTCTTGAACCCGGGAGGTGGAGGCTGCAGTGAGCCGAGATCATGCCACTGCACTCCAGCCTGGGCGACAGAGTGAGCCTCCGTCTGAAAAAAAAATTTAAATTTAAATTTAAAAAAAAAAGAAAAAAAGAAAGAAAGATCCCAGCTGGGTGCGGTGGCTCATGCCTGCCTGTAATCCCAGCACTTTGGGAGGCCGAGGCGGGTGGATCACGAGGTCAAGAGATCGAGACCATCCTGGCCAACATGGTGAAACCCCATCTCTACCAAAAATACAAAAACGAGCTGGGCGTGGGGGTGTGCAGCTTCTTGGGAGGCTGAGGCAGGAGAATCGCTGGAACCCAGTAGGCAGAGGTTGCAGTGAGCCGAGATCACCCCAGTGCACTCCAGCCTGGGTGACAGAGCAAGACTCTATCTCAAAAAAAAAAAAAAAAGAAGATCCCGTCTGGGTGTCATATAAGCTATAAAGGCCACCGAGTGGTGTAGCCCCACTTTTGTAGAAAATGGAGGCTCCAAGAGGGAAAGTAACTTGTTCAAGCTCACACTGCTGGTAAGTGGCAGAATCTGGATTCAAATCAGGTCTGTCTCTCCACATTAATGTGAGATCCTGTTGTGGTTTGAATATTTGTCCCCTCCAAAATTTGTGTTGAAACTTAATCCTCATTGTGGCAGTATTGAGAGGTGGGGCCTTTAAGACGTCACTGGGTCATGAGGGCTCTGGATTAATCCATTCATGAAAGCATGGGTTATCACGGGAGTGGGCCTGGTGACTTTTTTTCTTCCTTCCTTTCTTTCTTTCTTTCTTTCTTTCTTTCTTTCTTTCTTTCTTTCTTTCTTTCTTTCTTTCTTTTCTTTTCTTTTCTTTTCTTTTCTTTTCTTTTCTTTTCTTTCTTTCTTTCGACACAGTCTCACTCTGTCACCCAGGCTGGAATACAGAGGCATCATCTCGGCTTACTGCAACCTCTGTCTCCTGGGTCCAAGCAATTCTCCTGCCTCAGCCTCCCGAGTGTCTGGGATTATAGGTGCTCACCACCACACCTGGCTAATTTTTGTGTTTTTAGTAGAGACAGGGTTTCACCATGTTGGCCAGGCTAGCCTTGAACTCCTAGCCTCAAGGGATCTTCCTGCCTTGGCCTCCCAAAGTGCTGGGATTACAGGCGTGAGCCACTGTGCCCAGCCGGGCCTGGTGGCCTTTATAGGAAGAGGAAGACAGACCTGAGCTAGCACACTCATGCCCCTCCCCACGTGATGCCCTGGGCCACCTCAGGCCTCTGCAGAGAGACCCCACCAGCAAGAAGGCCCTCACCATATGTGGTTCCCTGATCTTGGACTTCCTAGCCTCCAGAACTGCAAGAAATAAAATGCATTTCTTATAAATAACCCAGTTTCAGGGATTCTGTTAAAAGCAACCTAAAATGGACTAAGATCCATTTCCATTCTGCCGCCTTCAACACATCCTTGTGGGCGCCCCCTGAAAGAAGGACTTGACATCTGAGACCTTCAGGGCTGGGGCACATCAGAGCAACCACCTCACAGCTCACCTGGGGAAGGCAGGCAGGGCCACACGTGGCAATTCAGGCAGAGGGAGGTGAGCACACTGCGGAGAGGTGTCTGCAGGGAGGGAGTGTTGTGTGTGGTGTCTGGGATAGCGAGTCTGCCCACACATGGGACAGAGGGACGAGGGTTTCTAGGGCAGCACTGCTTGCCTTGAAGGGTAGCAGCATACACCACCCCAAAATATGCCACGTAGGCATAAGGATTATTTTAAGCTCATTATTATTTAAGGCAATTGCCTTATTATTTTAGGCAATCGAGAAAAAGCAGATACCAGAAAAGCTCCCTGCTGTCCCTCTATTTACCTAAAAGCAGGACATACCTTTGTCAAGGTGTCCCTTCCCCTCTCTACCAGGAAGGACAGGAGCTAATCCCTGGAACAAGTCTAGCCCCTCATCAGCCTGGAGGAATCTCCACAGCAAACCTGAGTAACAAACCCTCCCACCATTACTTTCCCCAATATAGCTGCGTTTCCACAATTCGCCGCCCCGGAAACTCCAAAGTCACTTTCCTTTCTCTTGTCACTTCTCTACAAAGTATTGTTCTTTTGTGAAAATGCTATAGAACAGGGGTCCCCATACCAGTTCATGGCCCTTTGGAAACCAGGCCACACAGCAGGAGGTGTGAGCAGGCAAGCAAAGGAAGCTGCACCGGTATTTACAGCTGCTCCCCATCATTCGCATTACTGCCTGAGCTCCGCCTCCTGTCAGATCAGCAGCCCTGTTAGATCATCATAGCTTGAACCCTATTGTAAACTACACAACCGAGGGATCTAGGTGGTGCAGTCTTTATGAGAATCTTTTTTTTTTTTTTTTTTTAGACAGTGTCTCGCTCTGTCGCCCAGAACGGTCTCGAACTCCTGACCTCATGATCCGCCCACCTTGGCCTCCCAAAGTGCTGGGATTACAGGCATGAGACAC
>NC_045450.1:9063296-9113469 GCF_002776525.5 Piliocolobus tephrosceles | reverse complement strand
TTAGCCCGGATGGTCTCGATCTCCTGACCTCGTGATCCGTCCGTCTCGGCCTCCCAAAGTGCTGGGATTACAGGCTTGAGCCACCGCGCCCGGCCACTTCTTATGAGAACGGAATGCCTGGTGATCTGTCAACCGTCTCCCATCATCCCCAGATGGAACCATCTAGTTGCAGGAAAACAAGCTCAGGGCTCCGACTGATTCTACATTATGGTGAGTTGTATAATTATTGCATTATATATTACAATGTCATAATAATAGAAATAATATGCACAATAAATGTTATGTGCTTGAAACATCCCATAACCATCCCCCACTCCGCCCTGTCCGTGGAAAAATTGTCTTCCACAAAACCAGGTCCTGGTGCCAAAAAGGTTGGGAAACACTGCTCTAGAAGCCCACGTTCCAAGCACTCCCATGGCTGAGGGCTCTGGAGTGGAAATTTGATGCCCTGTCCATGAATTTGTTTTTCTGTCACTCACCAGTCTTTTGTTCATCTAATTCACAGGGCGCTAGCCCAAGAATCCATGATGGGTTAAGGACAATGATGTTCTCCTTCTACAGCCTAATAGCTTAGAATTTATATGTGATTGGTTCCAAACAACTGAGTAAGGTACAGGCCAGAGTCCAAGCCATAAAAACTCAGGAGACCCTCGGCCCTTATGGAATGGACATTCGCAAAGGCAGGGTCCTGAGAGTGACAGGCAGGCAGCTGGCGCAGAGTGGACGGTCACCTGCCAAGGCACATTTTGGAATCCTGGACATGGGACACATGACACTATCACTTGAATGTTGTCAAAGCCCAAAGCAATGGCCTTAAATGGATCACCAGAGGCTGGAGGTGAGCCCAGGAAGTTCCAGATGGTTTTTGTTTGTTTTCTGAGATAGACGCTCACTCTGTCGCTCAGGCTGGAGCGCAGTGGTGCAGTCACAGCTCACTGCAGCCTCGATGCCCCCACCTCAGCCTCCCAAGTGCTGAGACCACAGGCAGGCGCCATCATGCCCCCCTAGTTTTTAAATTTTTCATAGAGATGGGGTTTCTCCTCGTTGCCCAGGCTGGTCTCAAATCCCTTGGGCTCAAGCGATCTGCCTTCCTCTGCCTCCAAAGGTGCTGGGATTACAGTTGTGAACCAGCATGCCTGGTCTTGAAGCTCCAGTTTTAACCAGCCCCAGGTGACTGTGCACGCTCCGAGGCCCACAACGGGGGCACTTAGCAGAAAGCTCTTTCTGGTCCCTCTCTTCATTCCCGCTCTTTGCCAGATCAAAGTTCCATCCCCCAGATTGGCCTGGAGGGGCTGAGGAGGCTGCCGCTAACCAGAGAAACGCGGGGTGAGGTAGTGTGGCCTTGAGTTCCCAGCCTCGAGGACGGTTCAGTCCCTAATTACTGGCTTGTGTTCACTAGGGACAGAGCTAACGGGAGACGCAGAAGAGAACAGACTCCTCAGCTGGGAGCCACTGTGCTTCCCAGGGCTCACTCAGCAATGTCTAGAGACATTTGGGAGAAGGGGGTCACAACTTGGAGGTGGGGAAGGGGTGCTCCTGGCATCTAGTGAGTGGCAGCCAGGGAAGCCACTGAACATCTACAGTGCACAGGATAGCTCCCCGCACACAACAAAGAAGTATCCAGCCCCAAATGTCAACATTGCTGAAGTTGAGGTCGAAATAAAGAGACAGAGATCAGAAACAGAAAATCTATATATATATATCCCTTCTCCCTCTCTCCCCCCCCCCCCCCCCCCCCCCCCCCCCCCCCCCCCCCCCCCCCCCCCACACACACACACACACTGAGAGAGAGAGGAACTGGCATCTGCTGGGGCTAACAGAACAAGGGAAAACTCAACTTGGGGACCAGGAAGGGCGGGAGGGAAGGAGAAAAGAAAAGAACTGGTCCCGAGGCCCCATCTGATCCAAGTTTCAAATTCAATAGACTAACATTTTAAAGATTTGAATAATAATAAAAATGCCTGTGCTTCAAAAGAATATATTATCTGTATCCATCCCAAAGGCTGGCAGTTCTTCCTGGAGCGCTGCAGGAAAAGGAAAATGAACCCAGTTCTGCTGTCAGCGGGGACGGGAGGAGAAGAGACCCAGGCTCAAAGGACATCAATCCCTCCTAGGGAAAAAAAAAAAAAAAAAAAAAAACCTTAAAAGTCATTTCTAATAAATAAGCCACGAGATGGTGAAAGGGTGTATTTGTTCTGCGTCAGAACACCGGTTTCTCATCACGAAGTACACCCTGGTTTTGAGACAGGACCCCCTTCGTGGGCAGGAACTGGAGTGGCTCGTTTCACGCAGCCTGCAGTCTATGGATGCCTAAGTGTTAACAGCTCCGCAAAGGGTTTGGGTGACAGCCTCCTGCACCTGCCCTTTTTGACACTTGAGTTCTTGTTCGGCGTCTAGGAAGAATCAGGTCACACGAACTGTTTGAAGGGTAGTGTATATGTGGAGGGCTTTATTGGACAATAAAAGTGACTCTAAGCGGGATGGAGAATTGGAAAAAGGATGGTGTGGGAAGAAGGTGATCCTTCCCAGAACCTGCACCGCCTGAAGTTAGCCGCATCTATCCACAGTCTCTGACGCTCAGCCACATGTATGCCCTCATCCCCAACCACTTGCATCAGTCGCTCCTGTTGCTTTACCAGCTGAAGTCTTTTTATGGACACAGGATAGGGATGTGGCAGGCCAGAAAGGCAATCATTTGGGCGAAAAATAGGGTCAGCTGTTTTCAGGGCTGAGGTTCCAGGCTTGAGAGTGGGGCTTAGCTGGGGGCCCAGCCATTCTGTATCAATATGACCCATGGACTCCCCAGAAAGCCCATCTGGGAGCTCCCAACTGCCCCCAAATGCAAGGCTGAGCTGTTGGAGCCCCGAACTCTCCCTAACATCCAGCACAGTGCCTGGGACAAAACTGGCACCCAACAAATATGAGTGGGTGGTTTTTTAACTTTTTTTTTTTGGAACAAAGTTTTGCTCTTGTTGCGCAGGCTGGAGTGCAGTGGTGTGATCTTGGCTCACTACAACCTCTGCCTCCCGGGTTCAAGCGATTCTCCTGCCTCAGCCTCCTGAGTAGCTGGGATTACAGGTGCCCGCCACCACGCCTGGCTAATTTTTGTATTTTTAGTAGAGACAGGGTTTCACCATGTTCACCAGGCTGCTCTTAAACTTCTGACCTCCGGTGATCCACCCGCCTTGGCCTCCCAAAGTGCTGGGATTACAGGTGTGAGCCACCACACCTGGCGAGTGGATGGTTTTCAATAGCTAAACTTGACCTCATCCAGCCAAGGTCCTTCCGGCAGCCCCTATCCCTCACTCTGCTTTTGCTGTACTGCCTTCCATCCTCACCCTCAAACCATCAGCACATTCCTGCCCCAGGGCATCTGCACTTTCTGTGCTCTCATCTCACAACTTCCTGACTCACTCCCTCACCCCCTTCAGGGCTTTGCACAAGTGTCCTTTTATAAAATTACCACTTGTTCTTTCCCATTCTGCCTCTGAGGGAATTTCCAACCTCCCATGGGATGGTATAAGGAGATGGGGACTTTGGGCGGAAGTAGGTTTATAAGAGGCCATAAGGGGCTGGGCCTCGTGGCTCACACCTGTAATTCCAGCACTTTGGGACGCCAAAGCAGGAGGATCACTTGAACCCAGCAGTTCAAGACCAGCCTGAGTGACACAGGGAGACTCTGTCTCAAATCAAAATAAATTTTTTAAAAATAAAAATAAGATAGAACAGGGCATGAAGGTGGGCCTCCATGATGGTCTTAGTGCTCTTCTAAGAAGAGACACCAGAGTGGCCAGGTGCGGTGGCTTGTCAGGAGTTCAAGACCAGCCTGACCAACATGGTGAAACCCCGTCTCTACCAAAAATACAAAAATCAGCCAGGCGTGGTGGCGTGCGCCTGTAATCCCAGCTACTTAGGAGGCTGAGGCAGAATCGCTTGGACCTGGGAGGTGGGGGTTGCAGTAAGCCAAGATCACACCACTGCACTCCAGCTTGGGTGACACAGTGAGACTCTGTTTCAAAAAAAAAAAAAAAAAAGAGAGCGACACCAGAGAATTTGCTCTCTCTCCCAGCCATGTGAGCACACAGCAAGAGGGCAGCCATCTGCAAGCCAGGGAGAGTCCTCACTAGAACCTGACCATGCCTGGCACCCTGATCTCAGACTTCTGACCTCCAGAACTGTGAGAAAATTAATGTCCACCGTTTAAGCCACCCAGCTTATGCTGTGTGTGTGTGTGTGTGTGTGCGTGTGCAGAAAGAGACAGAAGCGAGGTCTCACTTTATCACCCAGTCTGGAGTGTGGCTGCACACTCATATCCCACTACAGCCTCAACCTCCCGGGCTCAAGCGATCCTTCTACCTCAAGCTCCCTTCCACCACCCCCTCCCACTGGAGCGAGGTAGGGGGGCGTGCCTGTTTTTTTTTTTTTTTGGTAGAAAGTGTCTCACTATGTTGCCTAGGCTAAATGATTCCGTGATTTTTTAATGTCTATCTCTAGACAGACTCCTGATTCATGAAAGACAGAAACAAATATTTGCTGGATGAATGAACGAATGAGTAAGTGGCCTCTTTTTCTGAGAGGGATACGGGGAATCTCACTAAGTTGCCCATGCTGAACTTGAACTTCTGGGCTCAGGCAATCCTCCCGCCTCAGCCTCCTGAGTAGCTTGGACTACAAGTGTTCACCACTGTGCCTTGCTGGAATGAATGATCTTCATGCCTCATGGTGACTCTATGATTAGTAATATTCACTCTCTTTAAAGATGGGGAAACTGGACTGGGTATAGTACCATGCCTATAATCCCAGCACTTTGGGAGGCCGGGGGGGGGGGGGGGGCGGATCACCTGAGGTCAGGAGTTCGAGACCAGCCTGGTCAACATAGTAAAACCCCATCTCTACTAAAAACACAAAAATTAGATGGGCGTGGTGGCATGTGCCTGTAGTCCCAGCTTCTTGGGAGGCTGAGGCAGGAAAATCGCTTGAACCTGGGAGGCAGAAGTTGCAGTGAGCTGAGATCACACCACTGCACTCCATCCTGGGTGACAGAGCAAGACTTCATTTCACAAAATAAAAAGATGAAGAAACTGAGGCTCAGAGACCTGAAGCAAATTGCCCAGGATCACACATCCAGGAAGTGGGGAAGCCAGGATTCTTACTTGGGGGTGCCTGGCTGCGGAGTCCAAGCTTCCCCATGCCCACATCTAGGCGGTACTACGGGACAAGCATCACCAGGGTGCAGTTTAGAGGAATGGCCTTGAAATGAGTCGCAAATCGTGCTCAGCCCCCAGACCCAAGAACAACTTGGGCAGGTTCCTTGTCCTCCAGCCTGCTCACCTGGAAGGGCACCACGTGGATCCATCCAAAGATACTTTCCAGCACTAAACATCTCAGAAGATTCATGTAGGATTGAACCACCACCAGGTGCCAAGTACAGGGCTAAACACCCTAAATACATCCCCTCTCCTAATCCTCCTGAAGTGGGTACCATTCATAGCACAGTTTCACAGATGAGGAAACCGAGGCACCGAGCAGTCACATGACTTGCTCAAGGTCACACGTCAAGTGGGTTCCAAAGCCATATTCCAGCAGGTGGCCCAGAGGCCTTCCCTCTCAATCTTATAGCTGTGCAGCCTCCAGGCAAAGCCCTTGCCCAAAGTCCTGCTCAGACACCAGGTCCAGAGGACCTTGGACAGTTTCCTTGTTCTCAGCCTGCTCTCCCAGAAAGGGCACCATCTGGATTCATTCAAAGAGCGTTTCCCGCACTAAACATTGCATAAAATTCATGTGCAATTAACTGGTGGCTCCCCTTCCATGTTAAGAAATACTAAACTCAAGCTGTTAAGGAGACACAGAATAGGATATGGCAAAGTCAGAAAGAGTCAGGTTCGGCCCAACGCAGTGGCTCATGCCTGTAGTCCCAGCACTTTGGGAAGCCTAGGTGGGCAGATAACTTGAGGACAGGAGTTCGAGACCAGCCTGGCCAACATAGTGAAGCTCTGTCTCTACTAAAAATTAAAAAATTAGCTAGGCATAGAGGCACACGCCTGTAGTCCCAGCTACTTGGGAGGCTGAGGCAGGAGAATCACTTGCACTCAGAAGGTGGAGGTTGCAGTGAGCTGAGACCATACCAATGTACTCCAGCCTGGGCAATAGAGTGAATGAGACTCTGTCTCAAAAGATGATAATAAAATAAAAAAAAAACTGCTTTATCCCAGGATTAAAATATTAGTAGTTACTGGCTTTTTAAAAATTATATCAATATAGAGTAGTAACAGGCATTATATCTTCTTCCCAAATGTTGTATTTAATATTTTTTTTTTTGTTTGTTTTTTTGGTTTTTTTTTTGAGACGGAGTCTCGCTCTGTCGCCCAGGCTGGAGTGCAGTGGCCGGATCTCAGCTCACTGCAAGCTCTGCCTCCTGGGTTTACGCCGTTCTCCTGCCTCAGCCTCCCAAGTAGCTGGGACTACAGGCGCCCACCACCTTGCCCGGCTTAGTTTTTTGTATTTTTTAGTAGAGACAGGGTTTCACCATGTTAGCCAGGATGGTCTCGATCTCCTGACCTCGTGATCCGCCCGTCTCGGCCTCCCAAAGTGCTGGGATTACCGGCTTGAGCCACCGCACCCAGCCTAATATTGTTAAATGTTTGTGGTTATTAAATGTTAAAAGTAACGATACTGGCTGGGCGTAGTGACTCATGCCTGTAATCCCAGCACTTTTGGAGGCTGAGGCGGGTGGATCACGAGGTCAGGAGATTGAGACCAGCCTGGCCAAGATGGTGAAACCCCATCTCTACTAAAAATACAAAAATGAAATGAACCATCCATAGGTTACAAAGCACAAAGCTAAACGAGGACAACTGGCTCCTGAAAAAAAATAAATGCCCAGATATGTTTTTGGAAATGGAGAAAGACCAGGAAAAGAATGTAACTAAATTCTTTTGATCAGTCCTATCCTATAAGACCTAGCAAAAAAAAAATGTTTTGAAAGCTGGGTTTCAAATGTGGGACAATTAAGGTTATGTATTTGTAAACACAGCTATTGAAAAGAATGTATGACTTTCCTCCCAATTAAAATAGCATGCAAATGCGATGCAAATGTGTAAGGCTGAGCTTTGTCAGCTAAAACTAATTAACTGAACAACTCAAATGATATCATTTCTAGGTGAATTTGTTGTTTGGGATCAGACCATTTTCCTTTTTTTTTTTTTTTTTTTTTAAGACAGAGTCTAGTTAGCTCTGTTGCCAGACTGGAGTGCAGTGGCGCGGTCTCGGCTCACTGCAACCTCTGCCTCCCAGGTTCAAGCGATTCTCCTGCCTCAGCCTCCCGAGAAGCTGGGACCACAGGTGCACACCACTATGCCCAGCTAATTTTTTTGTATTTTTAGTAGAGATGGGGTTTTACTGTTAGCCAGGATGGCCTGAATCTCCTGACCTCATCATCCACCCATCTCAACCTCCCAAAGTGTTGGGATTACAGGCGTGAGCCACTGTGCCCGGCCAGAATTTTTAAAAGAAGTTAACAACATGACCATTTTTTGTTTGTTTTTGTTTTTTTGTTGTTGTTGAGACGGAGTCTCGCTCTGTCGCCCAGGCTGGAGTGCAGTGGCCGGATCTCAGCTCACTGCAAGCTTCGCCTCCCGGGTTCACGCCATTCTCCTGCCCCAGCCTCCCAAGTAGCTGGGACTACAGGCGCCCGCCACCTCGCCCAGCTAGTTTTTTTTTTTTTTTTGTATTTTTTTAGTAGAGATGGTGTTTCACTGTGTTAGCCAGGATGGTCTTGATCTCCTGACCTCGTTATCCGCCCATCTCAGCCTCCCAAAGTGCTGGCATTACAGGCTTGAGCCACCGTGCCCGGCCTGTTTTTATTTTTTGAGACAGAGTCTGGCTCTTGTTGACCAGGCTGGAGTGCAATGGTGGGATCTTGGCTCACTGCAACCTCCACCTCCCTGGTTCAAGCGATTCTCCTGCCTCAGCCTCCTGAGCAACTGGGATTACAGGCGCCTGCCACCACGCCCAGCTAAATTTTTGTATTTTTAGTAGAGATGGGGTTCCACCATGTTGGCCAGGCTGATCTCAAACTCCTGACCTCATGATCTGCCCGCCTCAGCCTCCCAAAGCGCTGGGATTACAGGCATGAGCCACCGTGCCCAGTTGCTTTTTTCTTTTTTTCAGAATTCATCCCTAGAGTTTTCACTGGGACTAAGGGACAGTTATTATGATTTGATGCTAGGTAAGCTAATAGTAAAAAGCTAACTTTTACTGAATGTTTACAATCCGTCATGACTGCAATAGGCAAGTTGCACACAGTATCTCATTTAATCTTCCGGAGAAAGCTATTAGATAGTGCATTATTAGGATTAAGTTCAACTATGGGTCACAGAGACCCAAAATGACAGTGGCCTGAATAAAACATAAAAGAGTCTATGAGCGGGGTGCAGTGGCTCACACCTGTAATCCCAGCACTTTAGATGGCCGAGGCAGGCAGATCACCTGAGGTCAGGAGTTTGAGACCAGCCTGGCCAACATGGTGAAACCCCATCTCTACTAAAAATACAAAAAATTAGCCGGGCGTGGTAGCGTGCACCTGTAGTTCCAGCTACTCGAGAGGCTGAGGCAGGACAATCGATTGAACCCGGGAGGTGGAGGTTGCAGTGAGCCAAGATCACACCACTGCACTCCAGCCTAGCTGACAAGAGTGAAACTCCATCTCAAAAAAAAAAAAAAAAAAGATTCTATGACATAAAAATCTAGTATCAGGTAGTGCAGGGTTGGTGTGGTGGCTCCAGTGTCTCCATAGAAGACGACGACTTTCTTCTGTCTTGTTGCATGTTCATTCTCCATTCCAAAAACGACGTCTTGTTCCAGAGGGCTGCTCCGTCTCCAGCCATTGCACCTGCAATCCAGCTCAGTGGAAGGAGGAAAGAGGAGAAATAGGGCAACACTCTCAAGGAGTTTCCCACCGTTTTATCTACAACCCATTGGCCAGAACGTACCACATGGTCACACATAGTTGCAAGGGAGACTGGGAAATGTAGTCTTTATTCAGTGTAGCCATTTGCCCCAGCTGAAAACCAAGGGATTTCAGTCTTGAATGGGTCTTGAGGGATCATGAGTATGAAGTCTTTGCCACAGGTAGATCCTATCTTTAATCCCCTTTTACAAATGAGGAAACCCAGAAGTTAGTGACTTGATCAAAGTCACAGTGTGACTAGGTGATGACTGCAAAATATTTTGTGACACTTTTTTTTCATGCATCTTACATTAGTAAAGTCTTAGTTATTAACTCTTCAACATTGCCCAGGAGACAAAAACACCACGTTGGCTGGGCGCAGGGCTCACACCTGTAATCCCAGCACTTTGGGAGGCCGAGGCAGGTGGATCACTTGAGGTCAGGAGTTCGAGACCACCCCATCTCTACAAAAAATACAAAAATTAGCCAGGCATGGGGACACTGGCCTGTAATCCCAGCTATATGGGAGCTGAGGTAGGAGAACCCCTTGAACCCGGGAGGCAGAGGTTGCAGTGAGTTGAGCTCACGCCACTGCACTCCAGATTGGGTGACAGAGCGAGAGTCCATTTCAAAAACAAAACAAAACAAAACACGCACATTTAAAATTCTGTTTATACTGAAGTCATTGCTTATTTTATCAAATAGAAATTTTTCAGGGCAGCTATTCCTGAGGCAGAGAATGTGTGCAGACTAACAAAAAGATGGGGTTTCTCTATCTCCGGGGAAAGAAGGGCAAAGGGGTCCACCCGGCTCATGCCCACGGAGGGCTTAGGGGTCTGCCTTCCTCATGCCCACGGAGAGCTTGAGAGCTGCTCCCATGCCGCTTTCCCCCATCCAGGCAGGGCTCCCTGTGGCCATAGCTGCAGCATCACTGCCCTCTACAGCCCGCCTGGAGCCCCGACATGGGAGCTCAACCATAGCTACACTAGGGACGGGGACAGACAGATGGAGCCCCTCCTTCCCACCTTGCTCGTGGCAAGCATGGGGAAACTTCAGTGGGAAGAGCACAAAAGGACAGGGAGAGAAGAGGGGAGATCGATGAAGAAAGATCATGATTGTGAGAAGCGTGGGAGCAAATTGGGGAGCAGGCCACGGAGGAACATGGGAATCAGGACTACGGGACTTTGTGGAATCACATGGAGGGGGCTACCTTCCCCTACGTGCCAGAAAATCCAGAGTGCAGAAGCCCATTTAGGCACTGTCTCTCCTGCCCAGCCGGGCCCCACCAGCTCACCCACTGCCAGCTCCATGTCAGCCCCACTCTGGTATCAAGCGCTATGGGAGGAAGGATGCAACGGTTCAAGAGAGGGTCCCCACCCAACCCCCTAAAAAAGGAACAGGACAATGACATCTAGAATTCAATGAATAATGACAAGCTGGGACAAGCATGATGAAGGCAAAGAATGGGAAGAAGGTGGGAAAATTCGCAGGGGCCTGGGTGGCACCTGGTTTGAAACAAAAGCTGAAGATGAATGAGGACCTGACCAGGGGAAGATGGAGTGGGCGTGAAAGAGGGGCAAGGGGAGTCCCCAAGACCGAGGGACCAGCAGGTGTGAAGACTTCAGATGAGCTAGGACTGAGCCTGCCCATGGAGAGGAAGGGGGGGCCAGGGTGGCAGGGGCAAAGCAGATACCCCAGAGAGCCATGGGCAGGGACGGTGTCCCCATCAGGTCTATTCCGAGGAAGGTTTAGATTTCGATTTCCATGGTTTCTGGGTGGAACACGGGTTGGGAGCAGGCAGAACAACAACTTGCGAGGAGGCCACTGCAGGTGTTGGGTGATGGGGCACGTTAGCCCGAACTAGGTCAATTGTGGAGGGGTGAAGAGAGGCTGGTGGACTTGAGGGCTGTTAGGACAATGAAAGCCAGAGGACTGTGTGTACACGATGGGAGGCCCCATGCAGAGGGATTAAGAGTGTGCGCTCAGCCAGGTGCAGTGGCTCACACCTGTAATCCCAGCACTTTGGGAGGCCGAGTCAGGAGGATGGTTTGAGACCAGGAATTCTTTTTTTTTTTTTTTTTCCTTTTTGAGACAGAGTCTCACTCTGTTGTCCAGGTTGCAGTGCAGTGGTGTGATCTCAGCCCACTGCAACCTCAGCCTCCCAAGTAGCTGGGACTACAGTCACATGCCACCACACCAGGCTAATTTTGGTATTTTTAGTAGAGATGGGGTTTCACCATGTTGGCCAGGCTACTCTTGAACTCCCAACCTCAAGTGATCTGCCCACCTCAGCCTCTCAAAGTGCTGGGATTACAGTCATGAGCCACCACGCCAGGCCGAGACCAAAAGTTCGAGACCAGCCTGGGCAATAGCGTAAGACCTCTTCCCTATGAAAATAACAATTTATTTTTGTTTTTTTGTTTTTTGAGACAGTTTCACCCTTGTTGCCCGGGAGTGCAGTGGCGCAATCTCACCTCACTGCAACCTCCACCTCCTGAGTTCAAGCGATTTTCTTGCCTCAGCCTCCCAAGTGGCTGGGATTACAGGCACCTGCCACCATACCCAAGTAACTTTTTCGTATTTTTGGTAGAGACGGGGCTTCACTATGTTTGCCAGGCTGGTCTCCATCTCCAGACCTCAGGTGATCCACCCACCTCCACCTCCCAAAGTGCTGGGATTACAGGTGTAAGTAACCAAGACAAGCCCAATTT
The DNA here is from genome assembly GCF_002776525.5 of Piliocolobus tephrosceles. NCBI lineage: Eukaryota > Metazoa > Chordata > Mammalia > Primates > Cercopithecidae > Piliocolobus > Piliocolobus tephrosceles. The sequence continues at coordinate 9,101,811 of NC_045450.1, read as the reverse complement.
ATTCTGTTTTAATTTAGCCGGGTGTGGTGGCACGCGCCTGTAGTCCCAGCTACTCGGGAAGCTGAGGTGGGAGAATCACTTGCGTACGCGGGGCGGAAGTTGCAGAAAGCCGAGATTGCACCACTGCATTCCAGCCTAGGCAACGACAGAGTGAGACCTTGTCTCAAAAAACAATAACAACAACAAAGACCAACTTAAAAAGGCTCCTACTAGCCAAAGATGGGACAATTTGAGCATCAATAAAAAAATAACTGCATACTAAATATCTCAATCCATGGGTTTATAACTGCTAAAAATATTTTTTAAATGCTCATTAGTCCCCGCTGGAAAATTCTAGTGAGTCAATTCATTTTTTTTTTTTTTAAGGGGGAAAGAATTAAGTATTTATCCTTCCTTTTCTTGGCAAACTGCACCACTGAGTAACCAAATGGTAGATAAGGGGAAGTTTCTGTATATAGAACTCTTCCATCTAATAAATGAAAAGGAATGACAGAATGAGAATACCATCCCTTTGCAACCCCAAATGAATTCGTGGTTCCAGGCACTGCACACCCACACCTGCTGCCACCCCCCAAAGAGTGACAACCAGACATGATGTGCATCCTGAGAGGAGGACACTACACCCCCTACGGGGCAGTCTTGCCAGATCAGTCAAACTGGAACCGCAGCAAACCTCTGTACCCAAGGCCGGGGCGCAGTGGCTCATGTCTGTAATCCCAGCACTTTGGGAGGCCGAGGCGGGCGGATCACTTGAGGTCAGGAGTTCAAAACCAGCCTGGCCAACATGAGAAACCTCGTCTCTGCTGAAAATACAAAAACTAGCCAGGCGTGGTGGCGGGCTCCAGTAATCCCAGCTACTTGGGAGGCTGAGGCAGGAGAATTGCTTGAACCTAGAAGGCAGAAGCTGCAGTGAGCCGAGATAGTTGCCACTGCACTCCAGTCTGGGTGAGAGTGAGGCTCCATCTCAAAAAGAAAAAAAACCACCACAACCTTTTCAAGCCTCCTCTATGTTACAGCATATGTCAGTACTTCATTCCTTTTTGTAACTAAATAATATTCCATTATATGGATAGGCCACTTTTGTTATCCACTCATTCACTGGTAAATGCATGGATTATTCCACTTTGGAGCTAATATGAAGAATACTTCTATAAACATTTTTCCATACGTTTTTCTATGAACATGTTTTCAATTCTCTTGGGTACATACTTGGCCCCAAAGCTGTCTGATAGCTTTTCATCGTTCTTGAAATGAAATCTGAGCTCTTTATCCTGACCTGTCCTGTCTTGCATGGTTTGAGCCCTGCCTGCTCCTCCCTCCACTTCATCGGCCACTCCCCTCCAGCTTCCCCAGGGGCTCCAGGCACTTCCTTCTAGTCACTGACCCAGGACCTTTGGAAGGGATGTTCTTACCGCCTGTATTTAGCTGTCTCCCATCATTAGCCTGTAAACTATAAACTGCACAGGACAGAAACCACATCCTCTGCAGGGCACAGAGCCTGGCCGGTGATAAGAGATCAATGAATACTTGATCCTGTGTCCTCATCTAAACTTTGGGTTAAATCAGAGAAGACATTTGTGACCTCAGTCCATGCACACAGGAGTGAGCTTCAGACAGTCAAGAAACCTACTGAAATGTCTGTGTCTTTTTCCAGGGAGAGGGTCTGCAGTTGTCAGCAGATTCGCAAAGGGTCTATGCCAAGCCCACCATCACCAAATCGTAAGTACCCTGGGTCTGGGTCAATCATTTTCCAACTTCAGTATGCATCAGAATAACCGGGGAAAAGGCTGGGGACAGTTGCTCACACCTGTAATCCCAGAACTTTAGGAGGCTGAGGCAGGCGAGTCACTTGAGATCAGGAGTTCAAGACCAGCCTGGCCAACATGACGTAAGCCTGTCTCTACTAAAAATACAAAAAAAACTAGCCGGGCGTGGTGGTGGGTGCCTGTAATCCCAGCTACTGGGGAGGCTGGGGCAAGAGAATCGCTTGAACCTGGGAGGCAGAGGTTGCAGTGAGCCAAGATCACACCATTGCACTCCAGCCTGGGAAACAAAGTGAGACTCTGTCTCAAAATAATAATAACAACAACAACAACAAAACAACAACACGGGAAAGTCTGTAAAAATTTAGATATTCAGCATCCTTCATCGCCCAGCACGGTCTGACTTTCAGGTTTGGGATAGGTCCCGGAATCTTTATTTCTGTCTCCTACCTTTGACGTCTGATGCAGGTCCAAGGACCATATTTTAAGAATGTTACCCCAAAGATTTCCTGGACCTACCTAAGAATCAGCGTAAGGCATCTTGAAGTGTCTTTATAGCACCGACATTCTCAGAGGCTTCCAGAAAACAAATGGCCCTTTCAAGGGTGGAGGGTGCAGTAATGAGAAAGGTTCCTCTGCCCCTGGGCTGGAGCTCAGCAGTGGGGCTGTAAGGGTCAGGTGCCCTGTGCTCCATGAGCCTCTAGATGGCAGTGCCCAGCCAGAAGTAAAGCCAAGGGGGGGGTGGAGGGGGCCGGTGGGGTCCGGGGGCGGCTCGGGGGGGGGGGGGGGGGGGAAAGCCCAGAGGTCAAAGGTCCCACAACCGGCTGCAACCAGCTCACACACAGGTGTGGCCCAGGTGCTCAGACACTTGTCAACTGAGTGGTGAATGGGAGGGAGGAAGATCATGAGAGTCTGAATTATTAACGATAGTAGCTAACATTTACTGAAAATTTGCTGCCAGTCACTGTTCTCTGGCCAAATTGAGATCATACAGTTTATATTTCTCATGATATTACCAGCATTTTTCCATGTCTTGAAATATTTTTCAAGACCAGGCGAGGCGGCTTATGTCTGTAATCCCAGTACTTTTGGAGGCCGAGGTGGGAGGATTGCTTGTGCCTAGGAGTCCAAGATCAGGCTGGACAACATAAGAAGACCTCCATCTCTACAAAAAAAAAAATTTTTTTTTTAATTAGCTGGGCATGGTGGGGCACCTCTGTGACCCCAGCTACTCAGGAGGCTGAGGCAGGAAGATTGCCTGAGCCCGGAAGATGGAGGCTGAAGTTAGCCCTGATCATTCCATTGCACACCGGCCTAGGTGACAGGGAGCATTCCTGTCTCAAAAAAAAATTCTGTGCTTAGTGGCTCACACCTGTATAATCCTAGCCCTCTGGGAGGCTGAGGTGGGCAAACTGCCTGAGCCCAGGAGTTCAAGACCAACCGGGGCAACACGGCAGAACCCCATCTCTACTAAAAACATAAAAAATTAGTCAGGCATGGTGATGCCTACCTGTAACTCCCAGCTACTCAAGAGGCTGAGGTGGGAGGATCACCTGAGCCTAGGAGATCGAGGCTGCAGCGAGCCTCAAGATCGGACCATTGGACTCCAACCTGGGTGACACAGTGAGACCCTGGCTCAAAAAAAAAAAAAAAAAAAAAAAATTCAAGACTATACTTTAGGCCAGGCGCCTTGTCTCCCACCTGTAATTATAGTATTTTAGGAGGCCGAGGCACACAGATCACAAGTTCAGGAGTTCGACACCAGCCTGGCCAATATGGTGAAACCCCATCTCTACTAAAACTACAAAAAAAAGTAGCCAGGTGTGGTGGCACATGCCTCTAATCCCAACTACTCATGAGGCTGAGGCACGAGAATTGCTTGAACCCAGGAGGTGGAGGTCGTGGTGAGTTGAGATCATGCCACTATACTCCAGCCTGGGCAACAGAGGAAGACGCTATCTCACAAAAAAAAAAAAGTATGCTTTATAAAAGCTTCATAATTTTCCATCTAATGAAACTAATAAGATGTGATGAACCAATCCCTAATAGCGCTTTAGATTATTCCTCACTGTCTTCCACTCCAAGTACCACACTTCTTACTGTTGCATAAGAATCCTCTTTTGGCCGGGAGTGATGGCTCACACCTACAATCCTAGCACTTTGGGAGGCTGAGGTCATCTGAGGTCAGGAGTTACAAAGTGCTACGATCCTAGCACTTTGGGTCACCTGAGGTCAGGAGTTCAAGACCAACCTGGACAACTTGGAGAAACCCCACCTCTACTAAAAATACAAAATTAGCCAGGCGTGTTGGCACATGCCTGTAATCCCAGCTACTCAGGACGCTGAGGCACGAGAATCACTTGAACCCAGGAGGCAGAGGTTGCAGTGAGCCAAGATTGTGCCATCGCACTCCAGCCTGGGCAATAAAAGTGAGATTCTGTCTCCAAAAAACCAAACAAACAAATAAATAAAAAAAGAATCCTCTTCTAAGGCTGGGCACGGTGGCTCACGCCTGCAATCTCAGCACTTTGGGAGGCTGAGGCGGGTGGATCACCTTAGGTCAGGAGTTCGAGACCAGCCCGTCTCTACTAAAAATACAAAAAATTAGCCAGGCGTGAGCACACGCCTGTCATCCCAGCTACTGGGGAGGCTGAGGCAGAATTGCTTGAACCTGGGAGGCAGAGGTTGCGGTGAGCCAAGATTGCGCCACTGCACTCCAGCCTGGGCAAAAAAGCGAAACTCCATCTCAACAAAAAAAAAAAAAAAAATCCTCTTTTATAAGTGTTATTCTATTGGAACGTATGTTTAGCAACAGGATTATAAAACCCAAAATTAGAACCACTTTTGAAGATCTTAATAGACACAGCCAACTTTTTTTTTTTTGTTTTGAGACAGTCTCACGCTGTTGCCCAGGTTGCAGTGCAGTGGCATGATCTCGGCTCCCGGCAACCTCTGCCTCCCAGGTTCAAGTGATTCTCCTGCCTCAGCCACGTGAGTAGCTGGGATTACAGACATGCCACTGGGCCCAGCTAATTTTTTTTTTTTTAAGTAGAGACAGGGTTTCACCACGTTGGTCAGGCTGGTCTCGAACTCCGGGCCTCAAGTGATCTGCCCACCTTGGCCTCCCAAAGTGCTGGGATTACAGGCGTGAGCCACTGTGTCAGGCCCACCCAACTTATTTTTCAAAATGTTTTAGCACCTCTTAGCAGCAGCATGTGAGAAGGCACGTCATCTCAGGCTTCCCAACCCTAAGTAATAGCCACTTATCTTTTCGAAGCTGTGTTCAAAACACAGTTATCACTTTGTTTTTGCTTTTCCATTTTTGAGACAGAGTCTCGCTCTGTCACCCAGGCTAGAGTGCAGTGGCTCAATCTCAGTTCAAGACTCTGTCTCAAAAAAATTAAATTAAAACTTTTTAAAGGCATAATTCAGTGGAAAAAGCATCATCAGGAAACTACTCTCTCTCTCTCTGCTTAGACAGGAAACCACCACCATTTATCTGGAGTGAATAAAAAGCCAAGTTAAACACATAAAAGTGACCCCACATGTCATTCTCCTGGATCACATGCTCCACGGAAGCAAGGGTTGTGCTCTGACCAGGTAAGGAAACGCTGCTCAGGGGAAGACGGCCTGGACCTCACAGACAGAAACTCCTAAGTGAGAGTCCCAGCTGGGCATCCTCAGACAAATCACTCTACCTTTCTGAGCATCAGCAAAACAGGTACAAACACATCCCTTGGGGACGTGCATGGAAAGCACCCAGGAGCCGGCCGAGGAATGGGGTTGGTTATCAAGATGACTGTGGTGACCGGCCCTGGCATCCCACTGTGGGCATTTCATGAATTCCTGCAGGATTGGTGGACTTCCTGTTTGTCTCGTCCCCACCCCGCTGCCTGCAGAGAAGCCGGAGCCTGCTTTGCGCACAGCCATAGGTTTGTCTTCTGCCAAAGGATAACAGGATTACAGCCACAACCAGGACCTAGGGAGGGTCCTATAGAACAGAGCCCCGAAGGGCAAGCCCAGGGCACCATCAGGACCCCACCTGGTAGTCTGGAAACTAGAAGATGTTTGGGGCGGGAGGAGCAGGTTCTAAACCCAGAGAATAAGCACCTGCGAGTACCGTTCACTGATTCCTGAGCATTCCAGCCCAGAACCCCAGATCCAGGAGAGGCGAGGGAGCCCACTTTAGAGATGGGGAAAGTGAGGCCCAGGGAGCTGTTTCCGGAAGAACATGGAAGCATACCCACCCATTTTCCCAGGTGCCCTGACCCAAGGGAAGCCAAAGCCAGCCCTGTCCACAGATGTGCTTGGTGGGTGAACACGGTCTGTTTTTAAACACATGGGGTTGAGTGTCCTTAAACAGATGTGCACTCTGCGAATCGCCGTGGTCTCAGGCTGCCAGCTCTGCTTACTCACCGAATGCTGCCAGCATCTGAGTGTGCCACCCCAAGCAAACAGGATGGATTTTTACAGTCAACCTGGGATTTTATCACCCAGTTTGAGACAAAAGGCAGTGGAGGCCCAGAGAGGGCAGCGAGTTAAACAAGGTTAGCAAGTAAATGCCCCGGCACTACAGGTCCTTCTAGGCACAGTGAGTGAGCCTTCTAGGCTCAGTGAACCCGACTGGACACTCGGAGACAGAGAGGTGGTTCCTCGGGGGAACTGAAAACCCGGGTGGGGAAAAGAGGAGGTGTCTGGGCTGTGGAATCTGGCAGCAGGCCCCCCTCAGCTCAAATACTGACTCAAGAAGTTCTGGGCCCATTCATCAGCATCCCATTTGCCACCAGGGACTTCCCAGGACAAGCCCTGCCATGGGAAAACTGTCGCTTTAAGGCTCTGGTGGGCGGGCCCAGCCGTTTCCATGGAGCAGACTCTGAGCTGTTTCTCTTTCAAAAACCAAAGCCCAAACAGGAAGTGAGTCACCACAGGAAAATGCAGGGTTCCTAGCCTTAGGGGGCTCGAGGCTGACCTCAGATGTCCCTGTGGGGGTCAGGCCTGTGTGTGTGCATGGCTCTGTGGGAGGGGAAAGATGATTTCAGCATTTGCTGACATCACTGAAGTGTGTGTGACTGAGGGGAAGGTCTCTAACTCAGCCCAGGTTCATCTGAGTCGACCAGGGTCAAACAAGTTTCATGGGCGTCTTTGGGTCACCGGCCGGGCAAAGCCAGGCCCTCAAAGCAAGAGGTCGTTGGCTGGGCATGGTGGCTCACACCTGTAATCCCAGCACTTTGGGAGGCCAAGGCAGGTGGATCACCTGAGGTCAGGAGTTCAACAACAGCCTGGCCAACATGGTGAAGCCCCGTCTCCAATAAAAAATACAAAAATTAGGGCCAGATGCAGTGGCTCACGCCTGTAATCCCAGCCTTTTGGGACGCCGTGGGTGGATCACCTGAGGTCAGGAGTTCGAGACCAGCCTGGCCAACATGGTGAAACCCCCATCTCTACTAAAAATACAAAAAAAGTTAGATGGGTGTCATTGCGTGCGCCTGTAATCCCAGCTACTCGGGAGGCTGAAGCAGGAAAATCGCTTGAACCCAGGACGCAGAGGTTGCAGTGAACTGAGATCACACCACTGCACTCCAGCCTGCACAAGAGACTCTGTCTCAAAAAAAAATTAGCCAGGTGTGGTGGGACACACCTGTAATCCCACCTGCTTGGAGGGCTGAGGTGGGAGAATTGCTTGAGCCCAGGAGGCAGAGATTGCAGTGAGCTGAGATTATGCCAGTGCACCCCAGCCTGAGCGACAGTGGGCCCTTTTTTCCAAAAAAAAAAAAAAAAAAACAGAGGTTGTTGAACGTACACTAAGAGCCAACCAAATGTTTTATGTGCTTGCAGTCCAGTAAGTTAGTTACCTTTGTCATGCCCACCTTCACAGATGAGAAAACTGAGGCTCAGATTAAGTTATCTGCCCAAGTTCCTACCAGCCCACACTCCCCAATCCCCTTCTGAATTTGAACCCAAGCTTGGGCTTGACAAGAAATGCTCACAAGTACCCTTCGGACAGCACAGAAGCCAGACAGATCTGGGTACCCCCCAAAGCCTTTCAGTGCCTCAGTCCTCTCATCTGTAAGTTGGGAATCCCCTCATTCATCTGTGTACTGGCGTCTATTCAGTGCCAGGCCAACAGTGAATGCACACACGCAGACCCTGCCCTCCAGCAATGGCAGACCCCAAACACCAGTAAACCAGCAAGGAAAATCACAAGACAGAAAGAGAAACAAGGCGCCCAGAGACTAACGCAGGAGGGGAGGGTGAAGACATGCCTGGGAGAACACATCAGATGGGCCAGAGTAAGGGGGATGACCTTGCAAAAGAATGGGCAGAAGGATGTCCCGGGAGCAGACGTAAACCTCAGTATTTGCCAAACTTGCAGCTGAAGTGAATGTTAACAAGGGAGGCCTCCAGAGAAGGTTCCACTGGGCAGACCAGGCCCTGCTAGGTCACACCTCGAAAGGAAGGGAAATCCCAATTGCTGGGTCCACTGAGAGCCCTGGCCCTCCCCAGGCTCAGAAGGCCCAGCTCAGCCACCCGGGGTTTGGAAATAATCCACCCCGTTCGAGAGGCTACCCAGTCGGCTCCCCCAGCAGCCTATGCAAGGACAGCAACCATGCCTCGCAACATGCCAGCTGCCCAGGCTTCAGCAGCTGGCGCAAAGGCCCAGTGAAGACTCCAGAAGCCAAGCCCGGTGAATTGGTTTAAAATGGGATTGCACTGGGCTGCACTGGCATCCTGATCTCAGGTCACAACAGCTTCGCAAAAGCCCACCTGTTGCTCTGCACGTGGGTTAAGGTTGACAACAGTGTGGAAACAGTTCCTTTGAGGTGGGTCTGTGATGAACCAAGGAACGAGTATCACCTAGGCCGTTCCTGGTGACTGTCCACCAAGCTTCCTGCCGACTTCAATGAACCCCCTCCTCCTCCAGAGTCCCTCTTCTCACCTGGGAATGGCCTCTTCTCATCTGGGGACGGTTCACAATTGCCTGATTGCTCCAAGTCACCCGTGGAGAAATGGAGAGAGAATGCCATCTTGTGGCCACATCGCCAGGACTAAAAATTTATCAAGTGCCAGGTACCCTTCTAAAGTGTTTTAGGCAATACCTCATTTCATCCTCACAATCTATCCTCTTTATAGATGGGGAAACTGAGGCATAGTAGCTAAGGAGCTTGCCAAGATGGGCTAGTGACACAGCCTTTCAACCAACAGGCTGCACGTGGAAGCTCAGGGCATAGCTGCCATCACAGCCTGTGAGGGCTCCCCAAGGGCCCGCTGGGTGTCCCCAGGGCACAAGGCAGGGGTCCAATCAGTACCCACCCTGGGGCCACGTATGGGCGCCGTTGGGTCACACAGGCTCATCATGTGAATGGAGATATCAGAACCCGCGCAATGGGAATGGCATAGGCATTAAGCACTCCTTAGCTTTTTCACTGCAATATGCTTTACATAACGAAAGATGTAGTTCTGCGTAGACTGGCAACAAGGCTCCCATCTACTTGAACAGGGAAAGAAGTGGTGTGTATACGACCCCTTTGGTATATGGTTTTCTGGGAATACGGTATACTCCCCAGACAGGTATTTTGTAACACTGTCATCCATAGCTCCCGGCCGGGTGAGTAGATTTGGGGTCTGTAGGAACATGGGCAGAAAGCTGCTGCACATCACAGGATTCCACTTAATAGGATGGCTGACGTACTGCTTAAGGACCAAGGGTCTTTTCATTTTCTGCCGCATCCAACTGCCTTGACCTTGGTCCAGCTTCCCGCGTAGTTTCAAGAGGCTGTGGCGACTCCAGGCTCACCTGCAGGTGACATCTGGGAGCAGGAGACCCTACACAAGACTTCACCTGTACCTTCCTCTACCATTTCCCCCTCCCCCAAGTAGTCCTAACCCCAAGTGTAAACGGAGGTAAACAAGTAGTAGGACTTTAGAATCTTTTTTTCTTTTTCTCTTTTGTATTTTTAGTAGCGATGAGGTTTCGCCATGTTAAACAGGCAGGTCTTGAACTCCTGACCTCAAGTGATCCACCTGCCTCAGCCTCCCAAAGTGCTGGGATTACAGGCATGAGCCACCGTACCTGGCCAGAACCCATTTTTAATTCTTTAATTTGCTTTTTTTTTTGGAGATACCATGTCCTACCCAGACCTTTGGATTCAGCATGTGTGCCCAGGTAGGGAGTCCAGAAATCTGTAATTTAAACCTCCCTCCAGGAGAAAAAGCCCCACCAGCTTCCAGGTTCAGGGAGTTGTCTCCAAGGCACACCTGCTAGGTCATCCCTGGTGAGCCATGACTCACCATGCCCTGGAGCCCATGGGTGCCAACTTCCTCCTGCCAAGCCAGTCAAACACCTGGCCCAGAGGAACGCACTGACTGTGCTGACTTCCCCAAAGCCCAAAGGACTGAGAGTGGGTGGCAGGCAGCCCAAGAGTAGGGGCTGAGTCCTCTGACAGCCCCATCTGTCCTCAGCCACAGGGCTGGCCCCAAGAAGCCCAGTGCCACTAGCCACCCGCCCAGTGAACAATCGGCAAAGGAGCAAAAGCAACATTCCCCTCTGAAGAATGGGCCAAAGGTTCTCTACTGCTGAAGCATGGAAAATCTCAGTGACTGGGCCCCACCCCAGATTCCCATCTGGTTTTTCTGGGGTACAGCATGCCCAGTGGCTGATTCTAACATGCAGGAAAGAGGAGAAACACAAAACTGAAGAGTAAAGAGGAGCAAGGGGGAAGCAGAGGCTGGAGGCCAGTACAGAACCCAAGAGAGAGCCCTCGGACTCTGAGAAGGGAATCTTATCCAGTCATGCCAAGACAAGCACATTTAAACGCTAACAATTGAGTCCTCACTTCGCACCAGGCGTGGTGCTAGGCATCTTCCACACCACAGTCTTGAGGGAGGGCCCCGGAAGACAGGCCGCCAGCGGGACTGTCGCCTACACTCTACTCACCCCGAAGTCCTTCTCTTAACCACCACCCTAGTTCTCGACAGACCTAAGGCCCAGGAAGGGGAAAAATTGGGAGTTCCTTGTGAAAACCTAGAAAACTTCAAGCTACTTTTTATGAACTCATTCAAGAAATGTCTATACCTACCCTGTGCTGCATGCTGAGGTCCAGAGAACCCAGGTTTTCAAGCTGGCTGTGAAATCAACACAGTTGGTCACATACAGCATCCTGTTCAGTGAAACAGCAAGAAACTATACAGTGAAGAGAATTCAACACAGAAAGCTAAGAACTGCTCAGACTTGTTTCACCAGTTGTACGTGTGTTCATTCACCAAAGGTGTGGATGGGTAAAAGATCTTGACGGGAGAGGTATTTCTTACCACAGATCATAGTCCAGTCTGTCTGAGAAACACTGAGGATGGGCAAGAGGTGAGCCTTCCTGTGCCCAGTGCAATTGTGTACACACAGTTCTATACAACATTCATGTTAACCTAGGAGGCCCCAAACAGCAAATTAGAACTTCTTGGTAGTTACAAATTTCTACGTACACCTTGAATCAACATGGCCATGGTGATCTTGAGACTTACCATGGGGAGAAGAAATTGGGAGTGATTTAAGCTCCTGCCCACTACACTCAAGGACCATTTAACAGGTGATCCCCTTTTCCCCAAGGAACTTCAGCTCTGGCACCGCCACTGCTGAGGAAGAGGTATGAATGGTCTGAGAATCCTTCCCTAAAGCTCTAAGTTATAGTGGCACATACCTTGGTGGGTTTATAGACGGCATTCAGATTATATGAGTCCACAAGCAAATAGTACTCAGTGTTGAGCCCACTAGACCCACAGGGACCAAAAGCAGCCCAGTGGTAGCTGGCTGACCCAGGTGCCCCCAAACCCTTCTTCCAGGGTCAGGCTGCAAAACAGCCAGCTGAGCCGTCCCTGTTGCTGAAGCTGGAGAAAACCCTAGGCCTCCTGAAGCTCCCAAATGCTATTCCACTAAGTGATGCGAGCCCTAAACACTTCCAGCAGCAACTCAGAGAACACACCCGCGAGGCCTAAAAAACAAGCAAATGCTATAGCCCTCCCCAACAGCGGCAGTGCACAGCAACCACACCAGAACCCCATACTCCCTCTACTTGGGCTAAAGAGGAACAGCTTCCCTGCTGGAGGGTTAAGTACTAGTGAAGCGAGGCAGCCTGTACTTGCTGGCCTGTGGCATCTCCTAGGGGATTCAACTTCAGTTTGAAAAATTAAAATCTCTCACATGTGGACAAGCCCTTTCCCTAAAACTCACCACTTAGTTTGTTACCTATTGAGAATGCAGTGAGCTATGATAGTGCCACTGTACTCCAGCCTAGGCAACAGAATAAAACCCTGTCTGAAAGAAAAAAAGGGCAGGCTAATTTTTCTTTTTTTCTTTTGAGACGGAGTCTTGCTCTGTCGCCAGACTGAAGTGCAGTGGTGCAATCTTTGCTCACTGCAATCTCTCCGCCTCCCAAGTTCAAGTGATTCTCCGGCCTCAGCCTCCCGAGTAGCTGGGACTACAGGTGCGTGCCACCACGCCCAGCTAATTTTTGTATTTTTAATAGAGACGGGGTTTCACCATGTTGGCCAGGATGGTCTCGATCTCTTGACCTTGTGATCTGCCCACCTCGACCTCCCAGTGCTGGGATTACAGGCGTGAGCCACCACGCCTAGACAAGAAGGGCTAATTTTTCAATGGCATGTTGAGATAAGCTACCAGCCACATTCCAGAGTTCTCCAGGGCTCTGCTGATGGGAGAATTATAAATGGAGATGTAAATGTATCCAACTTCAAGGAACACAAGTCACTAACATTCACATTTTTAAATTTAATTTTTCTATTTTTTCTATTTATTTCACAGATGATAAAACTGAGCTGCGAGAGGCAAACTTACCTAGGTTCCCAGACCTGGTGGTAGAGTCAGCATTCAAACCCACATGATTATCAAACAAAAAGTCTTCCTTCATATGATCAGATAAAAAGCAGAGTAAAACTGGAAAGTCACTTCTGCCGAAGGAAGTGTAAATACCCAACACTGGCTACAGTGTCAGGGAACAGGCACTCTTACTTTCTGATCGAAGTATTGACTGGTACCTTGCAGAAGGTACTCTGGCAAGACCCATCAATATTTTATAGACGAATTCCTTTGACCCAGATAGTTCATCCGCAGAAATTTGTCACAGAGAAACTTACAAAATAGGCCGGGCACAATGTCTCATGTTTGTAATCCCAGCACTTGGGGAGGGCAAGGCGGGCAGATCACTTAAGGTCAGGAATTCAAGACTAGCCTGGCCAACATGGTGAAATCCTGTCTCTACTAAAAATTAAAAATAAAAAATAAAATTATCTGGCCGTGGTGGCACACACCTACAGTTCCAGGCAGGAGAATCGCTTGAACCCGGGAGGCAGAGGATGCAGTGAGCTGGGATCACGCCACTGCACTCCAGCAACAGAGACTCCGTCTCAAAAATCAAGAAAAAGAAAAAAATTCACTGCTGCATTACTAATTATAAAAAAAACTGGAACCTGTATCAAGGCTCATCTATACAAGGAATACTATCCTGTCATAGGATTTCACCATATTTGAAACCCCGTATCTAACAAAAATACAAAAATTAGCCAGGTGCGGTGGCAGACGCCTGCCAGCTACTTGGGAGGCTGAGGCATGAAAATTGCTTGAACCCAGGAGGCAGAGGTTGCGGTGAGCCAAGATCATGCCGCTGCACTCCAGCCTGGGTGACAGAGTGAAACTCCGTCTCAAAAAAAAAAAAAAGATATCACCATATTAATTTTAACGTATAAAAGACTTGTATGTACTATAAGCTGCTGTGTGGGTCAATTTTTGCTGTTTAAAATCATTTTTTTAAAGCACTAAATAAAATGAGGGGCCATCGAAAACTTGACTTGCCACATCACAGGCGACTGTCTACTGAACTTCACAAGGAGCCTGCAGGTCCCATTATACGAAGTAAAACCCTGGATCTCATCCCGTCAAACCCAACAGTACAACACATGGTCTGACAGCCAGCCTGGGTGCTCAGGCCTGCTCTTCTCTTAAATGCTGCCCCCACTAAAACATCACACACCTCAAATATTCCAAAGGGAGGCTAGAAGCTGGCCTTATGGGGTAAGGTCATCTGAACTATCAAAGCTGACAACTTTCAAGAAGGGGTAGCAGGTACCATAAACACAACTTTAAACAAGGGGTTCCTCTGGAAAACCTTTTCTAGTCACTTCATTCCAAAAGTCCAGAATGTATCTCTGAAGGTTCCCATCCTCACCAAAACTAAATACCTCAGTTATCAATCTAAGGAATGAAATGCCAGGTTATAACATACTATATGAAGTAAAATGCAATGAGATTAATCTGCTAACACAGTCACCACTAGAGGTAGTATCCAGGCCAAAAACTTAATCATTCTGTTCATAATTTTCTAAAATTATGGCCCCATTTCAAGATCATCTCTTGGCGTCTTGCACTGGCCTCTGAGGTTGACTAACCCTCTGGGTCGGATGTTGGCCATCCCTCTCACTATAAAGGAAGTTAGCCAGTTTTCACTGTTGAATGGAAATCTTCAGGCCCAAAGCCACAATTATTCGAGTTTAATGAGTTCCAGTAGCCCTTAGAAAAAAACATTTAGAAAGCTAATTCTTTTTTAGAAGCCTAAACTTCATCTGATTGCATCAAAAAGTTACTCAGATGTGATGATCAAAACAAAACTGCAGACAAGCCCCATGGTTTTGTTGTTTTTATTCATTTTATGATTAAGGTGTGTATCACTACTCCAGTTGGGTAAACCACATTGAAGAATCTGACTGCAGGTCTTTAGATTCAGCCAAATGCTTTCCATTAATTTTGTTGTATAAAATATTAAACATTATAATATTTCAGCCATGCTCAGAACGCTGCAGTCTAAGGATGAACTTCAACCTGCCCAAGCCAAGTTAGGGCAACAGGAGCAGAACTAAGGAGCTATGATGTCTAAAAGAATCAGAGAATCTGGCTTAAGACGAAGAGAGGTTCTGCTCAAACTAAACTGTTTCGTTTTTAAATCCACCCTTAACTGTTCAAGAAACTGAAAAAGTCAACTTGTTTTTAAAGTACCACAGAGGTATGCAATCTTCCGTGATTTGTTCTGCATCTAAACTAGCACAGGGAAACATTTCAAAAATCTAGCTGTCAGAAGTTTTCCTAAGAGAAATCATTACGCGTCTACAGGTGAGCTTCATGTTTATTCTGTGCGTGGGGGAACAGGAGACAGCAATGGGACAGAGAAGGGAAAAGTTGCAACTGGGTGACAAATGCATTAGGTGCATTTGAAAGTAAATGCAATGGAAAAAAGTAACAAATGCTAAAGTTTTGTAAAAGTTTAATGAAGCCAATAAGGCATATAAATTGTGTTCTGGCAGACATTAAGACCTGCTTTCTTTTACCAAAGAAAAATGGCACGTTTTATCAAAATTTGACAATTCAGAGTAAAGGGTACTGAGATTAAGCTTCAGAGCACCAACTTAAACAAAACAACCAAAAAATTGTTATCCAACTTGGAAAGAGGAACGAGAACCAAGGCATAAAGGGGAATTAAATATGTGTTCCTCCATCTCAAAATCCTTCTAGGAATAGGAGCTCTGGCCACTTGTGAGCAACACGTTGCACCACCAAACCCCAATTCCAGAATCTAAATTTACAACGATAGAAAAACAAAGGTAACTCCAAATGCATGTCTTGTATATTCCAAAGGGAAGCTTGAAAGTATTCATAATACATAGGCTTGTCTGTTTCAGGTAAAATGACAGATTGCTATAATTCTTCCTGCTATTATAGTCAACAAAAAATGATCCACTTTTGCAAAAATTTAAAAATATCTCACTTTCATTCCTAGTTTTAGTATGGAATTCACTTTTTTAAATAAGGGCTACATCTATAATGAATACAAGAACTTCACTTCACACATTTCTAACATTCCATTCACATCCCACCCAGTCAATGAATGTTTATGGTTAACTTAGCAAAGTTTCTTCACAGAAAGATATTATTAAATGGCTGAAGAAATTGCAAACTTTTAACAAAGTGCTGTGAGTAATTACTGGAAAAACCCTTACACTGATTTGCAATGGTCTTTAAGGATAAAAATAGAAGTAACTGATACTGGAGTACAAGTTTGCAAGGAAACATTTTTCACTGTCCTACTTGATATATAATATAATAATATGATAGAATAAATTACAGTACCTGGCAGGCTGACATCAGTTCTTCATCTAAAAAAACACTATCATTCAGTTCAGGATATTAAAAATGAAGATGAAACATGCTCTAAAACATTGTAGCTACAAGAGGTCTTATATTTACTCAAAAGAGGAATCTATTGAGAACTTTTATTTAGGTCTACCTAACAGCTAGAGAATCTCCATGCGATTCCACCTTTTCCAGAATGAGATTCCAAACTGAACTTTTCAGGAGAGGGATTGGAGGAACAGGGAGAGTTGGGTTTTGCTATTTTAAGTTGCAATCACATTATTAGTAAATAAAAGAGAGCTTTATCATCTTCCACCCACTCCAATGGAAACTGCACTAAGCAGGGCCTCCATGAAAAATGTAAAATGATAGACTAGAAAACCTACCCCACCATCCATCTCCCTCTCCCTCTAATACTGAACCAAAAAGGAAGCCCATTCTCAAAGCTCATGACCTCTCTACTTTAGCTCACCTCGAATGCAGTCTACATGTTTACATTTACCATAAGGAAAGTACCCCGCATGGGAAGTAGTGTTTGTCCTAAAACTGAGTACTTTAGGCCTACAGGGTTAATCTGGGGGCAGTTTAATATTAATATTGCTACTTTAGAGCACTAACACACACAAAGTGAATCCAATAAAGCTCTGTGCATTGATTCAATATTAAGTATTAATTGCATGACCATCATAGCACCTCTTTACATCACACAATCACCAGAATTAGAAACTGCTTTGAAAACTTAAAAACAGGGCACAGTCCAATAATTAGAATTGCACACTGTTACTATATAGAAACCAGGTGCACGGTACAGTGCAGCTGCAAAAATGGAAGCCAAATCATGTTTTTAGACAATTTTAGGAACCTGGCAATACTGTTGAAGCAAAATACTCAACACAGCAGGAAATGGACCCCCCACCCCCCAAAAAAAGCATTCTATAACCAAATAAACATCTGATATTTCCTTTCCCTTTGAGAATAAATACAGTTAAGGTCACTTTTAGCCTTGGAACGGATATATGTTTGCCTATGATGATCTTGCTAACGACTACACAGTATCTGATGTCCTCTGCTAGGATTATAGTTTTAAGAAAGCCATAATTACAAGAGGCATCTACTATAAATACCTAGAACTTCCTTTTATGGCAACCACTATAGAATTCACTTGTCTTAAACAGTGAACAAGGGAAGATGGCCTCATGTTTCCTTTGCAATTATAGTATATGTTGAGGATCAAGTGGCTTTCAAGCAGCATGGTGGGTGTGAAAATGTTTGCAGTTTAGATCATTCTGTTGCGTTTATGGGTTGGTGAGTCTGTAATGACATCGCCACACTGGGCTGAGGTACGCTTTCTAGTTCCACCATTGTCCAAGTGGAGTGCCATTTCTTCTGATATGAAAGTGTTCAAATCGACATCATGGAGTCCATTTCTCCTTCGACTAGCATTCGATCCACTGCTTACATGTGTAGGAGAGCCTGGGGTACTCGAACGCACGCTTATACTAGCCATTGCACCACTAAGACCTAGGAAGAAGAAAAAAGGTTTTAGAGTTGCTCAATTATTTAACCCTTTTGAAAGCAACCCACTTACTTTCCATGTTGTCACAATGTCAAAGCATGTCTGCCTGTTTTCTTTATAAGGGATTACTGGCAAGCAATTAAGTTTTATTCTGGAAAAACATATCATGTGGTCTTGACATGTATCTTATTGGTAATACACCAATATCTACAATATTGGTAACTACCAATTACTGTAAGTTACTATGTGTCAACTACCAAGCTAGGTGTACAAATATCTCATGAAATTCTCCCATCTATGAGGTAGGTACTGCACACAATTTACAGATAAGGACAGGAGCGTTTGCTTTAAAGACAAGACATTTTTGGTTACCCAAAGTTACCATTCCAACAGACCCCTCTGATGAGTGCGTATGTGTGTGAAGCATTCAGGAGAGCCAGAAATTACTTCCAGGCCTGGGTGGGCTTCTTCCAACATCCCCTCTAGATAAGGTGATCACGTAATTTATCATCCAAAACAGTATTACTGTTGAGCTCAAAAAGAGTAACTGTTGGCCGGGCACGGTGGCTCAAGCCTGTAATCCCAGCACTTTGGGAGGCCGAGACGGGCGGATCACGAGATCAGGAGGTCGAGACCATCCTGGCTAACACGGTGAAACACCGTCTCTACTAAAAATACAAAAACTAGCTGGGCGAGGTGGCGGGCGCCTGTAGTCTCAGCTACTCGGGAAGCTGAGGCAGGAGAATGGCGTAAACCCGGGAGGCGGAGCTTGCAGTGAGCTGAGATCTGGCCACTGCACTCCAGTCCGGGCGACAGAGCAAGACTCCGCCTCAAAAAAAAAAAAAGTAACTGTTAAAATTTCTACTGGGACACCAGGTACAAAGTCAGTCTGCCCCGGACAAATCGGGTTATGTGATCACCTAAGGTCTGGAATGTATTTGGTAGATATCCTTCAGGACAGCCTCAATCATGATCCTCTCTAATCCTTCAGAGAAGGAGGGAGGGGAAAGGTTGTGAAGAATCCTGCTGCTTTGTTTTCAACATTAAGAGTTACTGAATCCAGGGCTGGGTGTGGTGGCTCACACCTGTAATCCCAACACTTTGGGAGGCCGAGGCGGGCAGATCGCTTGAGGTCAGGAGTTCATGACCAGCCTGATCAACATGGTGAAACCCCGTTTCTACTAATACAAAAATTAGCCAGGTGTGGTGGCAGGCGCCTGTAATCCCGGCTACTCTGGAAGTTGAGGAAGAGAATCGCTTGAACCAAGTTGAGGGAGAATTGCAATGAAGCGAGACTGCACTCCAGCCTCGGTGACAAGAGCAAAACTCCACCTCAAAAGCAAAAGAAAGTTACTTTACTGAATCCAGAATATACCCAGCACTCATAGATACTCATTCCTTTCCTTAAACTCTTACACAGTTAAGGAGCCAAACTTACATTCCACTCCTAAATGTTCAGGATAAACCTGTGAAAGTACGAGTCAGGCCAGGAAACATGAACCACAGTTGCATTTTTAAAAACCTACCGTCATTGCAGTGATCTGCCTTAGGAATTTCCCCTTCCACTATTCTCGCCTCACCTAGGGATCTGTTATTGCTTGACTAAATTTATAACACAATTTAGTATAATCAATTTTCAAATAATAGGACTTATATCTTAGATTTTCAAGTAAGCTTACAGGTTTCATTTGACAGGGGCCCATTCTTTCTAATCATGAATTCCATAAATACATAGTTTAAATTTGAACTTTAAGTTGAAAAGAGAGTCTCTGCCTCCTATCACATCAAATCATTCCCCTTGATGTCTTTCTCCACCAAATATTCTGTGAATGTTCTCAAAACCATGGCCTCCCACTATCATCGCACATGCTGACAATGTCCTCCGGGCCACACCTCCCTTCTGAGGTTCTCAACTCTGAACTCTAGGTGCCCCCCCATTCCATTTTGCACTAATCCAACCAATCCCCTGGCTGCTCTCCCTGCAGAAGACGCATCCTCCCTTCCCACTGGTGGTCAGAGAAAATCAAACTGTCCCTCTCTAGCCGCTCAACCTTTCCAAGGCTAGCACCTATTAAAAAATAAAAGCATTAACGTGAAAGTACTTCCTGCATCAGGTACTATGTCAATTACTTCCTGTGATACCTATAATATCTTCCATTCTGCAGATGAAAATCCAAGTTTAAAAGTAATTCATCCAAGGTCAACAGGTAGTAAACAATAGCTGGGACTCTCACTCAAATGTAATTTATATTCCTGTTCAGTTATTCTGATCCTCTTCCAAGCCTAGAGTATTTTAGCAAAAAAAGGTGGCTGCAGGTTGGTCCTAGGGTCAGCCTGCCTCTTAGGCCTCATCTCTCAACAGTTTCTCTCCCTTCCCTTCCTGCCCTCTTCACTTCACCCTTAGACCAAATCCCCACTGCCAACATCATGCAATCTGCAGTTCTCTGAAATAGTGAGGCCTGCAACTATCTCTTTCAACATTTACAAAAGTCTGTCACTCCCTGAGTGGGCCCATCTGTTCCCCAGCACCCTCTTCTGAGGCTCCTTTCCCGGTTCTCCTACTGGCTCCTCTTTCCTCCTCCTTGAAATTGAAACTCTCCGCTCCCTCCTCAGTCGCCTTGGTGGGGGGGGGTTCCCTTCTGTTCCTGAAAGGCTGGTGTCACCCGGGGTGATATTCTCAACCCCTACCTTACCCACACGTTTCCCAAAACGGGACTAATGAGCTCACGGGCCTTCCCAGATTTCTAACTGTCTACTGGACATCTCAAACTCAACACCATCAAAAAGGAACTTCACTTCCTCTTCTCCAACCAGCACAAGCTCATTTTTAAAAAACAAAACAAACCACAAAAAACATCTTGAGCTATTTTTCTATAGTATGGTGCAACCAACCACCTCTTCCTATAGAAAATATCTTTTCATCTCCATCTAATGACCTTAACACAGTGCCTGGCACATAACCTTCATTGAATTCTGAAAAATAATAATACCTCAAAGTCCTACCCCTTCATGTTGAAATCCACTGAAATCCAAGGCTCATCTGTTGATATTTATTCACCTCTCCAACACCAGGAAATAAATTCAGGTGGTTCTCTTCACTTAAATCACTGCCATCAAGTTTAAAACTCAATTATTCCCATTGTTAGCTTTTTTAAAGTTCTACAGCAAGACTAAACTTGAGGGGAGGGCCATGCAATCCTAGTGTCTCAGCCTGTAACATATTACAAGGTGCCCATGTTCTTCAAAGATAACCTTTCATACTTGTTTCATAATCCAAAAGGTATAATGGCAAAATATGGGCACATTCAGCAATAAACTGGGCTATTTCAATAATTAAAATCAAGATCCCCTTTGTCATTTCAAATGACAAAAAGAATTCAACAAACCCCACTCCAAAGCCGCTGTTAACATAGGAGTCCCATGGCAGCATGTTTAATACTTAACAACAAATATGGAAGGCTTAAAACACTGTATCCCTAGAAGTGGACTAGGGATTTCAAGCACATGTTCCTTATTGTTTCAATTGCCATTCTTCATGAAAAAGAAGATGTGTTAAACATCAGTTTGGTCAATCTGAAAATTCCGGCAGTTTCTGGGAAATCAACTTTTTCTACCGGGTGTATGACCTGGGTGTTTAGCTTGATAACTACAATGTGCAATATGATCTATGACTGACTCTCACAGCAGTGAAAATATTTTCAAAGTTTGCCTACCTAATCTTCCCCAAAAAGACTTTTCACAAGGGTCAAAAATAATTAAGATTAACAACCAAAAAAGGTGCATTTTGACAGCCCAAATTTTATTTTACAAACCAATGACAGCTACTAGAAGATGCTTTAAAACCTTAGCTAAGCCACATAATCAGACCTATACAAGTACAGAAAAATCTAAACATGCTTCAGAACTAAAAAACAAAACAAAACAAAACAAAACCAAGTTGTACGTCCTGAGGGCATACAACTTAATTTCTACCAAAAACATACTTTTTCAAAAGGGCTACGGGATTATCAATTGACAAAAGCAGAACAAGTAGCATGATTAGACAGAGAAGTCTTAATTGCTTAACACAAGATAAACTCAGCAGTTTTAAAGTTTCTGTATCCATTTTAAATGATTAGTCCAGGGGTGGAAAAGATGAGGATGGTTTAATCACATTTTGAAAAGGAAAACTCCCACTGGAGCTAAAACAAATTTACAGTCCAGGTTATAAGAATCCAAGTTACATGGTAAATTATTAACTATTATTTTCACACCAAGTTCATGCTTAGGCAGTAAGAAAATCCTGTTTGCAGCATTAATTACATGTAATTCAGTTTCCAGGCACATAGTTAGAGGTCACATACAGGCAGAGAAAGAACAAATGCCAGTCCAGTCATCTCACTGCCTCAGTCCAGCAGCCAGTGGCCCAGGACTTTATCTACACTGTCTATTTGCTTCCCAGCCACTTAAGCCACATGAGGGAAGCTAAGGCAGCTAGCCCTGGGAGGTGAGAAGACACCGTTGATCCACCAGCGCAGGTGCAGGGCGGGCCCTCTGCAGATCTGTTCCACCAGTGTTATCTCCCATAGAAAATGGGATTTGAAATCACAACTTAAAACAAAGTGGGTAATATCCTGACCAGGGGCCCTAAGAAACTGGCATTCTTGCATTGGCAATGAATTGCACTATTCAGATGCACAGCACTCCTTTTGCACAAAGTTGTGTTCTGAGGTGCCAGGACATCCAAAGCACTTGCAGTGTCAATGTCGTGTTTAAGATGTACCAGGGGAGTTCAAACATTTAAAAAGGAATTCTACTAGGAAGATTTCGGTAATTTGAAGTAGATACCACTCCCCACCCCAATCTGTAAATTATAATACTGAATTTTTATTGAAATAAAGCACACTAAATCAAACCAATTACAAAGATACATGTGTCACACCAAGGAAACATTTTCAGTTATGGTGACAGCCCCAAATGCTTTCCATTTTTCAAAGACAGTTTTTAATGTCATGGGAAAATTGCTCACGACGTTAAAATGAAAAAAGCAAGATACAGTATCATATATGCAGTATGATCTCAACTATGAAATAATTTTAATATTTATACATTGAAAAAAAGACTAAAAGAAAATGCACCAAACATTGAACTGCAGTTAATCTCTATAATATAGTGGGATAACAAGATACTCATTTTTTACTTCTTGAAAACTTTCAAATTTTTCAAGAAATTAATCATAAAATCAGTGAGAAAATTAAACTTGAATGAATATCAAAATTGCTTAAACAAGCACTAGGCTGAGTAACCTGGCTTTGAGGCATGCTACATGGCCCTTTCCACTGCAATGAAAAAAATGTTCAACAAAATGTTACTGCGGGTTCAACACAATTTTGCACTACTGATGTTGGAAGCTTTATGTCCTACCTCCACAAACTTCAGCAGCTAACATCTAATCTTAATACACAGAAAATGCCAACTTTTTACTGAAAATTTTAATGGTATCTTAATTGCCTTAATTGTTCTTTTCAGGGGCTGGTTTGAACAAAGGGGCATAATTTACAAATTCCAGACTTCAAAGAAAATTCAATTAAAGAAGATTCTTTGAAATAATTCATTTTAAGTAATTAAGAGATTGCTTTGGTGCATTAATCTCTTACATCTAATTTCCAAATGTTTTTTAGACACATTTTACTTTTAAACAGCTATCAACATTTCTGTTATTTCAAGAAGATGCAGACTGCAACATTCAACAAGCATTCCTTAAGAATCAACTGCGTTCCACACACTGCTGGGAGGCGTGTGGGTTTCCAGAAAGAAGGAAGGATTCTGAAAGGTGAATGGTATAATCCAACAGGTTGGTTCTAATTAATTCTCTGCAACAGAAAACTGCAAGATGTTTCTTTCGTACTATACCATCAGGTTGTTTTGTTTTGTTTTTTGAGACCGAGTTTTGCTCTTGTTGCCCAGGCTGGAGTGCAATGGCGCGATCTTGGCTCACTGCAACCTCTGCCTCCCAGGTTAAGGCAATTCTCCTGCCTCAGCCTGCAGAATAGGTGGGATTACAGGCATGTGCCACCACACCTGGCTAATTTTTGTATTTTTAGTAGAGACGGGGTTTCTCCATGTTGGTCAGGTTGGTCTTGAACTCCTGACCTCAGGTGATCCACCCACTTCGGTCTCCTAAAGTGCTGGGATTACAGGCGTGAGCCACTGCGCCCGGCCATACCATCCATCAGTTTTAAAATACTTAACTGAAACATTCGTGCTGCTGCCAAGACATACTTCTAATTCTAAATATTTAGCTATAGTGATGGAAGAGGTAGAAGAGTGACACGAAAGGGGCAAGACACAGCCAAACACAATTAAATTTATTCTTAAAATGATCAACTGTCTAAGAAATTTTATCAGGAGTGATTTGTTCTCGAAAAAATGTGGTAACTTCCTTATCACTCTGGCATGTGTAGGGCCAAAGAATGTTTTGACAAACAAAGGGTACAAAAATCTGCACTTGGAGGAGAAAGAAAATCTTACTGGTTTAGGCTGCCTAAAATGAGCTTTCCTTTTCTAGGGAAAAGGTAGCAGTTTTATACTTTGAATGTGACAAATTAGTTATCTGCCTTACATTCTTCTTTATAAAACATCCTATCCAACCTTATACCCCTAAACCTGATTTCGAATGATTTTTTCATGGAGCCCTACACCTAGTTTCTCCAAATCTAAGAATATTATCAAGCAACTTCATGATTTAAGAGAGTAAGAAGTTCCATGCAGTCCACAGAAAGACTCTGTTGGATAAAAAAAGGGGGGGGAGGAACCCAGAAATGCAGCCTATTAATTCTCAAGGAGATGACACTGTGCCTCAATCTGATTCCCTGGGTTTAGATCCTTCACACTGTCTACTATAATCTATTAGGCCAGAAACTCCTTGAGGAGATTATTAGCATTTTTGTTTCTTTCATCACCTGCCCCTACTCTTAGCCTCTAATAAACAGAGTGCTTGGTATTCACTGTATTCAGTAAATAAAGGACAATAGTAAAGTTTGCAGAATAACAGTAAGAACTCCTAACACCAAATCCACAAAGAAAGCAGAGTTTTCAAGCCAAAAGGCCTCGGCAATCAACACTGAGGAGCTGCTGCTGTCTTGTAACTCACAAAGCACGCTTAAAAAAAAACAATTTACAAAATTTTTGTCCTGTTTTGAAATTTTTATATTAAAGGCTGGACTGCCTGGGCTTGCCTAAGTTCCCCTGTCTTTAAAACTTGTTTTAAACAGGAAAGGAACTTACAACTGGGAAGAGTAAAGTCAAAAGCCAACGATAGTAATGGTTCCCATCAGTGCCTATTATGACACCAGACCCTGCATGCTAGAGGCCTTTGAGTCTGAAATGATGTGTAACTTTACAGAGGGACAACTCAGGCCCAGTGGGGTTACCTCCAAGCCCTGCAGTCAAGAATGTCATCAAAATCAGTTTGGGAACTAAAACCAAGTGTCTGGTTTTTATGGAAGGGTCTGAATCAGGGTCAGCAACTTGCAGAGACCACCCATGAGATGCTACGAGTGAGAGTGGGGCTTTGCATAAAGCTACTGAGTGAAGTCTGACTTGGAATCTGGCTCCCCACCCTAGGACCCACGCCATCTTCTTACTCGGGACCCTTTTCACCTAACTCCCATGATGACAGCTCAGAATGGAGACCAGATTTCAATCCAACCCTTTCCAGAGATAGCAATGGGTTGGACAGGGCAACTCCAAATCTCTCCCTCCAGTGAGGAGAAAGACAATGTAATCAACTTCACTAGTCTGTCACAACATCAGACAAGCTCAAGATCTTAGCAAGTAATATTTAAGAGGTCAAAGTTCTAAATGATCTGACCCCCTCCAGCGTGTTAGCTGCAATTTAAAACATGACCCTTACTAAACAAGGAGGCAAAAAAGTATCCCAGAAGGCAAAAGCCACTGGGCGCCTTGAGATCCTTGGTCTATTTTTATAGTAAAATTGCCCAGGGGAAAGAGGGTACCCACAGGACCTGAAACAAACCAGAATTCTCCTTTCCTCAAGGCAAAGAATACTTCCAGTGTCATGGTAGGGTAGGTAACCTGCCTGGGTTCTCATTTAATGTATTATCTTATATCACCTTTCACAAAGGAGACTGGCTTGGAGAGGTGGAGCATGTTGCCCAAGGTTACCAAGGAAAATAGCCTATACACAAAGACTACGTACTCTTCCTAACCAGTGAACCAGGGATACAGTTGTTCATTCACCTTTAAGTCTACTAATCCAGATTTGCTTACAGAGAAAACCACAGAAAGAGACATAAAATTCACATCGTTTCTGATTAATTTTGAGAAGAAAAGCCTAAAAATCTTTCCCACCTCAACACCTAAGCCCTAGGTCTTAGTGGGGATGATGTGGTAGACAAAAATCCCACATCTAAAAACGTAAGGGTATAGTAGTTAAGGGTGTGCATTTTGAGGCCAGGCACCTTGACTCATGCCAGTATTCCCAACACTTCGGGAGGTCGAGGTTGGGGGATGGCCTGCACCCATGAGATCAAGACCAGACTGGACAATATGATGAAACTCCAACTCCACAGAAAAGAAAAAGTCAAAAATAAGAAATATATTGAAAACTAAAAATTTTTTAAATTCAAAAAAATATGCATTTTGGAGACAAGACTGGAGTATCTATTCTACCACTTACTAAACTGCTCCATTATCTTAGCCAAGTAAACCTTTCGTCATCAACAGTGTTAATAACCCAGGGTAGGTATGAGGATTAAATGACAACCTCCTGAGTGTGATCCTTTTACAAAGTAAACAAACACTGAAAGAGTAGGTTTAATGGTTATCACCCTAAGGTCCCATGGAAGTCTCAGTTGTTCTAATTCAAGATTACCATGTACCACCCTAGGCAAACAGGTTACATTATTCCCTGATTGTAGCTATCTGGGGACTGTCATTCTCAACCCTTTCTAGAGGTTCTGGGTCCCCACTGTGTTGTATTCACTTAGCAGACCTCTGTGGTAACTCCAGTGGTAAGCTCAGAATACATCTATGTCAAGTTCTTTGCTATGTTCTGTTAAAGCCAAAATAAAAAAAAAAAGGACCAAGACAAGGTCCATACTATAATGTGTGCCGAGGGGAATGGGACAGTCACAGAAAAAAAATCAAGCAGCAGAGCAAATGCATTGTTCAGGGAGGCTACAGAGATTGGGAGACCTGAAGAAAGGCTGTGTCACAGAAGTGAGGTATGAACACATAGGGGCTGGACTTGTCAAAGAGCACAGAGGTATTCAAGAGATAAACAGTATGGATAGGATACCTAACCCATGGTTAACACTGGATCATAAGAGTCTTGTAATACACCATGCTGAATTTGGACTTCACTGTGTAGGCCCCAGGGAAACTTTAAACCATGAAGTGACAAGACCAGAAAGATCACTCCAATGGTCTCATGAAAGATGGACTGGCAACAACAGCTCAGAAGGAAGTGAGAGCTAAAACGTTAGCCCAAGAGCCCAGGCTCACCTCCTCCAGAGGGCCTGCCATGAGCACCACACAGCTGGCTGTGCTGTGAAACATCCCTTTCTGCTCTCAGAATATCTTCCACATACCACATTCATGACCTGAATAGAAATTATCCAAATCGGCCGGGAGCGGTGGCTCAAGCCTGTAATCCCAGCACTTTGGGAGGCTGAGACGGGCGGATCACGAGGTCAGGAGATCGAGACCATCCTGGCTAACCCGGTGAAACCCCGTCTCTACTAAAAAATACAAAAAAACTAGCCGGGCGAGGTGGCGGGCACCGAATGGCGCGAACCCAGGAAGCGGAGCTCGCAGTGAGCTGAGATCCGGCCACTGCACTCCAGCCTGGGCGACAGAGCAAGACTCCGTCTCAAAAAAAAAAAAAAAGAAAAAGAAAGAAATTATCCAAATCTATGTTTGCCTCAACAGAAAAAGGAATCGCTGTATATTTATGTATTTCCAGAGACAGCACGGAATCTGCTGTTGGGGCAGAAGAATAAGTCCAACCTGAAACTTCATCTGAGACAAATGCCCGTGGGACACTTTGGAGATGTACACCGGAGGACAGTGGGACATGCCGTCTGGCAGTCAGGAGAGAAGATCTAAACAAGAGGCCCAGATTTGGAAGTGAAGAGGTAGGGAACGTAATCTAGGGCAGTGATGGGGCCGAGGACAGGTCAGGCAGGCCAATATGGCAGAAGAGAAGCCAAGGTAAGGAGAAGCTCTAGAAGAGAAGGGATGAACAGAGGACCAATGAGAATGGCAGGCAGAGATCCATAAAGCAGTCCAGATTTCTGGTCTCAAGTATGCTGTTTACATAAAAACGAGTTACCAGTTATTAGTATTAATTCAACTCTTGGGAAATTTATAATAATGTTATTTTAAGACAGGATAACAAAGCAAGACAGAAATCTATTTAGCACATGCATGTTTATCTCTTTAATTCCTCTGTGAGTCTAACATACAAATGACTAGGTCCCATAGGACACAGGAAAAAAAGCAACATGTTGCAGACAAGTGTCAAAATGAAGCTCTGAATTAGTCTTTAAGCCTTGCTAGCCACTAATTGAAGTAGCTTTGATAAAAACTATTTGAGGCTGGGGCAGTGGCTCACACCTGCAATCCTAGCACTTAGGGGCTAGCAGTGAGGCTGAGGCAGATCACCTAAGGTCAGGAGTTCAAGACCAGCCTGGCCAACATGGTGAAACCCCCGTCTCTACTACAAATACAAAAATTAGCTGGGCGTGGTGACAGGCGCCTGTAATCCCAGCTACTCGGGAGACTGAGGCATGAGAATCACTTGAACCCAGGAGGCGGAAGTCGCAGTGAGCCGAGATTAAGCCACTGCACTTCAGCCTGGGCTATAGAGCAAGATTCAGTCTCCAAAAAAAAAAGAAACTGTTTGATAACCATAAATTGATATACTTTTTCTTTAAATAGAGAGAAGGTTTCATCATGTTAGCCAGGGTGGTCTCAAACTCCTGACCTCAAGTGATCCACCCACCTTGGCCTCCCAAAGTGCAGACATTATAGGTGTAAGCCACAGCACCTGGCCAATTGATACACTTTTGATTAAAGCTGTTTACATTAGTCTCTCCCACTAAACTGGGTTCCGAGGCTTACAAGCGTAATGACTTAGGATCTCATTCATTGTCACACTCTATCTACATGAAATATTCAGCAGGCATCAAGTCTGCCATATTCCTTTAAATTAAGAACGTATTTGTTTGGTTGGGCTGTATTTCATGGGGATAGGGGTAAGGAAGGGGAAAAAAACTGAGGGAAAACTGTCCTCTCTTAAATACATAGGACATGAAGAGGAACGTTGAGTTTGCTTTGATTATAAACTCAAGCCTGCCTCAATATACCAATTCTTTTCCCATATCCTTTTGCTCTCCAAACAAATGAATTCAGTCCCACCCTCAATGCAAAACTCCAAAAACTTCAATTTGGCCTAAATTATACTTCATGAATTTGGCTAAGCAAATAATATGCAAGACTGAATTCTGGCATTGTATTTACCCTAACTATGGTGTTTCCAAGTACATCTTAAAAGAGCACCTTAACAGTGTTGACTTCAGACAAATCAGATAAGAAGGACACCCAGTTAAAGTCACTAATCAGCATTAGTAGTTAACAATGGCCCTAGTACTAGAACCATTCAAATTACTTTAAATATTCAAATTAAACTACCATTCTCCTTAATACACTGATGTTCTCACAAACCAGTAGAGCACAACTCAGTATAATTTATGTTTCTGTAGAGCCTTTCAAGGGGCCCTATTACTTCACCACAACACTGTTTTAACCCATGAATTAAAGGTATGAACCCTAAGAGTAAAAATGCATTCAGTCTCCAATCTGTACTGGATTAGTGCTACATAAGAAATTTATTGGAGGTAAAGATCATTTTTTCCTACACAAAACCTTGTATTTAAGTTTTAAATCCTCACAACTTAAACATGTGAAAATTATCAACAGTCCCTTCAACTGTATCCTTACTTAAAACTCCCAAAGTTCAGGAAAACAATGAATCACAGATGGAACACTTGCAATATAAGAAAATACATGGGAGTTGGAGGATACAGTTTTTTGAGGGCAGAGGGGGCTGGCTTGCCCTTTTTACTACTATGTACACTACTGCTAAGTTAAGATAACAAGCGTGGTTTTTATGTTTCTTAAAACTCTCTTCTAAAATATAACAGTACAATAGAGTAAAAAAGATACCTTATGAGAAGCATGGAATGAGCCACAACCCTCTTAATAAAGGAAGAAAAACCACAATACTTAAGAGACAACCGCATCAAATATTACCATGCACTAAAATTAATCTAACAAACTATGTACACCTCTAGTTAACTGTTTTCCCAAACTTTAGGGGGAAAGATGTGAAACTCTCTAATTCAGTATAAACAGATCAATCCCATTTTTGCCCGAGCTTCCAAAGTTCTGACAGCCTAACTACTCCACTCTATGAGGAACAGTGTGCAGTCTTAAGTACTGCATCCATACAACCTGAACTTTCTCATGTTTTTGTTTTTAATTGTCCTAAACACTATCACAGAAAAAACAACATTGGGGTTTCAGGAAAGAACTACAGTTTGCAGGAGAGAACAAAATCTCTACAGGTATTGAAGTTTCAATGATTCAACTTCAATAAAGTTTCTTTATATCCCACTATTTCTTAGTACCTTACCAGGTTACTTTGTTTTAGATGACCTGTACTATGGCCCAAAAATGTTAACTGTCAACAAGACTCACGGCCAGGCACAGTGGCTCAGCCTGTAATCCCAGCATTTTGGGAGGCTGAGGTGGGTGGATCACCTGAGGTTGGGAGTTCGAGACCAGCCTGACCAACATGGTGAAATACCGTCTCTAAAAAATTAGCCAGGCGTGATGGTGCATGCCTGTAATCCCAACTACTCAGGAGCCTGAGGCAGGAGAATTGCTTGAACCCGGAGGCGGAGGGTGCGGTGAGCCAATATCACACCACTGCACTCCAGCCTGGGCCACAAGAGCGAAACTCCAACTCCAAAAAAAAAAAAAAAAAAAAAAAACCCAAAAAGAATTCATGACCTAATTACTTCTACCTGCTTAGCCATCTGCGTGATCCGTGGTTTCAAGCAAGTCTTATTATTCTGTTGCTTTCTTTCCTTAAGCAGTATTAAATGCTGTCACACAGGTTAACTCTCCCAGCTCTATTTGGAAGTCTGTATTAGAGAGCAACAAGCAACAACAGACTTATCACTGACTACATTCCCTGGTTTTCTCCAGCAATACTAAAATCCCCTAGCCAAGAGTGCCTTCTTATGACAGGTCTGGTCTGGGGAGATAGCGATCCACCTGTCCACTGGCTGCACTCTGCTGGGCCCGCCTCTTAAAGCACAAGGAACCTGAAGGACAATAGGCAGAAGGTCGAGTCTTAACATCCATCCTCTCCCACCATCTAGAGCAGACCAAGTAAGAAAGGTTTCAAGGGAGGTCCCAGGTCCCATGAGAACTAACCCAACAATCTCCCACCTTACTTGCCTGTCATGGACCATTAGAAATATAACAGAATTCTTAAGACACAAGAACTTCCTCTTTGACTTCAGAAGGAGAAAAACATGTACAACACATGAGTGTAAAGCGATAAATTCTAATCAACGCTGCAGAAAGATATGTCATTTTAACACCAATAAGCTCAAACTAACTTTCTAAAAACATTTTCTAGGATGGGTTAGCTGACAGAAATCGCCCATATGAGTTCTTAGCTTACATTCTATTAAACATTTCTAGAGCAAGCTGTTTACTGTAATAGACAAAAAACAACATATCTGGACCTAAACCTGAAAGTGAAAAATGGGTCCACAGGCACCCTCTTAACCATTTTTCCAAAGAAATATGTTTAAACGGCTTTACCATGCAGAGCTATGGCTTCCCGGAAGGGTTGCAAATCAGTCTCTACAGATGAGCTAGTTTCCGTTGAAGTAGCTCGGTTAGGGGACACTACAGTCAGTCTTGGGGGAGCTCTAGAGTTTCGTGGTGGAGGAACTTTTCCACACAGGAAGCTGATCAAATCTTCTCTACGAATAGTTCTTCTGCGTTTTTTAACCCAAGCCAACACATCCTTATTGCGTCGCTGATAGCCAATCTGAATTCCAATATCAAAACTTCGTTGATGGGTATCCACGCTTTCTGTTAGAAATAAAGAAAAAGAAAACATGTATCATTATCATTAGAGTCAAACTGTATACCCTCCTAAAGAAAACCATTTTACAAGCTAACCAAAGTGAATACCATGATGTGGCCTCTGTATCGGTAATATAAACTGAAATGATTTCAGTCATAATGAAAATGTTATATGTAACATTTAATGTTAATGGTCTAAATTCAGTGTTTACTTAACACGGTCCTGGAGCTTGTCTTGTTAAAAAAATTTTTTTAACAGAAACAGATTAGTTATCTGTAATGGAACTACCTAAAATAACTTGCATCTCATCATTCAACACATAGGTCTAAGTATTGCACATGCCTCGGGCCACGCTCATCTGCCTTTACCACGTCATTATGGAGATGCACTCCTACTGACAGATTCAGCACCAAGATTCAGGAACAAGCTGAAGACAGCGACAAACGTTTCAGAAGGAAAAATTAATTCTGATTGACGGCTCAACACTAAAACCAAATAGCATGGTGGAAACAAAAAGCTTTATTTATTTCCCTGGGTATATTCTCATTCTCCTTCCAGTTCCCAGCAGCTTCCTGTAACTCAACCATTCCCAATAGATCTCCCAGACTTGATTCTGTGTGTATACTCCACCTGGGTTTTGGTAAAATGATCCCTACCTTTTAGTGGTTTCATCAAGTTGAAAAAAATATTTGAAAATTTAAGTCACTGCAATTTATTTTTAATTGAGCTGCTGTGCCACCAGAAAATCACCAGTATGTCTTTAACAGCATTAACCAACATCTTTACTTTATCCTTGAACTTTCTGTAAAAGCAACAACACTGTATACATTTCTCTATTCCTTTTCCCGGCTTTGATTATTTCGTTTTGTTTTATTTTTTGAGACGGAGTCTGTTGCCCAGGCTGTAGTGCAGTGGCTCGATCTTGGCTCACTGCAACCTCCGCCTCCCGGGTTCTCCTGCCTCAGCCTCCTGAATAGCTGCGATTACAGGCGCATGCCTCCACACCTGGCTAATTTTTGTATTTTTAGTAGAGACTGGGCTCCACCATGTTGGTCAGGCTGGTCTTGAACTCCTGACCTCATGATCCGCCTACCTCGGCCTCCCAAAGTGCTAGGATTACAGGCGTGAGCCACTGCACCCGGCGGCTTTAATTTCTTGTCTGCTACGTCTACAGTAGACTCTGAAAGGATGGGCAACAGTCAAACAATGTAAAGCTGTGTTCCAGAAAAAAAAAAAAAATCATCCAGACATCACGGAGGATCCCAAGCTGAATTTGCACTATTAAAGAAAATATCAAGAGGGCAGGAGAACAACCAGAACTTTATAATAAGGCCGACTCTGGCAGATGACAGTCTTTATTGCTGAAGAAAGAAAAACAAGGATATTGTCCACAGATCTTTTCTCTTAAAAAAATAATCAAAGTAGGACCTGGGATGTTAAAAATAAAAAAGACTTCAAAATAAAAAGGACCAGGACTAGAATTCAACATCAATTTGGGAACCTGATATGCTATAGAGTGCATTCATATCTTCTCCATCACAACTTTGAGCAGGTGGATTATCCTAATTTTACAAACATAAAAAGCAGCTCAAGAGTGAAGTAACTTCTGCAGTGTCTCACTACTGGTATAATGTGAATCAATAATCTTGATTTCCCATAAACTTCTTCATAAACAAAGCAAGGACTCTACCATTTTGAATATAAATAGCATTAGAGACAATCACCACTTTCCCATCTCTTTAGGAAAAGATTTAGATGAGCCAACCCTAAATGGGTGGACAAACCTAAAGATGACTTTGTAATGCTGTACCTAAAAAATGATTCTGAAAGAGTTGGAGGCATTAAGAGAAACCAAGTCACTGAGCAACCAAAACTTATCTTACCAGACCACATAAAGGATAAATGTAAAATGTGTTAACTTAGAAGCAATCAGGTTTTTAAACCTATCCTACCTAGAAGAATTGCTTTTAATCAAGCTTATAAATGAAGAAGTTTCTGTTTCTGAAGAGAACAAGGAAATTTTATTCTTCAAAAGCCAAATGGAGGTAAGCCCAGACCTGGAGAAACAGGAAAAAAGTCTGAAGCATAGTAAAAGGGATACAAGAAACAACTCTGAAGCAGGCTTGGAGAGTGCAAAGAAAGATGAGCGGGCGTGGTGGCTCATGCCTGTAAATCCTAGCACTTTGGGAGGCCAAGGCAGGTGGATCACCAGAAGTCAGGAGTTCGAGACCAGCCTGGCCAACATGGCAAAACCCCATCTCTACTAAAAATACAAAAAGTAGCTAGGCGTGGTGGCAGGCACCTGTAATCCCAGCTACTCTGGAGGCTGAGGCAGGAGAATCACTTGAACCCGGGAGGCGGAGGTTGCAGTGAGCCAAGATTGCAGCATTGCACTCCAGCCTGGGTGAAAGAATAAGACTCTCCTAAAAAAAAAAAAAAAAAAAAAAAGGAAGAAAAATGAAGTAGGCATGTAAACATACACTTGCCAAACCAGACAGCAAAAAAAGAGAAGCTAAACTTGATACAAAACTCAAGGGCCAAAGGGAAGGGGCCACATGAGGTGGTTTAAAAAAAAAAAAAAAAAAACTATCCTGGAAAGAGCTTGGCCAAGTTTTGGTTTGTTTTGATTGAAGACACAAGAAGTCCAACAGTCAGACTGGCATGGGACTAATGGTTTCATCACAGATTTGAACACTGGGAAAACTCAATAATCACTAGTAGCCTGGCTTAGATATAAGACAGTTATGTAACAAGTTGTGAACCTCTTTAAAAAAAATTATGCAACTGACAATTATTGCACCTCAAAAATTCTGAGATGACCAAGTCTCAACATGAGAACTGACAGTGAGTACACTAAAAGTCATGCATTTTGCAAACATTACCCTTACAGACTAGAAGGTCCTAGAAGAGAAAAGCAGATACAATATTTAAGGTTTTAGGTATGTTTTTGCACCACCAGGGCATAATGTAGTTTTTTTTTTTTTTTTTTTGAGACAGAGTCTGGCTCTGTCGCCCAGGCTGGAGTGCAGTGGCCGGATCTCAGCTCACTGCAAGCTCCGCCTCCCGGGTTTACACCATTTTCCCGAGTAGCTGGGACTACAGGCGCCCGCCACCTCGCCCGGCTAGATTTTTGTATTTTTTTAGTAGAGATGGGGCTTCACCGTGTTAGCCAGGATGGTCTTGATCTCCTGACCTCGTGATCCGCCCGTCTCGGCCTCCGTAAGTGCTGGGATTACAGGCTTGAGCCACCGCGCCCGGCCATAATGTAGTTTTATACTATTAACACTATATTCTGAAAACCAAGTCCAAGTGCCTTACCACTCAAACCCAACCTCAGTTGTCTCCCAAAATATAAAGTCCCATGTACATTGTGAAGTATTTAAAATAGAGTTCTTTTTAAATAGTTACCTGATTGAAAATAAATCTTTCTCATACCTTGGGCTAATTAGGAGACCTGCATGCTTACTGGATAATGTTAGGCATGACTACATTTTAACGTAATCCCAGGACAAACTACTGTCCAGTGGATAATCTCTCTCTCACACTCTCTCTCACACACACACACACACACACACGGCCTCTTGACGGCTCTCAGCCAAACACTGCTCTGAGTACGCCCCAGTTCTAGAAGCGTGGGCTTTCAGGTACCTGTTCCAGAAAAATAGAGCACAGAAACCATGGCCAGTCTTGTGTCCAACATTATTTTACCGAAACCAAAGTCACTGTGGAAAAGAGCCACATACTTGAAGGTTAGGCAAACTCCAAGGGCACTGAAATGTCAATCTAACCTTTAACCACAACACATTCATTTCCTTATTCAAAAAAGGAACTGGCAGACGTGGCTCGGTGGTTCATACACATAACCCCAGCACTTTTGGGAGGTTGAGGTGGGCGGATCACTTGAGGCCAGGAGTTGGAGATCAGCATGGCCAACATGGTGAAACCTCACCTCTACTCAAAACATAAAAATTAGCCAGGCATAGTGGCAGGCACCTGTAATCCCAGCTAGCTGGGAGGCTGAGGCAGAAGAATCACTTGAGCCTGTGAGGCAGAGGTTGCAGTGAGCCAAGACTGCACCACAGCACTCCAGGCTGGGTGAAAGAGCAAGACTCCATCTCAAAAGAAAAGAAAACGAACTGATTCACACACCAGTCACAGTAGGTATCCCGTATTTCCTTTCATTTTTTTAAATGTTTTTATATAAGCATGTGAAACTGAATCCAACAGATTTTAGAAGACAAATACTCCCACCACAATGGGCTGGGGTGGGGGCAGAGGGCAAATAATCATATTGATTCTGAAGACCAAATGCATAACTTTCTTACATGACAGAATAAAATTTATCAGATTACACTACTTATAGCTTTTTGATACACACAAAACTTCATGTGAATTAGAGCAGGTATCGCAAGTTTATAACAAGGAACTGAAGTCCAAAGGGCCTTGTGTCCAAAGTTCAGTGACAGAGTTCCTTCTATGACCTATCTCTTCCTCAAATGAGAAGCCATCTCTCAATCAGACAATCTACAAACCATAAGAGCACAATGCTACACCAAAACAACACTTATGAAGAAATACTGACTACATAAGATTTCAACCTAAGAATTAGATTTGCACTAGTCAGTCCACCACACAGAAAAGTATTTTATTCTTTTTTGGGGGAAAGGGTAGAGGCAGGGTCTTACTATGTTGCCCAGGCTGATCTCAAACTCCTAGCCTCAAGAGATCCTCTCCCCTCAGCCTCAAGTGTTGGGACTACAGGTATGAGCCATGGCACTCCAACCAGTAAAGACAACCTAATGTTTCTTCAGGAATGTAACAATCTAAGGGACAGTCAAAACAAAACACTTTCCAATCGTATTCCCTAAGGAAGTGTTATCCAAAAGTAAGCATACCTCCTAGTTACTTACATATTTACCTAATCTTCACCTACCACACAAAACAAAGGACCAGAAACCAGGGGGAGAATTTTTTTTTTTTTTTTGTGATGGAGTTTCACTTGTCACCCAGGCTGGAGTGCAATGGCACGATCTCGGCTCATCACAACCTCTGCCTCTCGGGTTCAAGCGTTTCTTCTGCCTCAGCCTCCCAAGTAGCTGGGATTACAAGCATGAGCCACCACGCCCGGCTAATTTTGTATTTTTAGTAGAGACGGGGTATCTCCATATGGGTCAGGCTGGTCCTGAACCCCCGACCTCAGGTGATCTGCCCACCTTGGCCTCTCAAAGTGCTGCGATTACAGGTGTGACCCACCGCGCGGAACCTAGGGGGAGAATCTTAACCACTGTTTGTTGCCTGCCTGGCATCCAATTCTTGTCCTCCCTTTCCTAAAAGCACTCCAAGTTTTGTTTAGATAGCAACCATGTTCTGAGAGAAACTCCCTCCACATTTGCTTAAGGGGTTGTGCCTTAGCCCTCAACTCATCTGCATAACCCTATGTACCCATATTAATGGTTGTGGGTAAGCAAGTGACCCCTTATGGCCAAGAGATGACAGAAGTCATTTTTAGGCTCTTCTAAGCTTCACTGAGTGGCCCTAAGACGTGAGCCACAAGCCATTCTGCCAACATAATGAAGCCAGCCTGATGACGACGTATGCTAGAGCACACACGGGGATAAGAGAGTAGGGGAGCCTGGGCCGCTCAATCAAGCCAATCCTGCTGTGGCCTTTTAAGTCAGAGGGTCCAGTACATGTCCATACAGCTAAAGCCAGCCCAACTTGTGTTTTCTGATACTTGCAACCAACATATCCTTTCACAGAAAAAAAGTATGCACAGGGTGAGTATGGTGGCTCACAGCTGTAATCCCAGCACTTTGGGAAGCTGAGACAGGTGGATCGCCTGAGCTCAGGAGACCAGCCTGGGCAATATGGCAAAACCTCATCTCTACTACAAAAACTTAGCTGGGCATGGTGGTGGGTGCCTGTGGTTCCAGCTACTCAGTGGCTGAGGTGGGAGGATCACTTGAGCCTGGAAGGTGGAGGTTGCAGTGAGCCGAGACAGCACAACTGCACTCCCACCTGGGTGACAGAATGAGACCCTGTCTCCAAAAAAAAAAGAAAAGAAAAGAAAAAAAGGAGCCAAGGGCAGGGGCTCACGCACGCCCGTAATCCCAGCATTTTGGGAGGCCAAGGCGGGCGGATCACCTGAGGTCACGAGTACGAGACGAGCCTGTCCCAAAACGGTGAAACCTCATCACTACTAAAAATACAAAAATTAGGCCGGGTGCGGTGGCTCACGCCTGTAATCCCAGCACTTTGGGAGGCCAAGGCAGGCGGATAACGAGGTCAGGAGATCAAAACCATCCTGGCTAACACAGTGAAACCCCATCTCCACTAAATATACAAAAAAATGGGCGTGGCGACGGGCGCCTGTAGTCCCAGCTACTTGGGAGGCTGGGCAGGAGAATGGCATGAACCCGGGAGGCGGAGCTTGTAGTGAGCAGAGATGGCGCCACTACACTCCAGCCTGGGCGACAGAGCGGGACTCTGTCTCAAAAAAAAACAAAAACAAAAACAAACATTAGCCTGGTGTGGTGGCAGGCACCTGTAATCCCAGTTACTCGGGAGGCTGAGGCAGGAGATTCGCTTGAACCCGGGAGGCAGAGGTTGCAGTGAGCCGAGATCACGCCATTGCACTCCAGTCTGGGGGACAAGAGCGAGACTTCGTCTCAAAAAAAAAAAAAGGAAAAAAGTAAGAGTTACACCCAAAAAAAGGAGTCTTCTATAAAAATCTACAATTGACAAACAGTATTACGAATAACTGAGGCTACTGCTTCTGACAAAGCTAAAATTTTTTTTAATTACAAATTTTCCCCCCTTAAATTATATTTAAATTAAATTTTTTTTTTTTTTTTTTTTTTTTTTTTTTTTTG
>NC_045450.1:9025645-9063196 GCF_002776525.5 Piliocolobus tephrosceles | reverse complement strand
TTTTTTATGAGACGGAGTCTCGCTCTGTCACCCAGGCTGGAGTGCAGTGGCCGGATCTCAGCTCACTGCAAGCTCCGCCTCCCGGGGTTACACCATTCTCCTGCCTCAGCCTCCCAAGTAGCTGGGACTACAGGTGCCCGCCACCTCGCCCGGCTAGTTTTTTTTTTGTATTTTTTAGTAGAGACGGGGTTTCACCGTCTTAGCCAGGATGGTCTCGATCTCCTGACCTTGTGATCCGCCCGTCTCGGCCTCCCAAAGTGCTGGGATTACAGGCTTGAGCCACCACGCCCGGCCAAAAAATTTTTAAGACACGGGATCTCACTATATTCCCCCAAGCAATCCTCCTGCCTCAGCCTCCCAAAGTGCTGGGATTACAGGTATGAAAAGTATAATTCTCAGGGTTTCTCACTATAATCCACACTAAGGTATTTTGAATAAAGTCTCAAACTCAGTAATAATTTTTTGCAGCCAAGTGAGTCACAAACCAGCTCCACCAGTCTCCAGGTAGAATATGATTTCTGGCCATTTGTTTCTAAGTCACCTGCCACTTGGCCCACACATTTACAGTTATGCTCAGTTCTCCTTTAGTTAACGAGTCCAAAATGGCCACAATGAAGTGAGACATATAAAGAGGACTTGGCATCAAGATGTATCAAAAATCAGGACTTACAGGCATCAGACTATTTTTCCTGTCAATTCTACTTACATTTACTCCATTTAGGGAAAAAAGATGAAGAAGGAAGTACACACCAGAGTTTATTCCAACACAAGGAAAAAAGAAAAGAAACAATTATTACTTCCCTTCATTTTAAGCCCTGCCCACATTGAGAAAAATCCAAAAAATACTTAAAACTTGACCAACACAATGAATGCCAGAGCACTCACTATGCCAGGCACAAAGCTAAGAGCCTGTACTAGAATCTGTGGTAGTTATCCCTATTTAAGTTAAGTCAAGGAGCACAATGGTGAAGTAACACCTGGCTTCATTGTCCCCAGGACCATAAAGGTAAGAAGTAACAGAGCCAAGATCTGAACTCAGGCAATGTGGCAGTAGACTCCAGCTCACAATGACACTAGCCCTCTGCAAGCACTGCTAGGCTGCAGATGCTCAGGGAAATGCTGTTCAAGATAACCAGAAACATCTTTTAGCAATATCCAGGACTGCATGCAACTAATGCTACAAATGCAGTTTCAAAATGTGGAGGCAAAGAAAACAAGCATCAAAGAAGAAAAACATGAAAAGCTGAGAAAGAACAATTAGAGAATTGGCTCTATGGGGCACAATCAAACACGGGCTCACACAGGTTGCTGGAAAGTGGGATCTCCAATGTAAGGAGCAAATACAGGCACGCTTGGCCAAGTATTTCCCAGGTAAACATCAACCCTAGCTAGATTAAAATGATTTTTTACTCCTCTTCTTTAGTTCCAGGTATCATAAAATATACTGATCGAAGACTACTACTGAATATTGAAGAAACACCATCCTCTTTGCATTTATCAAATCAAAAACCAGCAATCAGGATTTTGGCTTCCTTTATCAAAAAGGGGAAGAAAAGTCTGACCCTGCTATCTACAGCAGAAGAAACCACGCACTCCATTTTATTGAATTCTGTCCTTGCTGAAGGGACAAGTTCAACTCACATTTACATTATCTTCCAAATCCTTCTAGCCACATTCCAACAAAACCAATTAACTGAATTTTCAACTTCTCAAAAGCCCACTGACAACTAAAAGGGGATGACCTTCTTAATGAAGGTCAGGATTGAGATAAAAACCTAATGAACTTCTTGGTAGTTATCAAGAAGCTGGTAGGAGTGCCAAATTGTCCCCAAGCTGCAAATAACCCATTTTTACCTTGTCAGATTAAGCGCTTAATTATACAAAATACAGGAATGCTGCCTGCTGCCCACTTACAAGTATCCACCAAATTTTTCCCCCCTTAAATTATATTTAAACATTTAATCAGAACTATAACCAATATGATTTAAATTTAGTACTACTTACTGCTGTATGCACTTGTGACACTACCTTGCTAATTTTATTGGTTCTATTTAAGGCAACCAATTATTCCTACAGCTGTATGCCTGTTCTCCAAAGACCACACCCTGAAAAGAAGAAAAAGTGAGACTATCCAGAGTATTACCCACACACTCCTTGAATCAAATAAGAAAACGTTATTATACTATTAAATTCCACAAGACACAACTTACCATTTCTATTAGGCAAAGGATGTGTTTTCATTGTACAGAAACAAGATACAAAATAAAACTAGTTCAGACTGACAATCTAGCATTTACAATAATCCAAGAATCATATATGATGTTTTCTAAAAACAAAATTAATGTTCCTCATTAAGTTTTCTGAGCAGGAAGACTAGCAAATTGTAAACATTTTAAAATGAAGCAATCAAATTAAGGATTATTTCAGAGTTCAAATGCTGAATCCATCTTCTTACACGACAAGTTAGCACTAAAGAAAACTGCTAGCTTAGTCCTAAAAGGACACATTCTACAAGCACTCAACAGCACTAAAGCCAGAGGATACTCACATGTCATATGGCCTAGGCTGAGAATCTGGCACATAAAAACACTAAAAATGCGTTGCCTTCCCCTTCAACAAAGCAATATCAACAAGAGCAAAAGAATAAATCATGGTACTG
This sequence comes from Piliocolobus tephrosceles, assembly GCF_002776525.5. Taxonomy (NCBI): domain Eukaryota; kingdom Metazoa; phylum Chordata; class Mammalia; order Primates; family Cercopithecidae; genus Piliocolobus; species Piliocolobus tephrosceles. The sequence continues at coordinate 9,060,537 of NC_045450.1, read as the reverse complement.
CCACACCACAGAGCAATACTCGCTAATTAAAAGGCACTGAACTATGCACACCTGCAATGCGAACTCGATGGGTGAATCTTATCACAGTAAGTGGAACAAGCCAGACACAATAGGCTATAAGGACTACACGGTTCTATTTAGGACATGATGGAGAAAAAAAAACAGCAATCAAATCAGTGACTGCCAGGGGCTGGAGGGGGGGTGATAGATATATTCTACTTGTTTAAAAAAAAAAAAAAAATCGAAGTATACATTCTAAAACGGTGATTTTACCGCATGTAAATTACACTCCAAGAAACCTTTTTTAAATTAAGGATTATTTCAAAATTCCCTTTTTGGACAAAACCAAGAGCCATTTCAAAATGTTCAAGACCGTCAAGCACTACAGATGTTGAAGCAATTTACTCAGTCACAATTTAAGAAACAGCTATATAAAATCAAAGCCAACCACTGGGGCACTATTTAACCATGTTCCCTTTTTTCAGTAAGACTGGACTAGAAGTATTACAGTTTCTCATTCCCTAAAGTTAGCGTTCCTTTTCACCACTTTGTTACCAGTTCTCAAATTACTGTCCCAAAAAACTGTAGTCTACTCAAGAAATCTCACAATAAGAAATATTTTTCCACAAGATGCAGCGGCCATTTGCACGTTCTTACGCAAAAATTAAAACTTGAGAGAGTCACGCAGCAGCTTCATAGCCCGTTTCAACCTATGCCGGTATTTTTGAAATGCACAAAATTCCATTACTGTTCTGAACAACTCTTAAAAGTTTGAAAGCATTTAATTACGTTTTTCTTAAGATTAAAAGTCATAATCCTTTTTCCATAAAAACCTTGCCAAAAAAAAAATCAACCCCAAATTTCTCAGTCTTCAAAATCAATAAGGCACAAAACCTAAACCCACCGTTACCAAGAAAGCACAATGGGCAAGAATGTTTACTTACATATCTTCATGTCATCACAAAGGGTGGATTAACTCCAGAAAGGAACCACCATAAAACACAAATCTATCAACTCAAAACCCTCAACAGAATTCCTGCCAGCAACTCATAATAATCAGACATAGGATCGTTTTGACAGAAAACACTTGATGAAATGCTAGAAAAGAGCAGCACGTTAACATGCACGCAAACGACTGGTTAGCAAGCTTTCAAGCACTTCAAAACTACATAGACTGCCATGCTCTCCAATGCCTAACTCAAGAACTTTTTCCATACAGTTCGTCCCACCTCCGACTGTAGTACAAAAAACATCAACTCTTTTCTTCCCTCAATGTCTTTTCCAGTGGCAAAGCTCAGCGTCTCCCAGCTCAAAGCCTCTCAACCTGAGCACTACTGACTTTAGGGACAGGATAATTAATTCTTCGCTGAGGGGCAGGGGGTGTTATCTTGGGCACTGCAGGACCTTCAGCAGCCTCTATCCACTGGGTGCCAACAACAGCCCCCTCTAGGAGAAGACAACCAAAAACGTCCCCAGGCGTTGCCATCTGTCCCGGGGGGTGTCAAAATTGTCTCCGGTGGATCTAGCTAGAGCACCGCCGGGATTCTCAAGTTGCAAGGTATTCAAGGTTAGCAGCTGGGCTGGGGAGCAGAAAACACACTTGGAACGCAGGAGAGACACCCTGACGCAGGCGGCCCTTCCGTGAATCGGCAATGCAGCAAGGTTATCTTTACCTTTGTAGAGGTTGGTGACGGCGGTGGCTGCGTTTTGGAAGGGGACCCAGAGAGAAAGTCCTGGCTGCTGACACACTCGGTCTGAAAAGCAAGCCAAAAAAAAAAAGAAAGAAAAAAGAAACAGAAAAAGAATGTTACTTGGGCGTCAATCACTCCGGAACGGCCATATTAGGTTTCGCCATTTTGTACAAGGGTTTCGGGATCCCAAACCCAGTGTGAGGACCGGGGGGCAGGGGGTCGCGGCGGGGAGAAGGGGACGCCGCCGCAGGGCTCACGGTCACAGATCAGGGACAAGTCGCGGCGCAGGGAGGCGCCCCCCTCGTAGTCCCCGCCCCGAGGCCGGCTCAGAGCACAATGGGGGCGCCCCGCCGTCTCCCTTCGCCATTTTGTGACGGGGGCTCCTCCCCTCCCCTCTCCGGGCCGAGGGGGACACCGGGCGGCCGGGCCCGGAGAGCGAGGACCCTCGGACGAGCGCAAAGCGGGGCTCCCCCACGCCGGCCCTGGCCTACCCCCCCAACCCCGGGCCTCCCTCCCACGGCGCCATCTTGCGGGGAGGGGGCGGCAGAGCCGCGGCGCCACCGGACGGGACCCCCGGGGCCGCCGCCGTAGCGGCCCCCTGAAGCGGCAGTCGAGCCGACAGGGCCCAGCCCGGGCGGGGGCGGCCAAGCGGCACCAAGATGGCGGCGGCGGCCTCACCTTTGTAGAGCTGGGCCACGGCGGTGGCCGAGTTCTGGAAGAGGTGCCACAGCTTCTGCTGCTTGTGTTCGGGCTGCGCGGCGGCCGCTGCCTCCTCCTGCAGCTCGGGGGGCAGCTGCTCGTCCTGCTCGGCCTCGGCCAGGCACTGCCGCTCCCACTTGGAGAACCAGTGCTCGGGCCCGTGCTCCTGGATCTCGGCCTCGCCCTCCTCCTTCCGCTCCTCCATCCTCCGCGGCCTCCCGCGGCCTCGCCGCCGCCGCCGCCGCGTCCTCCTCAGGCGGGGCCCCCGCGGGAGCGTCGTCGTCAAGCGGCCCGGCGGCAGGGCCCGGCGGCCGGCGGCGCCTTCTCCTCTTAGCGACCCAGGCCTCCTGCACCCCGACGGCCGACGAGCCCCGCCCCGCGGCCCCGTGCAACCAGGGACGACCCCCGCCCCAGGCCTCCCCACCCCGGGGCCCCGCCGACGTCGCCGCGGACCAGATGACCGCTGCCGCCCCTCGCCTCGCCCGCCGCAGCCTGTCTAACGCTCCCCCATGACGCTGCGGCCTCCCAACTGCCGCTGCCGCCGCTGACCGCCGAGCCCTCCGCGCAGCCCGGCCTGTACCGCTGAGCCTACCCCAAAGACTGAGCAACGTCGTCGTCGCCGCCGCGAAGGACGCCTCTGCGGCTGCTGGTCCCCGCCCTACCCCGCCCACATGCTGACTAGAGAAGCACCGCCCACTGGGCCCGAGCTCCCCTGCCCGGTTGGGGCGTGGCCGCTCCAAGGGCCCCTATTAGTCGGATCCGACCGGTTCCGCGTGCCGGCTTCTGAGCACAGCACCGTGATTGGTTCTTCAGCCTGTCTGCCTGACGTAACCAATTGGCTGGGGGAAGGGAGTGAATGTCAGGAAGGATGAAGAGGGAGGGGGGGAGGACCTGACAGTGGTTGCGTCCGAGCCAAGGGAGCGGGTGGGGGTGGGGAGGAAGAGCTTGAAAGGACGCGCCTGCGCACTTGCTCGCTGCCCCCGAGCTCCGGGGCGCCGAGTGGGGATCACGTGACCAGGCCCAGCGACCGCACCCTGCGGGAGCTTTTCCGGCGTTTACAGGCCCTGGGGGATGCAAAAGCGAGTGCAGCTACTGTGCCGCGGGCATTGAGAGGTGTAGTGGAGTGCTTACTCCAGCCCTTGGGGCTCCCAAAGGGAGGAGGGAGTAGGGAAAGTGAATAAAACGCCCGACTCGTGTCCAAGTTTGTAAAGCACTTTCCTATTCTTTTGAGTGTCCCCCCCCCACTTTATTTATTTTTTTTCTTTGAGAAGGAGTCTTGTTACGTTGTCAAGGTCTAGACTCCTGGCCTCAAGCAATCCTCCCGCCTCGGCCTCCCAAGGCGCTGGGATTACAGGCTTAAGCCACCGTGCCCGGCCCAGAGTCCCATTTCTTAGATGGGCAAATCGAGCAAAAGAGCCAAAGAAAAACTTAAGAGTTGCGAAGTCGGCTCAGCTGCCCCTGCGCCCTGGTGTCCCCGAGGAAGTCGCGCCTTCCTGGTGCACAAGAGGCAGCCGCCCGCGGAGCCGAGGTTAACCCGACTGCCCAGGCTGTCCGGTGCCCGCACGCGTCTGCGCCTTCGCGTGCGCGGCGGCCTCCGCACCTGTCCCGAAAAGCACACTCCCGGGCCACGTGCACGCCCCGCGTCACGCACCGGCCCCTGCCTCTCCCAGCCGAAACCCGCATGGCGGTGCAGAGCGCGGTGCCCGCCCCTGCTCCCCAGTAGCGCGCAATAGCTGGGCGCCCCTGCGGCTGCGCGCCCCCCTCCCCTACCGGGGCTTTCTCCCTGATCTGAGACCCGGGAGAAGGCAGCGACGCAGACAGGCGGTGACCGCATAGAGGCAAAACCCACCATCCCCACCTGCATGCCCACGGCAGGAGCCAGCCGGCCTGGAGCCGCGGAGGAGGCCGGCCAGGGGCAGTGTTGCCCGCAGCCTGCGATAGTGCGCTTGCACAGAGCAAGGCAGCTTTGCAAGAAAATCTGACCCCCTCATCGTGGCCTGCAAACCCCTGCAAGATCTGGCCCTGGCGCCTCTCACAGAATCCCCTACTTGGCTTGTACCTTGCGCACCCCTTCCCCCCCCCTCCACTCCCCCCCGTCCTCCCTCTCCCCCGCCCTCCCCTCCCCTTCGCTCCCCCGCCCCCGCCTGGACGCTCACACACACTGGCCTGGCTTATTTCCCTGGGACACTAGGGTCTTTCTTGCCCCAGTCTGCTCTCTCTGGAAGCTCTTCCTCTTCCTTTTTCCTCAGATAGCTCCTATTTGGGAAGCCTACTAGGACAAGTCTAAAGTAGCACCCTTCACACTCTCTCCTATTGCCTGGTTATATTGTTTCATAACATTGATCACTATCTAAAATGCTAAATTAGGCCGGGTGCAGTGGCTAAAAAAAATTTCCAATTTTAGGGAAGAATATAAAATGAAAAGCAAACAAAAATCATTCTACCTAGTTCATTCTACATCCTCCCAATCCTATTCCCAGGAAATAACTTGTGACCTTTGAAAACGGAGTTCTGTGTATGTCATGTGTGTATGTGTACGTCATGTGTGTATATGTGTGTGTACTTATATACAAGTATGTCCCCTTTTAAGGAAAAAAGATGATTTTATGTGCACTATCCTATAAACCTTTTTCCCTTAACGTAATTTGGATGTCTCCACATTGGGATCTAAAGACTTATTTATTCTTTCAAATTAATGCAAAGAATTTCATTGTATGGATTCACTATAAAGTATTTAACAGGGCCCCTATTGATGCAAATTTAGATTGTGACCAGTCTTTGGCTATTATGAACAATGCCATAATGAACATCTTGTACATATGTACTGCAGTGAACATCGTTGCGTGTATACATATATGTATGCAAATATATATCCTTAGAAATAGTATTTTAGAGTCAGAAGGTATATGAGTTAAATATTTTATGAGGCTAGACATGGTGGCTCACACCTATTTTCTCAACAATTTAGGAGGCCAAGACGGAAGAATTGCTTGAGCTCAAGAGTTCAAGACCAGCCTGGGCAACATAGTGAAACCCCGTCTCTACAAAAAAATACAAAACATAGCCAGGCATGGCGGCACACACCTGTAGTTACAGCTACTCAGGAGGCTGAGACGAGAGGATTGCTTGAGCAAAGAAGGCATAGGTTGCAGTGAGCCGAAATAGTACCACTGCACTCCAGCCTGAGTGACAGAGTGAGACCCCATCTCAGTCAATCAATCAATCAATAAAACTGCCTGCGGAGTGTAGGACCAATGGTTGTTGATATGTCAATTTCTGCATTTCTGCATTCCCGATAGCACATGAGAAGTCCAGGCCTGCACATGCAGGTATGACAAAGGCAAGAACTCTGCTGGACCATTTCGCTGCCTGCAGGCCCTGTTTCAAAAGCCACACACCACTTTGGACAGTCCAAAGGTTCCGAGTTTTTGCAGAATGAAGGCTGCTCTTCTTCTTGTTCATGTAATTCAGACACTGTTCCAGAAGTTTCTGACCTTTTCTTGTAAGAACATAATATTTCAGCCATAGATACAAGAAGGAATGATACTGAATTGCATCAATGGTGGATCTATACTAAATATTTGTCAGTTAGCAAAGACAATCTAAAGAAAAAGGAATAAGTATTGAAAAGCATCACCTATCTGCTTGATTTCCATGACCCTGAGCTTTATTTTAACCTCTAAGAGTTTATTTTTTGTTGTTGTTTCGAAACAAAATCTCACTCTGCTGCCCAGGCTGGAGTGCAGTGGCATGATCTCAGCTCACTGCAACCTCCACCTCCCGCGTACAGGCCATTCTCCTGCCTCAGCCTCCCGAGTAGCTGGGACCAGAGGTGTGTACCACCATGCCCAGATAATTTTTTGTATTTTTTGGTAGAGATAGTTTTACATTGTTGCCCAGGTTGGTCTCCAATTCCTGGGCTCAAGCAGTTCTCCCACCTTAGCCTCCCAGGTGGCTGGGACTACAGGCATATGCTACCATGCCTGGCTAAATGTTGAATTTTTGGAAAGACAGGGTTTTACAGTGTTGCCCAGGCTGGTTTCCAACTCCTGGACTCAAGCAATCCTCCTGCCTCAGCCTCCCAAAGTGCTGGAATTACAGGTGTGAACTACTGTGCCCAACCTACCTCAAAGTGTTTCTGAATTCTGAATTGACAGTCTTAGAGCCCTTAAGCTATTATTCAAATGCTTATTATCTTCTTATTCATGTGTACCTTATAATAATGCCACTTGGAATGGAGGAATGTCAAATGCCTACTCCTCAGTTTAAAGATCAAACCTCCTAAACTGGGCGTGGTGGCTCACGCCTGTAATCCCAACACTTTGGGAGGCCAAGGTGGGCAGATCACCTGAGGTCAGGAATTTGAGACATGGAGAAAACCCATCTCTACTACTAATAAAAAATTAGTGGGGTGTGGTGGTGCACACCTGTAATCCCAGCTACTCAGGAGGCTGAGGCAGGAGAATAGCTTGAACCCAGGAGGTGGAGGTTGCACTGAGCCAAGATCATGCCACTGCACTCCAGCCTGGGCAACAGAGCAAGAATCCTTCTCATTTGAAAAAAAAAAGGCCGGGCTCGGTGGCTTATGCCTTTAATCCCAGCACTTTGAGAGGCTGAGGCGGACAAATCGCCTGAGATCAGGCATTCAAGACCAGCCTGACCAACAAGGTGAAACTCCATATCTACTAAAAATATAAAAATTAGCCGGGTGTGGTGGTGCATGTCTGTAATCCCAGCTACTTGGGAGACCGAGGCAGGAAAATTGCTTCAACCCAGGAGGCAGAAGTTGCCGTGAGCCGAGATCACGCTGCCAAACTCCAGCCTGAGTGACAGAGTGAGACTTCGTCTCAAAAAAAAAAAAAAAAAAAAAAAAAAACCTCATGAAATTCTGAATCAAGTGATCTGTCTGCCCTTAATGATATTAGAATTATTCACATTTCAAACAGCAGATGTTTATATAATTGTAAGAATAGCCATGAAAATTTGTTGCATTCCTTTTATGTTTTCTTTTTTAGCACTTGTCAAATTATGAGAGTAATACACACTTACATTAAAAAAAATAAAAATAGGACAGGAGCGGTTGCTCAGGGTTGTAATTCTAGCACTTTGGGAGGCTGAGGCGGGAGGATCACTTGCATCCAGAAGTTTGAGACTAGCTTGGGAAATATAGGGAGACCCAGTCGCTCCACAAAAATAAAAAATTAGCTGAGCATGGTGGTGCTCACCTGTACTCCCAGCTACTTGAGACGCTGAGGCAGGAGAATCACTGGAGCCCAGGAATTCAAAACCAGCCTGGGTAACATAGCAAGACCCCATCTCACATAAATAAAATAAAGACTATGGCAAGGCACGGTGTCTCACACCTATAATCCCAGCACTTTGGGAGGCTGAGGTGGGCGGATCACAAGGTCAAGAGATTGAGACCATCCTGGCCAACATGGTGAAACCCTGTCTCTACTAAAAATACAAAAATTAGCTGGGTGTGGTGGCTCACTCATGTAGCCCCAGCTACTCGGGAGGCTGAGGCAGGAGAATCGCTTGAACCGGGAGGCGGAGGTTGCAATGAGCTAAGATCAAGCCACTGCATTCCAGCCTGGCGACAGAGCTAAACTCTGCCTCAAAATAAAATAAAATAAAAGACTATAACAATGAAGGAACCATGGGAATTTGAATGGCCTTACTTTGAAAGAGATTCTCTTCACATACATTTATTAATATATAATTCACATACCCTACAGTTCACACATTAAAGTATATGATTCAGTGGTTTTTAGTATATTCACAGAGTTATGCAATCAACCCCACTATCTAATTACAGAACACTTTCATCACCCTTAAAAGAACCCCCTCACCATTAGCAGTCACTCCCCATTACCCTCCCCTGAGCCCTTGACAAGCGCTAATTACTTTCTCTCTTTTGGAGTTGCCTATACTAGACATTTAATATGAGTTAGATTATAAAATATTTGACCTTTTATGTCTGGCTTCCTTCCACCTAACATAGTTTTTCCAAGGTTCTTCCTTGTCATGACATATATCAGTACTTTATTCTTTTATGGCAAAAGAGTATTACAAATATTTTGTATTTCCTTGCGTATATACATACACATACCACAATTTGTTTATCTAGTCATCAGTTGATGAACAGTTAGATTACTTCCAATTTTTGACTGTTATGAATAATGTGGTTATGCATATTCACATACAAGTTTTGCGTGGACATATGTTTCCATTTCTCCTGGCTCTACACCTAGAAGCAGAATTGCTGGGTTACAGCGTAACTCTATGTTGGCATCGAAAAACTGCCAACCTGTTATGCAATATAACTGCACTATTTTACATTTCCAGTAGCAGTGCACGGGGTTCCAATTTCTCCACATCCTTGCCAACACTTGTTATTGTGTCTTTTTTTTTTTTCTTTTTCTTTAGATGGAGTCTCGCTCTATCGCCCAGGCTGGAGTGCAGTGGCCAGATATCAGCTCACTGCAACCTCTGCCTCCCTGGTTCAAGCAATTTTCCTACCTCAGGCTCCCGAGTAGCTGGGATTACAGACACATGCCACCATGCCCGGCTAAGCTTTGTATTTTTTTAGTAGAGACAGAGTTTCACCATGTTGGCCAGGCTGGTCTCGAACTCCTGACCTCAGGTGATCCGCCTCCCTCTATCTCCCAAAGTGCTGGGATTAACGGCATCTTTTTTTTTTTTTTTTTTTTTGTAGATGAGGTCTTCCTCTATTGTGAAGGCTGGAGTGCGGTGGCTATTCACAGGAGCGATCCCACTACTGATCAGTATGGGAGTTTTGATCTGCTTTATTTCTGACCTGGGCACCCCCATCCTTAGGTACAGCCCATCCTCCTGCCTCAGACTCCTGAGTAGGTGGGACCACAGACACACGCCACCACAACCAACGCCTGTCCTTTTTATTATAGGTATCCTAGTGAGTGTGATGTAGTGTCTCACTGTGGTTTTAATTTGCAATTCCCTGTTACCTAATGATGTTGATCATTTCTTCATGTGCTGTGGCCATTTGTTTATCTTCTTTGAAGAAACGTCTATTCAGGCTGGTCATGGTGGCTCATGCCTGTAATTCCAGCAATTTGGGAGGCCGAGGTAAGAGGATCATTTGAGGTCAGGAGTTTGAGACCAGCCTGGCCAACATGTTGAAACCCCATCTCTACTAAAAATACAAAAAATAGCTGGGGGTGTGGCGTGTGCCTGTCATCCCAGCTACTCAGGAGTCTGAGGCAGGAGAATCGCTTGAACCCGGGAGGTGGAGGTTGCAGTGAACTGAGACTATGCCAGTACACTCCAGCCTGGGCGACAGTGCAAGACTCTGTCTCAAAGAAAAACAAAAGAAATGTCTATTCATGTATTTCACTCATTTTTAATTGGGTTGTCTTTTTATTATAGAGTTGTCAGAGTTTTTATGTACTCTACATGATAGTCTCTTATCAGATAAATGATTTGCAAATATGTTCTCCCATTCTGCGACTTGTCTTTTCACTGTATTGATGCTGTCCTTTGAAGCACAAAATGCTTTTAATTTTCATGCAGTACAATTTATCTGTTTTGTCTTACGCTGCTTATCATCACAGTTTTTTAAATTGAGGTAAAATGCACATAACATGAAATTAACTATTTCACATACATTTCAAAAAATGTATGAGCCGGGTGCAATGCCTCACACCTTAATTCCAGCACTTTGGGAGGCTGAGGAGGATGGACGACTTGAGGTCAGGAGTTCAAGACCAGCCTGACAAACATGGTGAAACCTCGTCTCTACTAAAAACACAAAAATGAGCCAAATGTGGTGGCACACACTTGTAGTCCCAGCTACTCAGGAGGCTAAGGCATGAGAATCACTTGAACCCAGCAAGCAGAGGTTGCAGTGAGGGGAGATCACACTGCTACTGCACTCCAGGCTCAGTGACAGAGCAGACTCTGTCTCAAAAAAAAAAAAAAGTTAATTTTTTTTTAAATGCAAGTAACATTTTTTTGAAAAGAATGCCTATGAAAGTATTATCGAAATACAATATTATTGCAATCTAAAGAGAGGAAAAATGATCACGATATCGTTTATTGAATGCTAACTAAGCACCTTGCACAGAACTAGGTCATCTATATCAGGGGTTTTCAACTGAGGGCATTTTTGCTCCCTCTGGGGGCATTTGGTAAAGAATGTCTGAAGGGCCAGGTATGGTGGCTTACGCCTGTAATCCCAGCAATTTGGGAGGCCGAGGCAGGCTGATCATCTGAGGTCGAGAGTTCGAGAGCAGACTGACCAACGTGGAGATACCCCATCTCTGCTAAAATACAAAATCAGCCAGGCACGGTGGCACATGCCTGTAATCCCAGTTACTCGGGAGGCTGAGGGAGAAGAATCGCTTGAACCCAGGAGGCAGAGATTGTGGTGAATTGAGATCACGCCATTGCACTCCAGCCTGGGCAACAAGAGCAAAACTCCGTCTCAAAAAAAAAAAAAAAAAAGTGTGTCTGGAGACATTTTGGTTGCCATAACTTGGGGGTTGGGGGTCGCTACCATATCTAGTGGGTAGAAGCCAGGGAGGCTGCTAAACATTCAACAATGTGCATAACAGCCCCCCACAACAGAGAATTATCTGGTCCAACGCGTCACCAGTGCTAAGGGTGAGAAACCATGATCTACACGCATTATCTCATTTTTCTTCACATCTGCGTAGTGGCACAGTTACTGTCAATTGTCATCGTTTGTAAGTGAGGAGACTGAGGCTTAAAGGGGGTAAAGAACTCATGCAAAACCCCACAGGTGGGGCAGGCACGGTGGCTCACGCCTGTAATCCCAACACTTTGGGAGGCCAGGACGGGCAGATAACCTGAGGTCAGGAGTTCGAGACCAGCCTGGCCAACATGGTGAAACCCTGTCTCTACTAAAAATACAAAAATTAGCCTGGCATGGTGGCACACACCTATAGTCCCAGCTACCTGGGAGGCTGAGGCAGGAGAATCACTTGAACCCAGGAGACGGAGGTTACAGTGAGCTGAAATCATGCCACTGTACTTCCACCTGGGCGACAGAGCTAAACTCTGTCTCAAGAAAAAAACAAAACTGGAGTCTCTGGGCCCCATTCGGAGCTCTGGAACAGGAGCATCTCCAGGTATGGGGCTCTGGGGTTGTAGTTTTGCCTACCAAGTACAGTACCCATGTGGTCAACATATGGGGTTGTTAAGTCTGGTTTCAGATGTGCTCGAATCAAGTGTGACTTTTTTTTCTCTAGCCTAGACCATCCTCTTGATTATTTTATTTTATTTGTTTTGTTTTGTTTTTTTTTGAGACAGAGTCTTGCTCTGTCACCCAGGCTGGAGCACGGTGGTGGTGATCTCGGCTCACTGAAACCTCTGCCTCCTGGGTTAAGCATTTAAGCATTCCTCTCGCCTCAGCCTCTCAAGTAGCTGGGATCACAAGCATGTGCCCCCATGCCTGGCTACACTGTTTTAATATTTTTAGTAGAGACAGGGTTTCACCATGTTGGTCAGGCTGGTCTCAAACTCCTGACCTCAAGTGATCTACCCACCTTGGCCTCCCAAACTGCTGGGATTACAGGCGGGAGCCACCGTGCCTGGCCCTTGATTAGTTTAATTACAAATGAGAAGCTTCAGGAAACCCAGAGACAGAATTCACTCAAGGAGTATCTCTCTCCATTTATTTCCTCTCAGATAACATTTAGTAATTGTCTGAGTCCATTTTGTATTGCTATAAAAGAATACCTGAGACTTGGTAATGTATAAAGAAAAGCAGTTATTTAGCTCATGGTCCTACAAGCTGAGAAGGTCAAGGGCATGGTCCTGACCTCTGGGGAGGGCTTCTCTGCTGTGTCACAACATGGCAAAGAAAGTCAAAAGGGAAGTGGACATATGTGAAGACAAGAAAACCTAAGAGGCTTCCAGGCTTCATAACAACCCACTCTCAGAGGAACTAATCCTTTCCCACAGAAATCAATTCGGTTCTCACTATTGCAGAAACAGCAGCAAGCCATTCATGAGGGATCTGACCCTGTAACTCAAACATCTCTTTTTTGGCTCCATCTCCCAGCACTGCCACATTGAGGATCAAATACCTTTTCATTTTTTTTCTTTTTTTTTTCTTTTTTTTTTGAGATGGAGCCTCACTCTGTCGCCCAGGCTGGAGTGCAGTGGCACCATCCTGGCTCACTGCAACCTCTGCCTCCCAGGTTCAAGCAATTTTCCCCGTCTCAGCCTCCTGAGTAACTGGGATTACAGGCACCCGCCAGCATGCCCAGCTAATATTTGTATTTTTAGTAGAGATGGGGTTTCTCCATCTTGGCCAGGTTGGTCTCGAACTCCTAACTTCAAGTGATCCACCTGCTTCAGCCTTCCAAAGTGCTGGGATTACAGCCTTGAGTCACCGTACCCGGCCAGGATCTACCTTTTGAAGGGAGAAATGGCATAGAATTGGGCAACCTGGCTGGACATGGTGGCTCACACCTGTAATCCCAGCACTTTGAGAGGCCAAGGCAGGTGGATTACCTGAGGTCAGGGATTCGAGACCAGCCTGGCCAACATGATGAAACCTTGTCTCTACTAAAAATACAAAACTAGCCAGGTGTGGTGGCCCATGCCTGTAATCCCAGCTACTCGGTTGACTTTGGCAGGAAAATTGCTTGAACCCGGGAGGCAGAGCCTGCAATGAGTCGGGAGATTTTTAGTAGAGATGGGGTTTCTCCATGTTGGTCAGGTTGGTCTTGAACTCCTGACCTCAGGTGATCTGCCCTCCTCGGCCTCCCAAAGTAGTGGGATTACAGGCATGAGCCACTGAGCCCAGCCTAGGGTCCCTTTTTACATATCTCCCCTGGGGCAGAAAAGGCAAGCTCATAATTGAATCTAGTCACAACTCACTTCATTTGTTCTTCTGATCGAACTTGTTTCTTTCTAAAGTCTTGTTTTATTTATTTGTATGACTTTTTTATGTTTTATTTATTTATTTATTTTTATTTATTTTTATCTTTTTTAAGACGGAGTCCCACTCTGTTGCTCATGTTGGAGTGCAGTGGCCTGATCTCGGTTCACTGCAACCTCCGCCTCCCGGGTTCAAGCAATTCTCCTGCCTCAGCCTCCTGAGTAGCTGGGATTACAGGCATGTGCCACCATGGCCGGCTAATTTGTTTGTACTTCTAATAGAGATGGGGTTTTGCCATGTTGGCTAGGCTGCTCTCAAACTCCTGACCTCAAATACTCTGCCCTGGGATTACAGGCATGAGTCACTGTGCCTGGCCTGACTTTTTTTATTTTTATTTTTTATTTTTATTTATTTATGTATTTATTTTTGAGACGGAGTCTGGCTCTGTCGCCCAGGCTGGAGTGCAGTGGCCGGGTCTCAGCTCACTGCAAGCTCCGCCTCCTGGGTTTATGCCATTCTCCTGCCTCAGCCTCCCGAGTAGCTGGGACTACACTACAGGCGCCCGCCACCTTGCCCGGCTAGTTTTTTGTATTTTTTAGTAGAGACGGGGTTTCACCGTGTTGGCCAGGATGGTCTTGATCTCCTGACCTCGTGATCCGCCTGCCTCGGCCTCCCAAAGTGCTGGGATTACAGGCTTGAGCCACCGCGCCCGGTGACTTTTTTTATTTTATAGAGATGGGGTTGCACTGTGTTGCCCAAGCCTGGTCTCCAACTCCTAGGTTCAAGCAATCCTCTGACCTTGGCCTCCCAAAGTGCTGGGATTACAGGTGTGAGCCACCATGCCGGACCCTAAATGCTTCTTTTGAATAAAAGCACAGATAGCAAACAAAGTTAAATTTTAAATTTTTTTTTTAACAGAAATCAAAATGCTTATATGTTCTCCTCCCCTTGTTATGAAATGCACCACCTTACCTTGGGCAAGTAAATTCTACCTGTCTTAAAAAAACAATAGGAAATACCCCTAGTCTCTTCTCTACGAGACAGGAAAACTTTTACCCAGAAGTGTTAAGTAGGCCAGGCATGGTGGCTCATGCCTATACGCCCACTGCTTTGGGAGGCCAACGTGGGAGGATCTCTTGAGCCCAAGAGTTAAAGACCAGCCTGGGCAACATGGTGAGAACCCTACCTCTATAAAAAAAAGTTTAAAAAAATTTTTTTAATTCAGTTTTTTTCTTTAAATTTTTAACCTAATGGAGAATAGTAGATTTTCCTAATGGAGGAAATACTAGATTTTCCTAAGGGTGTCTCAAAAGTGAGCATGTAATGAGATAATATATACATAATGGAGTCCACTAGTTCCCTTCCGAATATCCATTCCCCCATTATTCTTTGCTAGCAGAGTCTGAATTTTATTCAAGTGAGCAATGTGCCCATCTTAAGGACTACACTTCCCAGCCTCCCTTGCAGCTAAGGGAGGATGATGAAATAATAAGAGGAAGTCACTGGGTGGGGCTTCCAGGAAAGCTATTTAAAGGGAAATGACTTAGCTTGCCCTCTGGCTCTTGCTGCTTCCTTCTTCCCGCTGCCGGGAACACAAGCAAAACATTGAGGGCTGCAGCAGCCATGTTTGACCATGAAGTAATCTTAAGAAAGGAAGCCATGTGCTAAGAATGGTGGAGAAGAAAGGAGGAAGTGCCTGATGAATTTGTCAACATCCCTGGACTACCTATTTCTAGACTTTTTTAAGTAGAGAAAAATAAGCCTCTAGTTTATACAAGCAACTCTGGTCATGTTTCTGTACGAACCAAACACAATTTATTCATCCTTATGATATGTAAAGCTTGAGAACTAAATTCTGATTTTGTTGTTGTTGCTGTTAATCTTGCCCAGATTCCTATCTAAGGGGTTTGGGGAGTCATGCCCTACAAACCATAAATTCTCATCAGATGGGTTTTATTTAACCCTATATATATCTTGACATACTTTTCAACCTGACTCTGGCATAACATGAGGAGACAAGGAAGACAGTCAAAATATTTTACCCCCAAAACATGTTTCTTTGTCACATTTTGAAATGGCCCTGTACCCCGTCCTTTGTAGGGGGGAAGTTCACTTCTGTAAAGAATCCCTATTAACAGAGACCTTTTCCTTCCAGGCCCCTCCAACTCTGAATAGAGTAAGTGAAAGTCTAGCACCTTTTAAAGGTTCTGAATAGGAAAGATGTGTCATCTATTGTTGCTAAGGACAGCTGCTATGAGACTTGAAAAGAACCTTGGTCTCCATGATCTGTTTTTGTTTGTTTGTTTTCTTTTTTCCTTTGAGGTGGAGTCTTACTTTCTTGTCCAGGCTGGAGTGCAGTGGCTGGATCTCAGCTCACTGCAACCTCTGCCTCCCGGGTTCAAGCAATCCTCCCTCTTCAGCCTCCCAAGTAGCTGGGAGTACAGGCACACACCACCACGGCTGGCTAATTTTTGTATTTTTAGTAGAGATGGGGTTTCACCATGTTGGCCAGGCTAGTCTCAAACTCCTGACCTCAGGTTATCCACCTGCCTCAGCCTCCCAAAGTCCTGGGATTACAAGTGTGAGCCACCGTGCCCAGCCCACACTCTTTTATCTTAAGCTGAACGTTTCCTTTCTATTGATACCAGGTCCTTAGACAAAAACTCAACCAATTGTCAATCAGAAAATGTTTAAATTTACCTATAGCCTGGAAGCTCCCCCCACTTCAACTTGTCCCACCTTTCTGGAACAACTCCTTTGTTGTTCCATCCAAAGGTGGTTCTGGAACAACAACCACCTTTCTGGAACAACAATTTGAGGAATACATTTAAGGAATGTATTCCTTAAATTGATTGATGTCTCATTCCTCTCTAAAATATATAAAACCAAGCTGCAGCCCAACCACCCTGGGTACATGTTCTCATGACCTCCTGAGGGCTGTGTCACGGGCCACGGTCACTCATATTTGGCTCAGAATAAATCTCTTTAGTATTTTATGGAGTCTAACTCTATTCATTGACAAGCTCTTGGTAATTTGGAGATTTCTCAATATATGTGATGTTTCATAGTTTGAGGAGATCTGCGGTTGTTTCTCATTTTTATTTTCGTCTTGCTTTTACCTACTGTGTTTATGCACCTTTTCTCCATTACAGCCTTGTGTTGCTTCTGAAGCTGGTCCTCAGCCTAGAGCTGTAGCTGCAAGTTGCTGCCGGTTGTCAGATAGTACTCAGGATAAGAATGTCATCACTCATCCTGACTCTGCTCTCTGAGGGCTGAATCACAGGCAATTAAAAGCATTTTCAGAAAGACTGCCAGCGGCCTTGCGTGACTTGCGTCCACTCTGTGGATGGTTCTCTGAGCCTGGCTTGGAGGCAGAGCCTGGGCTGGAAATGTGCTTCATTCAGCACGACGACAGTACCATGGAGGAAGGTGCCACCTGTAGACTGTGTCTCAGGTCTCTCGCTTCTGATGACTAAATGGTTCCCCGATTTTCCTGAAACTGTCCTAAAAGTGACACGGCTCTGAAAACAGAAAGACTCAGATTCATGGGCCAGCCCAGGTATCACAGGAGGATCAGCTTCTTGACCAGCCAAGACATCTGTATGATAGAGCCGCACTGTCTGACCACAACCTGCGTCCAAAAACAGCAGTAACACAGGCTGTCGTATTCAAACACAGACTTTGGTTCTGGAGGTCTGGGAGTCTGCATTAATTAGTTAATTAATTAAATTTATTTATTTATTTTTGAGACAGGGTCTCTGTCACCCAGGCTGTAGTACAGTGGAGCAATCATAGCTCACTGCAGCCTTGAACCCTTGGGGTCAAGCAATCCTCCTGCCTTAGCCTCCAGAGTCCTAGGATGACAGACTTGTGCCACCACACCCAGCTAATTTTTTGTGTTAATTTTCTGTAGATATGGGGTCTCCCTGGCCGGGCGCGGTGCCTCAAGCCTGTAATCCCAGCACTTTGGGAGGCCGAGATGGGCGGATCACGAGATCAGGAGATCGAACCATCCTGGCTAACACAGTGAAACCCCGTCTCAACTAAAAAATACAAAAAACTAACCGGGCGAGGTGGCGGGCGCCTGTAGTCCCAGCTACTCGGGAGGCTGAGGCAGGAGAATGGTGTAAACCCCGGAGGCAGAGCTTGCAGTGAGCTGAGATCCAGCCACTGCACTCCAGCCTGGGTGACAGTGCGAGACTCCGTCTCAAAAAAAAAAAAAAAAAAAAAAAGATGTGGGGTCTCCCTATATTACCCAGGCTGGACTCAAACTCCTGGCCTCAAGCCATCCTCCTGTCTTGGCCTCCCAAAGTGCTAGGATTACAGGCATGAGTCACCTTGCCCAACTCAATGTTTTCCTTTTTTTTCTTTTCTTTTATTTTTTTTTTTAACTTTGTTTCTTTCTTTTCTGAGACAGGGTCTCACTCAGCCTGGAGTGCAGTGGCATGATCTCAGCTCACTGCAGCCTCGACCTCCCATGCTCATGTGATCTTCCCAGCCTCCTGAGTAGCTGGGATTACAGGAATGCAAAATAATGCCTGGTTCATTTCTTATTTTCTGTAAAGATGGGGTCTTGCTATGTTGCCAGGTTGTTCTCAAACTCCTACACTCAAGCCGTCTGCCCACCTTGGTCTCCCGAAGTGCTGGGATTACAGTCATGGACCACCACACCTCGCAGTGGTTTCTAATATATATCTAATCCCACTGCTCTCCATTCGAATTTTAGCAGTTTTCCTTCCAGTCTTTTATTATTTTATTTTTTGAGACAAAGTCTTGCTCTGTCACCCAGGTTAGAGTGCAGTGGCGTGATCTCAGCTCACTGCAACCTCTGCCTCCCAGGTTCAAACGATTGTCCTGCCTCAGCCTCCTGAGCAGCTGAGATTATAGGCATGTGCCACGACACCCAGCTAATTTTTGTATTATATTAGAGACAGGGTTTCACCACATTGGCCAGGCTGGTCTCTAGAACTCCTACATCAGGTGGTCTGGCTGCCTTGGCCTCCCAAAGTGCTGGAATTATAGGCATGAGCCACTGCCCCAGCCACCTTTCAGTCTTTTATATTAACAAAAATATTTCCAGTGCTGTGCTAGCGCCAGCGTCCATAGGCTTCAATAGGCAGCTGTGCATGTCTCTATACTGCTCCTCCCTCAGTGACATCACAAGGTAGCTTGAAATCAGCCATGGTGAGGGTATTTACACCACAGAAATTGGCAAATGCTACTCTATAAATCAGGGATTTTCTTTGCACAGAGTCAGTTGTTAAACATTTACCAGCACATCACTGATTTTATTATCATCAGGTTTACCCTGTCATTCTACTGTCCCCTATTTCACTTCTTCAACTATTTCACTTTCCCCTACAGTGTACCAGGAGCTTCATCCTAGCAAAGGAAGACAGACGATACATAAGTAAACATGGAAACAAACAAGATCGTTGGCGGATCACAAGGTCAGGAGTTCGAGACCAGCCTGGCCAATATGGTGAAACCCCATCTCTACTAAAATTACAAAAATTAGCCGGGGGTGGTGGCGGACGCCTGTAGTCCCAGCTACTCAGGAGGCTGAGGCAGGAGAATCGCTTGAATCCGGGAGGCGGAGTAAGTTGTAATGAGCCGAGATCGGGCCACTGCACTCCAGCCTGGGAGACAGAGCGAGACTCCATCTCAAAAAACAAAAAAAAGGCGGTTTCAGAAATGAAAATCGTGTTTGAGGTTGGTTAGGTCCTGCAATACCTGGTTGTGGTTGCATCATAATGACGTTTTCCCCTCTGGCTGATTCATGGCAGATCTAGGTGATTAGTGCAAATTAGCTGTGTTCAGGTGTGCTTTTGACTTAAGTACCACCTTTCAGCTCAGGATTACCAAACACCACTTATTTTTATCGGGAGAGGCTCTCGGAGGCTCCAGGACCAGCTAGAAAGTTAAGAATAGAAAGCAAATGGACCGTCTGACTGGGCTCTAACCACCACGTTGTGATTCACCATGGCATGTAAACCTTGGTTCTTTAAATAAAGAACATTTGGGTCTTTTCAGAAACTGAAAACCACAGACCACAAGGCCAAGCCAAAATGCACTGCTCACAGCTACACCTCATGCTTGCCGCCATCTTGTGAAATGTGCTACCAAGAATTCAGTTCAGAATATGAACTGTTTTCCTTGTTGGGGCTCAGGACATGCTACCCCAAAATATGATACCTTGGCATTTGAAAAACAAAACAGCAGAAGCAGGAAGGTCCCGCTCATCTTCCCTTTGCCTTCTCCTTTCAAGCAAAAAAGCCATAAGACACAAAAAGGATTCTCTGATCTTCCTCTAGAGCAGATCGTAAGACCTGTCAGAGGTACGCACCCGGTACCTGGAGGAAAGAAACGTCCTTGTCTCTGAAGACACAGGGACACAGGGAACAACCTAAACAAAAAGGCCTTGCCAACTTCCAGCCAGTTTATTCCCATGAGGTCATAGCCCCAGTGTCCAGTTATCCTTCTCCATGACTGTCCACTCTTCATCAAACCTAAGCATAAAATAGACACGTTTCTGACCAGGTGCGGTGGCTAATAGTTATAATCCTAGCACTTTGGGAAGGCAAGCTGGGTAGATCTCTTGAGTCAAGAGCTTGAGACCAGCCTGGCCAACATGGTGAAACTTTGTCTCTACAAAAAGTACAAAAATTGGCCAGGTATGGTGGCTCATGCCTGTAATCCTGGCACTTTGGGAGGCCGAGGCGGGCAGATCACTGGAGGTCAGGACTTCGAGACTAACCTGGACAACATGGCAAAATCCTGTCTCTACTAAAAATACAAAAATTAGCCAGGCATAGTGGCATGCACATGTAATCCTAGCTACTAGGGTGGCTGAGGCAGGATAATTGCTTGAACCCAGGAGACGGAGGTTGCAGTGAGCCGAGATCACGCCATTGCACTCCAGTCTGGGTGACAGAGTGAGATTCTGTCTCGGGAAATTTTTAAAAAGTACAAAAATTAGCCAGGCGTGATGGCACACACCTGTGGTCCCAGCTACTTGGGAGGCTGACGTGAGAGGATTGCTTGAGCCTGGGAGGTGGAGGTTACAGTCAGCCGAGATTGCACCATTGCGCTCCAGCCTGGGGGACAAAATGAGACTGTCTTAAAACACACACACACACACACACACACACACACACACACACATACACACACGCATACACAGGTTTTCCTGTTTCTGGATTTTCATTTCTGAAGGTTCTCACGTCACATTAATTTTATATTAAATGCATGTGTTAATCTGTCTTTCATCGTAGGGACTCAGCCATGGACCTAGCAATGGGTGAGAAAAGACCTTTCTTTCCCTACATCTCCCACGGTTCCTAAATGGGGTTTGTCCTTGCCTACTGCAGAAACAAAAGGTACACTGGTCTAGTGGTTCTCCATTGTGGCATCACTGTCCCATTCAAGCTGACATTTACAAACAGACAGTGGGTGTGGGGTTGTCATGGTGGTGTGATCTCTGGCATCCAGTGGGTGACGCCAGCATTGCTCGCCATCTTATAGGGTGCAGGTGAGAATGTACAATGGCACAATCACTTTCAAAAAATAATTTGAGTTGGCCAGGCACGGTGGCTCACGCCTGTAATCCTAGCGCTTTGGGAGGCAGAGGCAGGCAGATCACCTGAGGTTAGGAGTTCAAGATTAGCCTGGCCAACATGGCGAAACTCCATCTCTACTAAAAATACAAAAAAATTAGCCAGTCGTGGCGGTGGGCACCTGTAGTTCCAGCTACTCCGGAGGCTTGAGGCAGGAGAATTGCTTGTAACCCAGTCGAGATGGCGCCACTGCACTCCAGCCAGGGCAACAGAGTGAGACTCTGTCTCAAAAAAAGAAAAAAAAAACATTATTCAAGAGTTAGTTAAAAATTCAACATATACTTACCATATGGTCCAGCCATTCCATTCCTGGATATTTACCAAAGAACGCCTATGTCCGTATTTGCACCTGAACATTCATATCGGCCTATGCATAATCGCCAAAAACTGGAAATGACCCGAATGTCCACATGAACAGATAAACAGGCTGTGATGCGATCGTACAGTGGACAACTTACTGCTCAGCCATCAAAAGGAATAAACCATGAGCACACAATACAACATAGATGAGGTCAGGTGCAGTGGCTCACACCTGTAATCCCAGCACTTTGGGAGGCCAAGGCAGGTGGATCACCTGAGGCCGGGAGTTCGAGACCAGCCTGGCCAACATGGTGAAACCCCATCTCTACTAAAAATGCAAAAATTGGCCAGGCACGGTGGCTCACGCCTGTAATCCCAGCACTTTGGGAGGCCGAGGCGGGTGGATCATGAGGTCAAGAGATCGAGACCATCCTGACCAATATGGTGAAACCCCGTCTCTACTAAAAATGCAAAAAATTAGCTGGGCGTGGTGGTGGGCGCCTGAGGTCCCAGCTACTCGGGAGGCTGAGGCAGGAGAATCACTTGAACCTGGGGGGCAGAGGTTGCAGTGAGCCGAGATTGTACCAGTGCACTCCAGCCTACCAACAGAGTGAGACTCAATTTCAAAAAACAAACAAACAAACACACAAACAAAAATTAGCCAGGTGTGGTGGTGGGCACCTGTAATCCCAGCTACTCAGGAGGCTGAGGCAGGAGAATCGCTTGAAACTGGGAGGCAGAAGTTACAGAGAGCCGAGATTGTGTCACTGCACTGCAGCCTGGGCCACAGGGCACAGAGAGAAAGACTCCATCTAAAAAAAAAAAAAAATTATATCTATCTATCTATCTATCTATCTATCTATCTATCTGTCTATCTATCTATCTATCTATCTATCTATCTATCTATCTATCTATCTATCTATCTATCTATCTATAGAGAGAGATGAAACTCAAATAATTATGCTGGGTGAAAGAAGCCAGACACAAAAGAATACATGAATTATAATTCATTCCCTTCACATAAAATTATAGAAAATGCAAACTAATCAGTCTATAGTCACAGAAAAATACAGATCAAACCATTTGCCTGGGGATGTGTGGAAGGGCCAGGGGGAAGTGAAGGAGGGATTCAATTCCATTTGAATCCCCTTGGGGTGACAAAGAAACAGGTTGGGTGATAGCCGTGTTAATTAGCCCTCCGAAGGGCAGCTCACAACCTGGCAGCTGGCTCCTTAGGGCAGAGGGAGTGTGTAAAAGAGAGCGTCTGAGAGACGGAAACCACCATTGTTCATCATCCACTCTCAGAGGTGACATCCATCACTTCTGCTGTATCCTATTCATTTGAGAAAAGTCAGTCAATCCAACGCACAGTCGAGGGCTGGGTGTTATACAACAGAATGAATTCTAAGAGGCATTGGATCTTTGGGAGCTCTGTTAGAGGCTGCCCACCTCAAGTAACAAATGGGAACATGCAGAAGTATGACAGCGGACACATGCAGTGTTCTCCCGCTCTGCCCAAATTAGGGCACATTAATAGTGGCCTAGCAGGTCAGAGCCACTTCACAAGGACATTTTCTTTCCTCCTTAAAAAAAAATATATCATCGGCCAGGCACGGTGGCTTAAGCCTGTAATCCCAGCACTTTAGGAGGCCAAGGTGGGCGGATCACCTGAGGCCAAGAGTTTGAGACCAGACTGACCAACATGGTGAAACTCCGTCTTCACTAAAAATACAAAAATTGGCCGCACGTAGTGGCAGGCTCCTGTAATCCCAGCTACTTGGGAGGCAGAGACAGGAGAATTGCTTGAACCCAGGAGTCAGACGTTGCAGTGAGCCAAGATTGTACCACTGCACTCCAGCCTGGACAACAGAGCAAGACTCCCTCCAAAAAAATAAAAATAAAAATAAAAAATAGCATCGACCAGGAGCTGTGCCTCACGCCTGTAATCCTAGCACTTTGGGAGGCTGAGGTGGCCAGACCACTTGAGTTCAGGAGTTTGAAACTGGGCTGAAGAACATAGTGAAACCCCGTCTCTACTAAAAATATTTTAAAAACTAGCCAGGCAGCTGGGCACAATGGCTCATGCCTGTAATCCCAGCACTTTGGGAGGCCGAGGTGGGCGGATCACCTGAGGTCAGGAGTTTGAGAGCAGCCTGACCAACATGGAGAAACCGCATCTCTACTAAAAATGCAAAATTAGCCAGGTGTGGCACATGCCCGTAATCCCAGCTACCCAGGAGGCTGAGGCAGGAGAATCGCTTGAACCTGGGAGACAGAGGTTGCGGTGAGCTTAGATCATGCCATTGCACTCCAGCCTGGGCAACAAGAGTGAAAGTCTGTCTCAAAAAAAAATTAGCAGGGTGTGGTGGTGAGCACCTGTAATCCCAGCTACTTGGGAGGCTGGGGCAGGAGAATTATTTGAACCCGGAGGCAGAGGTTGCAGTGAGCCAAGACCACATCACTGCAATTCAGCCTGGGCAACAGAGTAAGACTCTGTTTAAAAAAAAAAAAAAAAAAAAAGCATCATTGCTCCTATCCCTGTGGTCATAAGAGCTGATAGTGCTGATGTAGTTGGCAGTGTGTGTTTCTGTGGTTTCTCCAGTAGCTAAAGCAACAGCTTGTTGGAAGAGAACAGGAAAAGCATAAAAGTGTGGTGGGATGAAAGATGCCAGGGGTGTGCCCAACTCCCCAGACAGTCTGGATTATCTTCTAGAAATACGACAGGCTATGCTGCTATAAATGAATAAATGAAAACAATAAAATTATGTACACCTGGCGACACGGTGGTCGATGCCTGTAGTCCCAGCTACTTGGGAAAGTGAGGCAGGAGGATCACTTGAGGCCAGAAGTTTGAGACCAGCCTGGGCAACATAGCAAGACTGTGTCTCAAAAAAAAAAAAAAAAAAAGTAGGCGGGGCACAGTGGCTCATGCCTGTAATCCCAGCACTTTGGGAGGCTGAGGTGGGCGGATCACAGGGTCAGGAGATTGAGACCGTCCTGGCTAACATGGTGAAACCCCATCTCTACTAAAAATACAAAAAATTAGCCGAGCATGGTGGCGGGCACCTGTAGTCCCAGCTACTCAGGAGGCTGAGGCAGGAGAATGGGATGAACCCGGGAGGCGGAGCTTGCAGTGAGCCGAGATCGCCCCACTGCACTCCAGCCTGGGAGAGAGAGCAACACTCCGTCTCAAAAAAAAAAAAAGTACATACACACACACACACACACACACACACACACACACATTTAATAGGCTAAACACTACAAAAGTTTATTTCATGTTCAGGCAAAGCAGGCTGTGGGTCCAGACCACTCTCCAGGGTTTCTGCTCTCCACGTGATGACATGTGGTGACTCAGAGATCCAGGCAGCTTCTATCTTGTGACTCCATGCTTTCAATACAAGGCCCCCTCTATGATGAGCAAGATGAAGCCTGGAGAATCTTGCAGGGGCCTCAGAAAGGAAGTGACACATCACTTATGATTCATATTCTGTTGGCCAGAACTAGTCATGTAGCCCAGCCTAACTCAAAATCATTGGGAAGGTATTTCCATACACTGAAAAAGGAAGGGAGAACTGGATATTGGGCAGTGTGAATATCAATTACATATGCAAGGAGGAGATTGAATGCAGATGCTAGTATTCAGAGGTGAGCACCCTTACCTGCTGTTTAAGCTGGGGAGCCTCCCACTTTGGGAGGCCAAGGTGGGTGGATCACCTGAGAACGGGCTCCTATAATGGGCACCTGTAGAGTAGCTGGGAGTTCGAGACCAGCCTGGCCAACATGGCGAAACCCTTTCTCTACTAAAAATACAAAAATCAGCCAGGAATGGTGGCACATGCCTGTAATCCCAGCTATTCCGGAGGCTGACGCAGGAGAATCGCTTGAACCCAGGAGGCAGAGGTTGTAGTGAGCCGAGATCGTGCTGCACTCCAGCCTGGGCGACAGAGCAAGACTCTGTCTCAAAAAAAAAAAAAAAAAAAAAAAAAGCCGGGGAGCCTGACTGCTTCAAAATTAATTACAACATTTTAACAGAAAGGCCCCCGCTGACACTCACACACACAATTCCACATGTTATATTTGTTACCTGAAAAAAACAGGGTTCATTCGCCTAAGTGAGTGATAAACGACACTCCATGAGAATGTAGGGTTTTTGTTGTTGTTGTTGTTGTTTTAATTAATAGAAATAAGGTCTCGCCGTGTTGTCCAGGCTGGTCTTGAACTCCTGGGCTCAGGCAATCCTCCTACCTCAGCCTCCAGAGTAGCCAGGACTACAGGCATGTGCCACCAAACCCAGCTAATTTATTTTTCGTTTTTTATTTTTGAGAGGAGTCTTGCTCTGTCTCCCAGCTGGAGTGCAATGGCATGATCTCGGTTCACTGCAACTTCTGCCTCCCGGATTCAAGTGACCCTCCTGCCTCAGCCTCCCGAGGAGCTGGGATTACAAGCGTGTGCTACCACACCCAGCTAACTTTTGTATTTTTAGTAGAGATAGGGTTTCGCCATGTTGGCCAGGCTGGTCTTGAACTCCTGACATCAAGTGATCCACCCACTTTGGCTTCCCAGAGTGCTGGATTACAGGCGTGAATCACCGCACCAGGCCAATAGTTTTTGTTTTAGTTTTGCTTTGTTTGAGACGGAGTCTTGCTCTGTCTCTCAGGCTAGAGTGCAGTGGCGCGATCTTGGCTCACGGCAAGCTCTGCCTCCCGAGTTCACGCCATTCTCCTGCCTCAGTCTCCTCAGTACCTGGGACTACAGGCACCTGCCACCATGCCTGGCTAAATTTTTTTGTATTTTTTTAGTAGAGATGGGGTTTCACCATGTTAACCAGGATGGTCTTGATCTCCTGACCTCGTGATCCACCCACCTCAGCCTCCCAAAGTGCTGGGATTACAGGCGTAAGCCACTGTGCCCGGCACTTTTTTTTTTTTTTGTATTTTTAGTAGAGATGGAGTTCCACCGAGTTAGCCAGGATGGTCTCGATCTCTTGACCTGGTATCCGCCTACCTCGGCCTCCCAAAGTGCTGGAATTACAGGCATGAGCCACCGCGCCTGGTCACCAATAGTTTTATTACATGGCAGAAGTAAGGAGGAGAACTGGGAGTATTCTCCAAAGCAGTGTCTCTCTGAGGGAAAGTGACAGAAGGGTTTTATGGGGTGATGGAGAGGGGAGATGGTGTGTCATTCCACATAGAGGAGGGGTCTCCGTGGCACAGACGCAGTAAGTAATCATGCCAGCGCCTAGGTCACATGTGATGGTCACAAGCTATAGCTCCTCCCAGTGTGGAGACGTGAGCCTGACAATCAAGAAAGTTCACTCGGGCTCAGGTCTGTAATCTCAGCACTTTGGGAGGCCAAGGAGGGCGGATCACTTGAGGTCAGGAGTTCCAGACCAGCCTGGCCAACATGGTGAAACCCCACCTCTACTAAAAATATAACAATTAGCCGGTGTGGTGGCAGGCACCTGTAGTCCCAGCTCCTTAGGAGGCTGGGGCAGGAGAATCGCTTGAACCCGGGAGGCAGAGGTTGCAGTGAGCCGAGATCACGCCACTGCATTCCACCCTGGGCGACAGAGTGAGACTCCGTCTCAAAAAAAAAAAAAAAAAAAAAACCCCAAAACATTATGTAACATACATAGAGAGAGAGAGAGACAGAGTTAAGGCACAAAAAGGTTTCTAACCAAACTGATGGGCTTTTTCCACATCAACAACCAATTCTCCAGTTCTCCAGACAGCAACTGGGTGTCCAACAATGTAACGTAATGCAATTCTGATGCTGCCCAGGGTTAGCATCAAACCCCACAGATGAAGGGCTCCGTCCCATAAGGCTGCCCACTTCAGGTGCCAGTCCCAAGTCTGAGACATCCATACTTCTGACTGACCAGACACAAATTGGGGGTTCCCACAAACCCCTCATTAGGTTCAGTAATTTGCTAGAACAGCTCATAGAACTCAGGAAAATGCTGCACTTAATATTACTGGTAAAGATAGGGGAGAGGGGACTTGGAGCTTCCATGACCCCTCCAGGTGTGTTGCTCTCCCAGCACCTGGATGTGTTCACCAGCCCAGAAACTCCTGAAACTCATTGTTCAAAAATATATTTTAGCCAGGCATGGTGGCTCACACCTGCAATCCTAGCACTTTGAGAGGCCGAGGCAGGTGGATCGCCTGAGGTCAGGAGTTTGAGACCAACCTGGCCAACATGGTGAAACCTCATCTCTACTAAAAATACAAAAATTAGCTGGGCATGGTGGCACATGCCTGTAGTCCCAGCTACTCGGAAGGCTGAGGCATGAGAATCACTTGAACCTCGGAGGTGGAGGTTTCAGTGAGCCAAGATCATATCATTGCACTACAGCCTGGGCAGCAAAAGCAAAATTCCATCTCAAAATAAACAAACAAACAAACAAACAAACAAAACTATTAAAGGGCAGATAAATGAGAAGACACAACCAATCAAACTAGCGACCCACCACCCAAAAACAAGTGTAATGTAATATTTTCATATATATCTTTCCATTACATTTTCTATGCATACGTGTTTTATGAAATTAGAATTTTTCTGTACACACTATTCTTAATTTTTTCTTTCTTAAAAATTATATCTTTTTTTTTTTTTTTTTTTTGAGACAGTCTCGCTCTGTCGCCCAGGCTGGAGTGCAGTGGCTGGATCTCAGCTCACTGCCAGCTCGGCCTCCCGGGTTTACGCCATTCTCCTGCCTCAGCCTCCCGAGTAGCTGGGACTACAGGCGCCCGCCACCTTGCCCGGCTAGTTTTTCTTCATATTTTTAGTAGAGACGAGGTTTCACCGCGTTAGCCAGGATGGTCTCGATCTCCTGACCTCGTGATCCGCCCATCTCAGCCTCCCAAAGTGCTGGGATTACAGGCTTGAGCCACCGCGCCCGGCCTAAAAATTATATCTTTAGAGGCAGGGTCTTGCTCTGTTGTCCAGGCTGGCATAAAGTGGCACAATAACAGCTTACTGCAACCTTGAACTCCTGACTTAAGTGATCCTCTCACTTCAGCCTTCAAAGTAGCTGGGATTATAGGCATGAGCCACCATATCCCACTAATTTCCTTTTTTTTTTTTTTTTTGCTTTTTGAGAGACAGAGTCTCGCTCTGTCGCCCGGGCTGGAGTGCAGTGGCCGCATCTCAGCTCACTGCAAGCTCCGCTTCCCGGGTTTATGCCATTCTCCTGCCTCAGCCTCTGAGTAGCTGGGACTACAGGCGCCCGCCACCTCGCCCGGCTAGTTTTCTGTATTTTTTAGTAGAGACGGGGTTTCACCGTGTTAGCCAGGATGGTCTCGATCTCCTGACCTCGTGATCCACCCGTCTCGGCCTCCCAAAGTGCTGGGATTACAGGCTTGAGCCACCACGCCCGGCCTTTTTTTTTTTTTTTTGGTAGAGAAAGGGTCTTGCTATATTGGCCAGGCTGGTCTCAGACACCTGGCCTCAAGTGATCCTCCTGCCTCAGCCTCCCAGAGTGCTGGGATTCTAGGTATGAGCCACCACATCTGTTTTTTGTTTGCTTGTTTGTTTTTGTTTGTTTTTGTGAGACGGAATTTCGCTCTTGTTGCCCAGGCTGGAGTGCAATGGCGCGATCTCGGCTCACCCCAACCCCCGCCTCCTGGGTTCAAGTGATTCTCCTGCCTCAGCCTACCAAGTAGCTGGGATTACAGGCATGCGTTGCTAAGCCTGGCTAATTTTGTATTTTTAATAGAGATGGGAGTTTCTCCATGTTGGTCAGACTGGTCTCGAACTCCTGACCTCAAGTGATCCAACTGCCTCGGCCTCTCAAAATGCTGGGATTACAGGCATGAGCCACCACGCCTGGCTGACGTTGTTTTTTTTTTTTTTTTTGAACAGAGTCCTGCTCTGTCATCTAGGCTGGAGTGCATGGCACAATCTTGGTTCATTGGAACCTCCACCTCCCGGGCTTAAGTGACTCTCCTGCCTTAGCCTCCCAAGTAGCTGGGACTATAAGCACGCACCACCATGCCCAGCTAATTTTTGATTTTTTAGTAGAGATGGGGTTTCACCATGTTGGCCAGGCTGGTCTCAAACTCCTGACCTCAAATGATCTACCCTTCTTGGCCTCCCAAAGGGCTGGGATCACAGGCGTGAGCCACTGCGCCCGGCCAATGTCTTCACATCCACAGTAGTTGTTTGGGATTGGATTGTGAAGTCGTGTCATCAATATTAAAACTAATGTTCTGTCTGGGAGCACTTAGGCTGTTTTCATCCCTTGGTTCCCACAAATAATATTATGTATTTATTTTATTTACTTATTTTTATTTTATTTTTTGAGATGAGGTCTGGTTTTACTGCCCTAGACTGAAGTGCAGTGGTGCAGTCTCAGTTCACTGCAACCTCTGCCTCCCAGGCTCAAACGATCCTCCCACCTCAGCCTCCTGAGTAGCTGGGACTACGGGCACACCACCATACCTGGCTAATCTTTTTTTTTTTTTTTTTTTTTTTTTGAGACGGAGTCTCGCTCTGTCGCCCAGGCTGGAGTGCAGTGGCCTGATCTCAGCTCACTGCAAGCTCTGCCTCCCGGGTTCACGCCATTCTCCTGCCTCAGCCTCCCGAGTAGCTGGGACTACAGGCGCCCGCCAACACGCCCGGCTAATTTTTTGTATTTTAGTAGAGACGGGGTTTCACCGTGTTAGGCAGGATGGTCTCGATCTCCTGACCTCGTGATCCGCCCGTCTCGGCCTCCCAAAGTGCTGGGATTACAGGCTTGAGCCACCGCGCCCGGCCCCTGGCTAATCTTTTAAAATACTTTTGTAGCAATGTGGTTTTGCCATTCTGCCCAGGCTGGTCTTGAACTTGTGAACTCAATTGATCTGTCCACCTCAGCCTCCCAAAGTGCTGGGATTACAGGTGTGAGCCAACTCACCCGCCTTTATTTATTTTTCATACAGGATCTCTCTGTCACTCAGGGTGGAGTGCAGGGTGTGATCATGGCTCACTGCAGCCTGGAACTCCTGGGATGAAGCAATTCTCCCTCCTCAGTCTCCTGAGTAGCTAGGACTACAGGTGTGCATCACCACACCCAGCTAATTTTTTTTTTTCGCAGAGACATGGTCTCGCTATGTTAGCCAGGCTTACAAATAATATTATTATGAGGAGATTTTTTAGCCAAATCTTTGCATGCCCATTTGTTTTCCTCATATAAATTTCTGTTTCTTTCTTTCTTTTTTCTTTTTTTTCTGAGACGGTGTTTTGCTCTTGTTGCCCAGGCTGGAGTGCAATGGTATGATCTCAGCTCACCAAAACCTCTGCCTCCCAGACTCAAGTGATTATCCTGCCTCAGTCTCCCGAGTAGCTGGGACTACAGGCATGGGCCATTACGGCCTGCTAATTTTGTATTTTTGGTAGAGACAGGGTTTCTCCATGTTGGTCAGGCTGGTCTTGAACTCCTGACCTCAGGTGATCCACCCACCT
The DNA here is from genome assembly GCF_002776525.5 of Piliocolobus tephrosceles. Classification (NCBI taxonomy): domain Eukaryota; kingdom Metazoa; phylum Chordata; class Mammalia; order Primates; family Cercopithecidae; genus Piliocolobus; species Piliocolobus tephrosceles. The sequence goes on along the minus strand of NC_045450.1, from coordinate 9,029,890 downwards.
CAGCCTCCCAAAGTGCTGGGATTACAGGTGTGAGCTACCAAGCCCAGCCTCCTCATATGAATTTCTAAAGGTAGAATTGATGGATTCAGATGGCACATTTCATTTTATTTTATTTTGAGACGGAGTCTTGCATTGTCACCTGGCCTGGAGTGCAGTGGCGCGATCTTGGCTCACTGCAACCTCCACCTTGGGTTCATTGAATTCTCCTGCCTTAGCCTCCTGAGTAGCTGGGATTACAGGCACGTGCCACCATGCCCAGTCAATTTTTTTGTATTTTTAGTAGAGATGGGGGTTTCACTGTGTTGGCCAGACTGGTCTCAAACTCCTGACCTCAGGTGATCCACCCAACTTGGCCTCCCAAAGTGCTGGGATTACAGGTGTGAGCCATCGCGCCCAGCCTCAGACGGCACATTTTAAGGCTTTGGATATGAATTGCCAAAATTTCTCCTCATTTCTCCCTTTCCTTACCCCAGACAGCCAATGAAACGTCTGTTTATCTACATCCTCACTAACACTAGATGTTAAATATGGGTTTAAAAAAATCTCTGCAAATTGCTTCAGCATGATATTCTTTTTTTTTTTTTTTTTTTTTTTGAGATGGAGTTTCACTCCATTGCCCAGACTAGGGGGTGCAGTAGCACAATCTCGGCTCACTGCAACCTCTGCCTCCTGCGTTCAAGCGATTCTCCTGCTTCCGCCTCCTGAGTAGCTGGGATGCCAGGCGTGGGCCAACACGCCTCGTTAATTTTTGTATTTTTAGTAGAGACGAGGTTTCACCATGCTGGCCAGGCTGTTCTCAAACTCTGACCTCAGATGATCCACCTGCCTTCGCCTGGGATTACAAGGCATGAGCCACAGCACCCAGCGAGCATGATATTCTCAATGTAATAAAATGTCTTCTATCTGAAAAAAACATAAAAGGACTTTATTTAAAGGATAATTAAGGTCAAATAGGTTAAAACTAATCTTCCTTTAAATAGATCTATGCTGGCTGGACATGGTGGCTCACGCCTGTAATCCTAGCACTTTGGGAGGCTGAGGCAGGTGGATCACCTGAGGTCGGGTGTTCAAGACCAGCCTGACCAACGTGGAGAAACTCCGTCTCTACTAAAAATACAAAAATTAGCCGGGCGTGGTAGCACATGCCTGTAATCTCAGCTATTCGGGAGGCTGAGGCAGGAGAATCACTTGAACCCGGGAGGCAGAGGTTGCAGTGAGCCGAGATCGTGGCATTGCACTCCAGCCTGGGCAACAAGAACGAAACTCTGTCTCGAAAAAAAATAAAATAAATAAATAAAAAGAAAAAGAAAATAAACAGATATATGCAGCAAAAATTATTAAAATGGCCAGGCGCAGTGGCTCACGCCTGTAATCCCAGCAAGTTGAGAGGCTGAGGTGAAAGGATTGCTTGAGGTCAGGAGTTCGAGACCAGCCTGGGCAACATGGTGAAATCCCATCTTTACAAAAAATACAAAAATTTACCGGGCTTGATAGCACCCGCGTGTAGTCCCAACTACTCGGGATGCTGAGGTAGGAGGATGGCTTGAGCCTGGGAGGTCATGGCTGCAGTGAGCCATGTTCATCCCACTGCACTCCAGCCTGGGTGACAAAGCAAGACCCTGCCTCAAAAAATAAACTAAAATAAAATAAAAAGTTTATTATTAATAATTTTTTAAAAAATCAAGGCACACCTGACTGTAACAATCGGGGCCACTTAAAAACACACACACACACACAAGCACTCTTACCTCTGGCTGTAAGGACACAGGCTATTCTGATTTTATCACCAGGAAAACTGCCCATGAGGAAGCTGAGCCCAGCTGTGGCATTTTGGGTTACCAGGGAAGCTGCTGGCTGAGCTGAGAATAAACACAACGATTCTATTCTCAGTAAGTGGTTCTAACCGCTAACCATCCTTCCTTCCCCTTCAGTATATCTATATTATGTTTGGGCCTAAATCGTGCTGTCTGGATGAGTCCTGATTCTAGGAGACTTTTAGTTTTGATAAACACAGTATTGGGAGATTTCCCAGGGGATCTGCGTGAGCAGAAAAATCTGACTTTGCTTTAACAGGTGCCTAACCCCAACATGAATGTCAGTGCTTATGACTAAGGGGATCCGATGATGCAAGGCTAAACAGGAGTGTCAGACTTCCAAATGACACAGAACTTTAGGTGACATCTAAGACACTGGCTTGTGAGTGTGCAACAGTGCAGAGACCCGAGACGCTGCTCTTGCAGAAACACCTGGGATAGTGACATATTAAATGAAAAATAACCACCCCAGGCTGGATATGGTGGCTCACACGTGCCATCTGTAATCCCAGCACTTTGGGAGGTCAAGGCAGGAGGATTGCTTGAAGCCAGGAGTACAAGACCAGCCTGGGCAACAAAACGAGACCCTAACTTTACCAAAAAAAAAAAAGAAAGAAAAGAAGGAAGGAGAAAAAGAGAGAGAGAGAGAGAGAGAACTACCCCAAACTTGGGAGTTAGCATCTTGCAAAACTGTTTTTTGTTTGTTTGTTTGTTTGTTTGTTTGTTTGTTTGAGCTGGAGTCTCGTTCTGTCACCGAGGCTGCAGTGCAGTGGCCAGATCTCAGCTCACTACCACCTCCACCTCCCAATTTCAAGCCATCCTCATTCCTCAGCCTCTTGGATAGCTGGGACTACAGGCACACGCCACTACACTTGGCTAATTTTTGTATTTTTTACTAGAGAAGGGCTTTCACCCGGTTGCCCAGGCTGGTCTCAAACTCCTGAGCTCAGACAGTCTGCCTGCCTTAGCCTCCCAAAGTGCTAAGATTACAGGCATGAACCACCACGCCTGGCCATGCAAAACTTTATATTAGGAGAAATTATAGTTGAAGAGGTTAAAGCCACAGGGAAAAAACAGGATAGTGAGCGTCACAGCCAATAGATATTCTGATAAATAGCTTAGGTTCACTAAAATTACTTTAACAACAATAAAAACAGCAATGGGTGACTTTTTTGCACATGTAGCCATAGTATGCTTATTTTCCTTTTCTGAAAAACCGTGTGACCCCTCTCCCCATAAAAATCATATATTAAGGCTGAGGCTGAATCATACTGGATAAACCAATTGGAAAGGTTTGACTCAAACCAAGAAAAGAAGAAACAGCCAAATTTTTTTTATTTTATGAGTTCCCAAGAAAGCTTTTGAAATTTATGGCAGAAATAATAATTTTGAAAGCCAAGGTTTTTGATTTGCAAGATTTATAAAAAGAGGTTTTTTGCCTTTATCTTTATTTCTTTCCTTCCTTCCTTCCTCCCTTCCTCCCTTCCTTCTTCTTGATATTTAATTTTGAGTATCAGACTCTGAATTCAAAGCAAATCACTGAAGGAATCATTTTGAAAGCCAAGGCTTGTGATTTGCAAGATTTGCAAAAAGAGGATCTTTTTTTTTCTTTGTTTTCTATCTTTTCTTTTTTTCTAGTTCCCTTAACTTGGTTTTGAGTATCGAAACTCTGAATTCCAAGCAAATCCCTGAAGCAATCTTGGAATAAAGTTTATGCCACCACAAACAAGAGATCTACTGCAGGAGAACTGACAAAAAGTTAGGGCCAGGCGTGGTGGCTCACGCCTATAATCCCAGCACTTTGGGAGGCCGAGGCAGGCGGATCACTTGAGGCCAGGAGTTCGAGACAAACCTGGCCAACATGGCAAAACCCCGTCTCCACTAAAAACGGAAACATTAGCTGGGTGTAGTGGTGTGCGCCTGTAATCCCAGCTACTCAGTGGCTGAGGCAGGAGAATCACTTGAACCCAGGAGGTGGAGGTTGCAGTGAGCCAAGATTGCACCACTTTACTCCAGCCTGGGCAACAGAGCAAGACTCTGTCTCAAAAAAAAAAAAAAAAAAAGAAAGAAAAGAAAAGTAATATTATCCTGTCCCTGAGACTGAAATTTTTCAACACAAAAGAAAAAAATCCGGCCGGGTGCGGTGGCCCACACCTGTAATCCCAGCACTTTGGGAGGCTGAGGTGGCCGGATCACCTGAGATCAGGAGTTTGAGACCAGCCTGGCTAACATGGTGAAACCCCGCTTCTATTAAAAACACAAAAAATTAGCCGGGCATGGTGGTGAACGCTTGGTACTACTATCCCAGCTACAGCTGCTCAGGAGGCTGAGGCAGAAGAAACACTTGAACCTGGGAGGCAGAGGTTGCAGTGAGCCGAGATTGCGCCATTGCACTCCAGCATGGGCAACAAGAGCGAAACTCCGTCTCAAA
>NC_045450.1:9010683-9025245 GCF_002776525.5 Piliocolobus tephrosceles | reverse complement strand
AAGACTCTGTCTCAAAAAAAAAAAAAAAAAAAGAAAGAAAAGAAAAGTAATATTATCCTGTCCCTGAGACTGAAATTTTTCAACACAAAAGAAAAAAATCCGGCCGGGTGCGGTGGCCCACACCTGTAATCCCAGCACTTTGGGAGGCTGAGGTGGCCGGATCACCTGAGATCAGGAGTTTGAGACCAGCCTGGCTAACATGGTGAAACCCCGCTTCTATTAAAAACACAAAAAATTAGCCGGGCATGGTGGTGAACGCTTGGTACTACTATCCCAGCTACAGCTGCTCAGGAGGCTGAGGCAGAAGAAACACTTGAACCTGGGAGGCAGAGGTTGCAGTGAGCCGAGATTGCGCCATTGCACTCCAGCATGGGCAACAAGAGCGAAACTCCATCTCAAAAAAAAAAAAAAAAAGAAGAAGAAGAAGAAGAAAAGAAATCCCTGGAGGAGAAATTTAAAATTCCAGTGAGTTGAGGAGTGACTGAAACTGGATTGGCCGTGAGCTGATGAGCTGGTTGAAGCTGGGTTCATTATTCTAGTCACTCTACTTTTATATATCTTTTAAAATTTTCTATAATGAAAAAAAACTTAGTTGTTACTTTTCACATAGAAGAGAGAGACCAGTGAGAAGGGTATTGCAGCTGCAGGAGCAAGTGAGATCTGAACTAGGGTGGCCATGTGGAGAGGGACAGAAGTGGCCAGAAGAGAAGGATGGCTTCAATTATGCTTGGCTGTATTCTACTAGATGATTTCAGCATCTCGTTTCAAATCCCCAACCATCTTCTATCCTCCTTCATTTCAAGTGCTTTGCCTGTACCCCTTTGGGCTTTAGTCTAGATGCCATTGGAATTTTTTTTTTTTTTTTTTTTGAGACAGAGTCTTGCTCTCTCACCCAGGCTGGAGTACGGTGGTACAATCTCAGCTCACTACAATTTCCGTGTCCTGGGTTCAAGTGGTTCTCCTGTCTCAGCCTCCCCAGTAGCTGGGACTACAGGCACCCACCACCACGCCTGTCTAATTTTTGTATTTTTAGTAGAGATGGGGTTTCACCATGTCGGCCAGTCTGGTCTCAAACTCCCGACCTCAGATGATCTGCCCAGCCTCCCAAAGTGCAGGGATTACCGGTGTGAGCCATCGCGCCCGGCCCTGACCTGTATTTTTGTTATCGAAATCAGCAACCCTAATTGCTGACCAAGCCAGGATTTGGCCCCAGGGTCTCAAACCATCAGCAAATGCTTGTTGCATGAATATATAGCGGCAATGTGCAATATTAGAGAAGTTAAGGTCCTTTTTAGACAATCACAAATTCTAGTATCATGAGCTGAGTAGGATGGAGGTAAGAGCACATGCTCAGATATCAACTCCCTGGGTTCAGATTCTGCCAGCATCACCTAACTACCAGCTGTGTGATTTGGGGGCAGGTTACTTAAACCCCCATGCAAACAGTTTTCTCATCTGCAAACTGGGGATACGAATAATAGTACTAATAATAGCACATTCCTCTAGGTCAGCTTTGAAGATTAAAGGAGGAAACTCATACATTGCCAAGCCTTGCATGGTGTAAGACCTCAGGAGATGTTGGCTGAGTGAGGTCATAGCAAACAGTATGCTAAGGGAATAACTAAAGTGTTACAAACCCTCCTCATACTATCAATTACACACACAGATAAGTCTTTTCTCTTCTTTTTTTTTTTTTTTTTTTTTGAGATGGAGTCTTGCTCTGTTGCCCAGGCTGGAGTGCAGTGGCACGATCTCCACTCACTGCAACCTCCACCTCCCGCCTCCCAGGTTCAAGTGATTCTCTTGCCTCAGCCTCCTGAGTAGCTTGGACTACAGGCACCCGCCACCACATCTGGCTAATTTTTGAATTTTTAGTGGAGACAAAGTTTCACCATATCGCCCAGGCTGGTCTTGAACTCCTGACCTCAAGTGATCCTCCCACCTCGGCCTCCCAAAGTGCTGGGATTATAGGCGTGAGCCACCACACCCAGCCTAGAGAAGTTTCTCAAGGTGGGAACTGTGTCTTGTTCGTTACTGTCACTACCTTGGTGCAGAGAACCCTGCTTACAGTAGGGGGCGGAAAGTTTGTTTGTTTGTTTTTAACACAGGACCTCGCTGTGTTGCCCCAGCTGGAGTGCAGTGGCATAATCATAGCTCACTGCAGCCTCAAATCCTTGGACTCAAGTGATCCTCCTGCCTCAGCCACAGGCACATACTAACATGCCTGGTTAATTTTCTATTTTTTGTAGAGATGGGGGTCTTGTTATGTTGCGCATGCTGGTCTCAAACTCCTGGCCTCAAGTGGTCCTCCCACCTACGCCTCTCAAAGTTTTGGGATTATAGTCATGAGCCACCACAGCTGGTCCACAATAAATATTGATTCAATAATATAATGGGCCGGCGGGGAGGAATTTCTAATGGGACTAGAATTGACCTGTAAAAATAACCAAAAACTAAAACACAAAAGAAGAATCCCACAAAAACAAAAATTATATTAGAAGGAATGTAAGGAATGACTCCAGAATGTGACAGTGAATCAGTCAAAGCATTCATTATTGAAAATACCATATTTTGAGATAAATATGTTTGATTTCTCAGGAAAAGCAAAAAGGGTTTGTGGCAAGCCACAACAAATACTGTCATTAAAGCAAAATTAGTACAGATCTTAAACTCCAGAGGTTACAAAACAGCCTGGCTGAGGTCATTCATGCTTAATTATTGTGCCTAATAATTACCTTGACTAATTAGAGCAAAGGTTTCAAAGTATGTTTCTATTCCCAGACACTGAGTCACCAGTGACCCAGAATAAATCATTTCGCTCTATTTGTGTCTTGTATCATCGACATAAAAGCACCCTCAGCCAACTCCTCGGGGAAATTGCAAAGACTTCATTAATTAATATTTGGACAACAAATATAATTTGTACATGCCAGACCTATAGAAACATGGCATCAGGATGTTTTGTAAGTTGGGTTCATTTATTTAATTATTCAACTACACTCCAAGTGCTCTTAATAATTGTTAAGTTCTACTCTGAGCCAGGCCCTGAGCTGGGAACTGGAGGTGCAACTGTGAACAAGGGAGATCAGTTCCTGCCCTCATGGAGCTTCTAGTCTAGCAAAGGAGATGGATGCTAAATAGGTAAACCAGATATAATCATTATAAATTGTTGAGTGCCAAGAGGAAAACAAATAGAAATCTGCGTTACAGACTAGTGGGAGGGGTTTATTTTTCTTCATTTTTGCTATTTATTTTTATTTATTTATTTTTTCTGAGATGCAGTCTTGCTCTTGTTGCCCAGGCTGGAGTGCAATGGCGCGATATGGACTGACCGCAACCTCCGCCTCCCAGGTTCAAGCCATTCTCCTGCCTCAGTCTCCCAAGTAGCTAGGATTATGGACATGCCCCACCGTGTTCTCCATGTTGGTCAGGCAGGTCTCGAACTCCTGACCTCAGGTGACCTGCCTGCCTCAGCCTCCCAAAGTGCTGGGATTACAGGCATGAGTCACTGATCCTGGACTGGAGGGGTCTTTTTTTGATGGCACAGTCATAAGAGGCTCCTTAGAAGAGGATCCCCACACTGAGACCTGAAGGATGGGAAGGAACCAGCCAGGTGGACAGAGGGGAAGGGCATTTTAGACAGAAGGAGCAGCCAGGGCAAAAGCTGAGGTAGGGAAGAGGTTTTCATTTGGGGAAACTATAGGAGTCAATGTACCTACAGCGTAGTGAATGAGGAAGTTAGCGTAAGCTCAGACCCAGATCACTCAGGGCCTCCGAGGAGTTTAAGAGTTGGCCAAAAGCTGTTCCTGGCCTCCTCCTTGGGATGCGGTTGGATTACATTTCCCAGCATCCCTTGCTGTTAAGGGTGGGCATGTGACTGGATTTTGATCAAAGGAATGCCAGGAGAGGCAAGGACCCCGCCCCACCCCTTGCTAGTGGCCTTGCTAGTGACCTTGCTAGTGACCATCTCTTGGGCTGACCTCCATGCTCCTGCATTTTACTCATCTTGATGGAGAAAGCAGAGCCACGAGCTAGCAGAAGCCTGGGTCCCTGGATCAGGTATTGGAAGAGAGCCACCTGCCTATCAAGAATACCAATTTAGGACTTTACATGAACAAAAAAGAAATTCTTCTTGTGTTAGGCCACTGAGATTTTGGGGGTTTCTTTGTTTTCTTGGTTTTTTTTTTTTTGTCCTTTTGGGAGTTTCTTTGTTACAGTGGCTTGTGTTCTCTTAAGTAATACAGAACCATTATACCAAATCCACCTTAAAAAGCTGAGCTCAGGGCTGGGCACAGGGGCTCACACCTGTAATCCCGGCACTGTGGGATGCCAAGGCAGGTGCATCACCTGAGGTCAAGAGTTCAAGACCAGCCTGACCAACATGGTGAAACCCCATCTCTACTAAAAAAACAAAAATTAGCCAGGTGTGGTGCTGGGCACCTGTAATCCCAGCTGCTTGGGAGGCTGATGCAGGAGAATGGCTTGAACCTGGGAGGCGGAGGTTGTCGTGAGATAGCACCATTGCGCTCCAGCCTGGGTGACAGAGTGAGACTCCAGCTCAAAAAAAAAGAAAAAAATCTGAGCTCAGCTGGGCATGGTGGCTTACGTCTGTAATCTCAGCACTTTGGGAGGTTGTGGCAGGAGGATTGCTTGAGCCCAGGAGTTTGAGACCAGCCTGGGCAACATGGGGAGACCATATCTCTACTAAACAATACAAAAACTAGCTAGGCACAGTGGTGTGCACCTGTAGTCCCAGCTACTCAGGAGGCTGAGGTGGAAAGATCACTTGAGTCCAGGAAGCAGAGGCTACAGTGAGCTGAGATCACTCCACTGCACTCCAGCGTGGGCAACAGCGCAAGACCCTGTCTCAATTAAAAAAAAAAGAAAAGAAAAAGAAAAGGAAAAGAAAAAGGAAGGTGGAGCTTTAATAGCACGTGGAAAGAGCCGGAATGGTAGCTCACGCCTGTAATCCCAGCACTTTGGGAGGCTGAGGCGGGCAGATCACTTGAGGTCAGGAGTTCGAGACCAGTTCAGCCAACATGGTGAAACCCCTCTCTACTGAAAATACACAAAATTAGCTGGGCATGATGGCGCGTGCCTGTAATTCCAGCTACTTGGGAGGCTGAGGCAGGAAAATCGCTTGAACCTGGGAGGCGGAGGTTACAGTGAGCTGAGGTCGCACCACTGCACGCCAGCCTGGGCGACAGAGTGAGACACTGTCTCAAAAACAAAAACAAAAACAAAACTGTACAGAACAATAAGGGGGCTTCTTCTAAGCCCTCCCACCAGCTTCTAGTTCCACCCCAGAAGAACAGTGAGGAGAGGGAATGTGGTTTCCAGATAAAATGCAGGATGCCCAGTTACATTTGAATTTCAGATAAACAGCCAATTGTTTTTAGTGTAAGTATCTCCCACACAGTATTTTGCCTCTTCAAAAAAATACTAAAAAAAATTATTCATTGTTTTTCTGAAATTCACATTTCACTGGGCATCCTGTATTTTTATCTGCTAAATTTGGCCACCCTAACTGGGTAGTGGGCATGGTGTCTGTAGATGGAGTTGGTGCCAATGGAAAGCATGAAAGGAAGGAAAACTGACTTTTTTTTCCAATGTATCACAAATGTGCTTATACGAGAAAGAGAGGTAGGAGGGCAAGAGCAGTGCATGGTCGTGAGGAGCACAGACTTCCTGGGTTTAAATCCTGCTCTGAAATCGACTCGCTGCATGATCTTGGATGCGTTATTGGCCTCGGTTTCTTCATCTTTATTTTTTATTTTTTCATTTATTTTTGAGACGGAGTCTTGCTCTGTTGCCCAGGCTGGAGTCCAGTGGTGCGATCTCTGCTCACTGCAACCTCTACCTCCCAAGTTCCAGTGATTCTTCTGCCTCAGTCTCTCGAGTAGTTGAGACTACAGGCGCATGTTGCCACGCCCGTCTAATTTTTGTATTTTTTAATAGAGATGGGGTTTCACCATATTGGCCAGGCTGCTATTGAACTCCTGACCTCGTGATCCGCCTGCCTCGGCCTCCCAAAGTGCTGGGATTACAGGCATGAGCCACCGCACCTGGCTTCTTCATCTTTAAAATGGAGAGAATGACAATGCCTGTTTTTTAGGACTGTCACGATAAGTCAGTGAACTGTGCCTGGCACAGTGGCTCACACCTGTAATCCCAGCACTTTGGGAGGCTGAGGCAGGTGGATCACCTGAGGAGGAGTTCAAGGCCAGCCTAGCCAATATGGTGGCATCCCGCCTCTACTAAAAATACAAAAATTAGCCGGCTGTGGTGGTGCACACCTGTAGTCCCAACTACTTGCGAGACTGAGCCAGGAAAATCGCTTGAACCCGGGAGGCGGAGGTTGCAGTGAGCTGAGATTGTGCCTCTGCACTCCAGCCTACAGAGCGAAACTCAATCTCGAAAAAACAAAAAAGTCAGTGAACTGATATTTGTAAAGCTCCCAAACATTGCGTAAGTGCCCGTAGGGGCTGCTGCTGCTACCCTGTAGCCCCTCGCTCACTTGAGCTCACCTGCAGCTGCAAATGGTTTCCGGTTGACTCAGCACTTCCTATTTCAGGGGCCCGAATCGCTCCGCTTCTCCACCTGGGGGCGCTCTTCAGCTCAACCAAAAACAGGCTCACCCTGGAAATATCGGGCCACCTCCACCAGTCCGGTTAGGAGTTGTTTGGCTAAAAGCCCCAGGCTCTCCGCCCTCCACTGGGCTGCACGACATACACGCCTCACGATTTCCCAGAGGAGCCCCAGTTGCGCACAATAATCTGCACCTTTTGTTGGTTCTGGCCTTCCTATCCCCTTCAGTCCCTCTCCCTCTCAGTGATTCCTGACGTCATCTCCCAGGGCTGCGAGTAGGACCAGGCAAGCAAAGCATCAAGAGGGTGAAATGGGCTGGGTGCAGTGGCTCAGGCCTGTGATCCCAGTGCTTTGGGAGGCCAAGGTGAGAGGACTGCTTCAGGTCAGGAGGTCGAGACCAGCCTGGGCAACACAGCGAGACCCCATCTCTACAAAAAATTAGAAATTTAGCTGGGCGTAGTGGTGCGCACCTGTGGTCCCAGCTGCTCAGGAAGGTGAGGCAGGATTGCTTGAGGTGGGAGGTCAGGGTGGCACTGAGCTGTGATTATGCCACTGCACTCCAGCCTGGGTGAGAAGGAGTGAGACTCTATCTCAAAACAAAACCAAAGAAAGTTTAAAATTTTTTTTTTTTTTTTTTTTTTGAGGCGGAGTCTTGTCGCCCCGGCTGGAGTGCAGTGGCCGGATCTCAGCTCACTGCAAGCTTCGCCTCCCGGATTTACCCCATTCTCCTGCCTCAGCCCCCCGAGTAGCTGGGACTACAGGCGCCCGCCACCTCGCCCGGCTAGTTTTGTTTTTTGTTTTTTTTTTTTTTTTTTTTGAGACAGAGTCTTGCTCTATCGCCCAGGCTGGAGTGCAGTGGCCAGATCTCAACTCACTGCAAGCTCCGCCTCCCGGGTTTACGCCATTCTCCTGCCTCAGCCTCCCAAGTAGCTGGGACTACAGGCGCCAGCCACCTTGCCCGGCTAGTTTTTTGTATTTTTTAGTAGAGAGGGGGGTTTCACGGTGTTAGCCAGGATGGTGTCGAACTCCTGACCTCGTGATCTGCCCGTCTCGGCCTCCCAAAGTGCTGGGATTACAGGCTTGAGCCACCGCGCCCGGCCAGAAAGTTTAAAATTTTAAAAACCGCTTCAACTGATGAATGAATAAACATAGATGGTATATCCACAGGATGGATTATCATTCATCTGTAAGAAGGAACAAAGCACTGATGCATAATAGAACATGAAACAGCCTCAAAAACATTATGTTTGGCCAAGCACGGTGGCTCACGCCTGTAATCCTAGCACTTTGGGAGGCCAAGAAAGGAGGATCACTGAGGTCAAGAGTTCAAGACCAGCCTGGCCAACATGGTGAAACCCTGTCTTTACAAAAAATACAAAAAATAAGAATAATAATTAGCCGGGTGTGGTGGTGCACACCTGTAGTCCCAGCTACTCTGGAGGCTGAGGCAGGAGGATCTCTTGAGCCTGGGAGGCGGAGCTTGTAGTGAACCAAGAGTGCACCACTGCACTCCAGCCTGGGCAATAGGAGAGAAACCTGTCTCAAAACACAAAAACAAAAAACATTATGTTTAGGGAAAGAAGCCAGACACAAAAAGTCACATACTGCATGATCCCATTTATGTGAAATATCCAGAATAGAACGCAAACCAATATACAGAAAGCAGATTAGTGGTTGTCGGGGACTAGAGAGCGGGATGAATGAGGAGTGACTGCTTACGCGACACAGGGTTTCCTTTTGGGTGCCTAAAACGTCTTGGAACTAGATAGAGGTGGCATGGCTGGTTGCACAGCATTGTGAATACACTAAATGCCATTACATTGAGTTTAACATGGCTAATGGCTGATTTTATGTTATGTGAGTTTCACCTCAATAAAAACAATGTATTTATTTACTTATTTCTTTATTTTTGGAGACGGGGTCTCCCTCTGTTGCCCAGGCTGGAGTGCAGTGGTGTCATCACAGCTCAATGCAACCTCAAACTCTTGGGCTTGAGTGATCCTCCTGTCTCATCCTCCTGAGTAGCTGGGATGACAGGCACACGTTACCATGCCCAGCTAATTTTCTTTAATTTTTGTAGAGATTGGGGGTGGGTCTCCCTATGTTGCCTAGGCTGGCCTCAAACTTCTGGTCTCAAGGGATCCTCCCACTTCAGCCTCCCAAAGGGCTGGGATTTGCAGTCATGCATGAGCCACTGTGCTCGTTCTATATATATATATACACACAACACGCACGCACACACACACGTGTATTATATATAATAAATATACATATGATATATATTATATATAAGTGCATTATATATAATGCCTCCATTCTATATATACACACACATATTTAATATATATAATATGTATACATGTTATATATTATATATGTGTATTTTATATATACATATATACACACATATATAAATATACATATACATATACATATACATATAAGCTGAGCATCTTTTTTCTCATTGCCCTGGACCTGGAATCCTTGGCCCAGTGCTGGAACTCAGTGTGAGATCATCCACCTTGCATCTCCTCCAGGGAACAGAGGTCTGTTCAGTCCTAAAAGCCATGTGCCCCTTAATTCCTAAACCACAAAGAGGACAATTTGTACTTATTTACTGAAGCCCTAGCCTGTGTAAGGCCCTGTGCCAGACACTCTAGAGGGGCTTTCTCATCCAATCTTCTTACATTCTGTTACTTCTACACCTCGCCCATTTACTTTTTCTTCACCATGCTCGCCACCAGCTGGCCTTATGTTATACATATAGATTTGTTCATTGTTGTTTTTCCTCTCTAGAATGAAAGCTTCGTGGGGGCAGGAGTTTTGCCTTTACTATCATCTCCCCAGCGCCTGGCACTGATCAGGTGAAGGAATCTTGCCAGGTAGGCCTTAGCACCCCCATTTGACAGATGGAGGGATGCAGGCTCAGCGATTTGCCAACATCCTGCGATTAGTAAGTAGCAGAGACTGAATTTAAACTCGGGGGCTCCTGGGGGCACAGCCCACACTGCAGGGAGCTTTTCCTAATCAGCTTCCTCTACATTGCTGGGATGAGTTTGAAGTCTGAAAATTAAAGGCGTAAAGGCGATGACTCATCTCTTAGACAAAGAAGAGGCAAATCAGGGCCCAGAGCTGAGTCATCATTTCCACTTCCCAGTATGCTGACTCATTCAGACCTCCGGCTCTTGCTCTCCCAGAGCTTGTTGCTGGCAGAGCAGCCAGGCGCTTAACATAGTCCCTGGCTCCCTTCTTATCTGACCTTCCAGACTGCCCTATTGGCTGGGACAGTCTGACCCAGACACAAGCATGGATGTGGGTCCAGGTCAGCACTCCCCAGAGAGCCCTGCAGATCTGGAGGCAAGGCTCCAAGGCTATTGCAAGATCACAGCACTGGCAGCAGAGAGGCTCCTGCCTCACAGGGGCTTCCTGCTAGGAGGTTTTCTTGGATGGATGGGCACCTGCAGTAACTGTGTGCACACCTGACTTATTTACATTTTGAAAGAACTGTGTGTGCATATATAACTGGTTAAATATTGAAAGAACACAAGCCTTGACATCAGAAAGAAGTGGGTTTGAAGCCCACCTCTGCCGGTTATTAGCTGTGTGACCCTAGGCACACTACTACACAACTCTGTGCCTCAGTGTCCTCATGTGAAAAGTGAAGTTACACTATCGTCTACTTGCTCTGGTTGGCAAGAGAAAGGTGCGAGACATTTTGAGTGAGAGCTCTTTGCACAGCCTAAAGAAGGAAGAAACACACTTTAAAGTCATAAAGGCAACTGAGGACCGAACCCCGTGGTAGAAATGGGATGGAGTGGAGATGGAGGAAAACAAGGTTCCGTGTGTGGGGCCGGGCTGACCAGGGAGAATAAGGCTGAAGGTGGACAAATGGCTTAACATCCAGCAGCTTACTTTTCTCCAACTGCGCAATGGTCATGCTAGACTCCGCCCTGTCTCACACAGAATGAGAATATTCCACAGTAGGAAAAATGTTAACTGACATCATAGTTGGGGATTTGGGAGTGGAGAGTATTAAAAATATCACCCAAGTAATACATGAATCTATGTTTATTGTGAAAGATTTTAGCAATCTGGATTTCAACAAAATGTGGAGTCCCTTTTCACCAGCTTCCACTATCTACAGTTTGGAGCACATCCTTACAGTCTCTCTCTCTCTCTCTCTCTCTCTCTCTGTCACTCCATTTATGTATATATGTGCACAGGGCTAATAGCTAACACTAGTTGGGCATTTTGTTATATATCAGGCACTGCTCTAAGCACTTTACACGAATTCATTTATTTAATCTTCACAAAACCCCATGAGGCAAACTCTATTATTAGCTCTACTTTACGGAGGAGAAAATTCAGGCCCAGAGACGTAAAGTAACTTCCCCAAAGTCACACAGTTTCAGAGAAAAAGAGCTGGGATTGAAACCCAGGCAGCCTGATTCCAGCGTCTATTCGCAACCATTGCATTCTATTGTCTCTCAAATATTCTCTTTTTTCCAAAAATGGGGTCATACCTTGTGCATATTTTGCACTTTGCTTTTTGTATTTAATACATCTTGGACAGCACCTTATGTCTGTCCATAATTCCCTGCCTTTAATGGTGGCACAGTCCTATGTGGCATTCTGTAGTGCAAAGATGAACTGTTAGGGGGTTTCCACTGTTTCATTTTCACAAATAATCCTTTGTCAATTGTCACTTGCACATACATCCTTGGGCACCTGTGCATTGATTTCTAAGGATTTCTAGAAGTAACAATTTGAATCTTTGAGAAATATGGTCAGATTGACTTTCCAAAAGGACGCTTCCATTTACACTTGATCATCTGTGTGTGACCAATCCCCACGCTCTAGCCAACACTGGTTAGTGCTGTCACTTACAGCTACTCTGATGGGGGAGGTGGGAAAGAGATGTGTCATTTGACATTTCACTTGGCACTTGGCATTTTCTCAAGCATTCTTTTTTTTTTTGAGACAGAGTCAAGCTGGGCGCAGTGGCTCATGCCTGTAATCCCAGCACTTTGGGAGGCCAAGGCAGGCAGATCACCTGAGGTCAGGAGTTTGATATACTAGCCTGGCCAACATGGAGAAATTCCATCTCTACTAAAAATACAAAGGTAGCCAGGTATGGTGGCACATGCCTGTAATCCCAGCTATTTAGGAGGCTGAGGCAGGAGAATCGCTTGAACCTGGTAGGTGGAGGTTGCAGTGAGCCAAGATCACACCATTGTACCCTAGCCTGGGTAACCCGAGTGAAACTCCCCATCTCAAAAAAAAAAAAAAGAGAGAGAGAGAGACAGGGTCTCACTGTGTTGCCCAGGCTGGAGAGCAGTGACACAATCACAGCTTACTGCAGCCTCCACTCACTAGGCTCTGGGGATCCTCCTGCCTCAGCCTCCCGAGTAGTTGGGACCACAGATATATGCCACCATCCTGAGCTAATTTAAAATTTTTTAATTTTTTTGTAGACATGGTGTCTTGCTGTGTTGCTCAGATTGGTCTCAAACTCCTGACCTCAAGTGAGCTTCCTGCATTGGCCTCCCAAAATGCTGGGACTATAGGCATCAGCTACTGCTCCTGACCTTCTCTAATGTTTTTTGTTTTTTTATTTTTTTGAGATGGAGTTTCGCTCTTGTTGCCCAGGCTGGGATGCAATGGCACAGTCTTTGCTCACTGCAACCTCCACCTCCTGATTTCCAGTGATTCTCCTGCCTCAGCCTCCCAAGTAGCTGGGACTACAGGCGCCTGCCGCCACATCCAGCTAATTTTTGTATTTTTAGTAGAGACGGGGTTTGACCGTTGGCCAGGCTGGTCTCAAACTTCTGACCTCAGGTGATCCACCTGCCTCAGCCTCCCACAGTGCTAGGATTACAGGCATGAGTCACTGCACCCGGCCCTCTAATGTTTACAATGACTATTTCCATGTTGTCCTCTGGGAATGGTCTGTCAGAGCCTGTTAGGATCACGGACAGTTAATGTTTCTTTCTCAGTGCACCCCAATTTCCTTTTATTTATTTTATTTATTTATTTTAAGATGGAGTCTCACTCCTGTTGCCCAGGCTGGAGTGCAGTGGCACAATCTCAGCTCACTGTGACCTCTGTCTTCCCGGGTTCAAGTGATTCTCCTGTCTCAGTTTCCCGAGTAGCTGGGATTACAGGCGCCCGCCACCACACCCGGCTAATTTTTTTTATTTTTTATTTTCAGTGGATACAGGGTTTCACCATGTTGGCCAGGTTGGTCTCAAACTCCTGACCTCAGGTGATCCGCTTGCCTCAGCCTCCCAAAGTGCTGGGATTACAGGCGTGAGCCACCACACCCGGCCAGTACACCCAATTTCACCTTGTAGTGGCTGCTTATGTTCCAGCTGCTCAAATCCTCTTCTGCTTCTTGTGATAACACTTGATTTTCCACTTTTTCATTACTTTCTTGTGTAGCCAAATTTACAGCCTTTGACCTAAAAGAAGCCAACTCCATCTCTCAGGCCATAGCGATGGGTTTAGGGCTCCTGACTCCAGACAGGCCAACCAGAGACAGCAAGATTCCATTGCTTGACTTCTTTTTGAGCTCTCGGGCAGACTCTCTGCCCTCCTTTGTATTGGGTTTGGTGACATGGAGAACCTGACGCTGCCAGGGGAGCCAGAAAATGAAGACAGTACAGAGAAGATGAAGCTGAGAAATGCAGGGATTCTTTTTTTTGAGACAGAGTCTGGCTGTGTCAACCAGGCTGGAGTGCAGCGGCACAATCTCGGCTCACTGCAACCTCCGCCTCCGCCTCCCAGGTTCAAGTGATTCTCCTGCCTCAGCCTACCAAGTAGCTGGGATTACAGTCATGTGCCACCATGCCCAGCTAATTTTTGTATTTTAGTAGAGACAGGGTTTCACCATGTAGGCCAGGCTGGTCTCGAACTCCTGACCTCAAGTGATCCACCTGCCTCGGCCTCCCAAAATGCTCGGATTACAGGCGTGAGCCACTGAGCCTGGCCAAAATACAGGGATTCTGAGTCTTGACGGTATCATTATCTGAGTTCCTGGATCCAGCCACAGCCACAGTCTAACAATATCTGAACTTCCCCATTGTGTACGTAAGGACTTTTTTGTTGTTGTTTTAAACATTTTTTAAACTTTATTCTTTTGAGACAGAGTCTCAGTGTCACCTAGGCTGGAGTGCAGTGGTGACATCTTGGCTCACTGCAACCTCTGCCTCCTGGGCTCAAGAGATCCTCCCGCCTCAGCCTCCCAAAGTGCTGGGATTAGAGGTGTCAGGCCCTGTGCCTGGCCAAATGTGTTTTAAACAGCTTAGTTTGAGGTTGTTGATTTGTTTTGTTTTTTTTGTTGTTGTTTTTTCCATCGTGCAGTGAGTCCTATTTGATCCACATGCCCAGAGGAAAGAAAACAGACTCACATTCAGCTAAACTTTGCTCTCAAGTCTGAAGACATGGGTTTATGTCTATGCCAGCTGAGAAGTTATTTGGAGGGAGGCAAGGTAGTATAGAAAAGACAGTGCTTGGGTATGGTGGCTGTGCCGATAGTCCCAGCTACTTAGGAGGCTGAGGGTAGAGGCTCCCATGAGCCCAGGAGTTCAAGACCAGCCTAGGCAACATAATGAAACCTCCGTCTCTACAAAAAAATTTTTATTTTATTTTATTTTATTTTATTTTATTTTATTTTTTGAGACGGAGTCTTGCTCTGTCACCCAGGCTGGAGTGCAGTGGCTGGATCTCAGCTCACTGCAAGCTCCGCCTCCCGGGTTTACGCCATTCTCCTGCCTCAGCCTCCCGAGTAGCTGGGACCACAGGTGCCCGCCACCTCGCCCCGCTAGTTTTTTTTTTTGTATTTTTAGTAGAGACGGGGTTTCACCATGTTAGCCAGGATGGTCTCGATCTCCTGACCTCGTGATCCGCCCGTCTCGGCCTCCCAAAGTGCTGGGATTACAGGCTTGAGCCACCGCGCCCGGCAAAATTTTTTGT
>NC_045450.1:8941899-9010583 GCF_002776525.5 Piliocolobus tephrosceles | reverse complement strand
GAACCACCAACAGCAGCAGCAGCAGCAGAAAGCGGGCGAGCAGCAGTTGAGCGAGCCCGAGGACATGGAGATGGAAGGTGAGGCCCGCGGGCCGGCCGCGGCAGGGCCGGGGGGCGCCTTTCATTGTGGCCGGGGGAGCCGCGGGAGCCACGCGAGGGGCTCGCCATCTTTAACCAGGCCCTGGGCGGCCGCCGGGCCTCGGCCTGGCCTGCCGGCCCCGGCCCGGCGAGGCTGCAAAGTCATGCCGGGTCCGCGGGCTAGGGGCGGCCGCCGGGGCCCCGGCCCCGTGCATTGTCCCGACCCCGCGTCCGCCGGGCCTCCCCGGCACAAAGCGCCCGGAGTTGTAAAATTCGAGCGCTCCGGCCGCGGAGGGACGGAGGTGTTTTCTCACCCAGGTTGGGAGGCTGGCTCCGGGGACCGTCCCCGTTCTGGGGCGTCTGGCTGGATCTGGTCTGGCTGGGGAACTCCTGACCTCCCCGGGCGCGGGGCTCGCCCGCACCTGCTCCGGTGCGCTCCCCCGGAGGGCGCGCCGTGGCTCGGAAGCGCTCCTCCAAATCACTTTCTAACAGCACTGCCTAGCGTCGGGCTTGCATTCTAAAACACCTGCAAGGAACGCAGATGTTGTCAGGCTTTGGACTGGCCCAGAGTTCTGACCCGGGCGCTGTTGGTTTCCGAATCCACCTGTTTTTCTGAGAGTTTGGTACCTGGCAGTGTGTGGTGCAGCCAGCATCCGGCCAGGTGTGCGCTTGCAGTCGTGCGAAAGCCCCGCCGCACATGGCTGCCTGCATCAGAATCAAACCTGACTCGAAAGGTAACTCGGTTTTCTGCCGATGTGGCAGTAATTTTCCAGGGCACTGTAGTTTGAGGTATCGAGTCTTGGTTATAAAGGTTGGATGTAAAGACACCGTAAAGAGAAGGGTGTTGGATTTACGGAGTTGGTCGTTGGAAGACACTTTTTCTCCTGGCACATTCCACTGAAACAAAGCAAAGTCCGAATGGTCTTTAAAAAGTTTTCTTACCTACTTGACGGGTTCAGGCTGTCGGGAGTCAAATGGAGGCCACCTGAATGAAAAGGGCGTTGGAATGCTTTATTCTAGTTTTGCTTTTAGCGAGGGATCTTGGGTTGCGTCAATGAATGAAGCTCCAGGGGAGCTCAGGAAAAGCAATGTTTGTCCTGTGCGGTGGCTCCAAGTGTGGGGCGCTGCACACCGGTTGGTGGGAACACTTAAGCGTGACTGGTGTTCCCCTCTGCATAACTTACTGCCAGTAATTGGATGGTCAGTGAAAAAATGGCTGGCCAGGTTGCGAATGGCAAAGTGGCTGGGATTCTGCACTAGGCACTCCCCAGTCGTGTTTATCAATGGCAGTAATGGGGGACAGAAGAGCGGAGTCCACGCCAAGGACTGGGTTATCTGTTTCACTTGGCCCCAGCAAAGCAGCAACTTTGCAGAGCGCCTGGTATGTGTGATTAAACCGAATAACTGAAAAGATGTACACTACTGAGAGAATTTTGTGTATTCCTTTTGTGCTGTATTTTGCATACCATCTAAAACATAAAAAAAGGTTGCTTCTCAGTTTCCTTTTCAAATGGTACCCGATCAAGACTAATATCCAATAACACGAGCATATGGATTTCCCATGGCATTGTCCTACTGCTTTCCAGGTGTCTTTGGACACCAGTGAGAATTAATAAACAGAGACATTACTGCAGAGCCTGTGTGTTACAGACCTGTACCTTTGGGAAAATAACCAGGTCCACAAATTTCAAGGTCTTTGCTTTTTTTTTTTCTTGTGAGACGGAGTTTTGCTCTTGCTGCCCAGGCTGGAGTGCAGTAGTGCACTCAGCTCACTGCAACGTCCGTCTCCCGGATTCAAGCGATTTTCCTGCCTAAGCCTCCCAGGTAGCTGGGATTACAGGCATGTGCCACCACACCTGGCTACTTTTGTATTTTTGTTGGAGACGGGGTTTCTCCATTCTGGTCAGGCTGGTATCGATCTCCCGACCTCAGGTGATCTGCCCTCCTCGTCCTCCCAAACTGCTGAAATTACAGGCGTGAGCCACCGCGCCTGGCCGGTCTTTGCCTTTAGAAGACTAGAGGGTGTTGAAGTTTTAGAAATTCAGCAGTCTCCATGCATGTTTTCAAGGCTACTTACTTTTCTCATAAAATGAAGCTTTATTTTCGTATTACTGTTTGTATCGGAAAGGTAAGCCCTAGAACAGTTAATCTTTAAATTTACCAGAATCTCAAATTGGATGGCAGCGGTTTTAGTTACTAATAATGCTGATTGCTTAAACTCAAGAAACTCCTTTCTTCTAACTGGGCATCTGTTTCAATTTCATTATCCAGAAGGTCCCTTGTCTTGTAGGGAGCACATGAGGCTGTTGACAAATAATAGTGCCCTGTGAGTACCCACTGGTGTGTGGTTGAAAAAGCTACTTGTGTCTTAGGCCATGTGTTTCAGCCTTCCCAATCCTGATGTGTAGCCTTACAATTGATGGGAATGTGACTTAGGACCCGAAAGAGTGAGAGAACACTTCTGTTAAAAAGCCAGAAGGGTGGAATTTAGCAGACTCGGGTTGGCTTCATGGACCAGGCTGTGAGTTGGGTCCTGGTCAGAGCTAGAGACTTGCACCTGTTTAGTGTCTGCCTCGGTGCCTAAAGAACCAGCAGCTGGAAACTGTCAGGGTCTGAACAGCTTGAGGAAGGGAAGGCTTTGTAAACCTGGAGCATCCTGCCTCTGCCTCCTGGGCAGGGTGGTTTCGAAGGAACCTGGGAGACTGGTTTGGTTGGTTGGTTTTTCTCTATCAATATAGGTCAGTGTGAGTTTGCTCTCCGGCCTCACATTCTTGGGGTCGGGGTCGCATTTGCTTTTGAGTGAACTCTGCACAGCCCTTGGATATTCACTGGAAAACAGCAGTGCTCTGGAATAGTTATTTTTAAAATGCCCTGAGCAGTTAGGAAAATGATGAAGGGTAAAGTGCGGAGAGGGAAGAGGTGAGGGGCCTGATGCAGTTTGCTGGGGTTGCAACCACACACTGCCTGTGAGGCCTGGAGCAGCCAGTTGCTCGTTTCTAGTTGGAAGGCAGATAGAGCTGGGGAAGTGGTGGTATGGTTAGGTCTGGCTGGGAATAAGGTTGCTTGGCAGTGTATTATTATTTGCTAACTTTGGTGGCTACGGAGGTCTAGGGGCTGAAGGAGTGACTTGCATGGGTCTCTGGCCTCTGAATACTCGATGGTCATCGGATGGTCTGTGTAGATGCTGTTGAATCAACAGGAAGTTATCCGGAGGCCTTGTTTCTGCATACAAACTGTTTTTTCCGTGGTGTGGTTCTTCTGTCCGAGTGAGCAGTCTCTGTTTCAGTGTCGGCTCTGAGAAGAATGGGATAGATGTTAGACTTCTGTATGACACTTAGACTGCTGCTATTAGGAGCAAATTAATGGGTCAGCTGCAGCTTCTGAAAAGAATTGATCATAGGCTTCTGTGTTTTTTGTTACAGGGGTGGTGGTGGGTTTCTTCCAAACTTGTGCAGTTACTTTTCTGCTGAAGCATGTTTGGGAGTACAAAGTGACTTCTCTTGAACACACCCAGCCAGATAAACTTGTGCTGTTGTAATTTATTATAACTAATGGAAGATTCTTTCAAATAGCACTGTAACAAGACAAAAGTCAAATATTTCGAGGGTGTCGGTTTTCCTTATGTTGGCATATGTTGCTAAGATAATTCTTTGCAAAGTTACAAGATGAACATCAGCTCAGAGAACCCAGTAGAGAAGAAATTAGGCCAAACCTAGCATCTTACTCTGATGTGAGCATGTCAGGTTTTAATGATTCAAAGCGATTCCCTAGGCTCCAGCTCTCCTGATTCTTTCAGGCTGCTGATATCCTCATTATAATTTTTTCTCTATAATCAAATGATCGATACTAGCAAATGTAGGAAGAAGGTATCCTTTCTTTTTTTGAATTAGTGTTTTGGAAAAGGAGAAGGAGGTCATTAAGTTAAAATTCATGGTAGGACAGACTGCGGTGGCTAAGGCAGTCTAGATTTAGAGCCATGCCTCAGTTGGAATCTGGGTTTTGCCATTTGATTGTTGTGGTACCTCATGCGCATTGCTTAAACACTTGGTTCCTCAGTTTCTCTATCCGTTAAAGGAGGTCACTCATGCCCATCAAGGTTGTTGTGAGACTGGAATCGCCGGGCACATATGAAGTGCCTGGCATGGAATTTGGAGCATAGGAGATGTTCAGCGCATGGTGTTGCCTTGATGGTAGGGCTTTCGCAGCCAAGAAGACATGATACTTAGGTTAGAACTAAAGTGGGGCGCACACCACAGGTGGGGCCGTCGAAGATGGGTGCTCTGCAGAAAGGGCCCGCAGTAACCATAGCCGATGTGGATTAGGAAGAAACCATCCGGCCTCTGCCTAAACAATGCTGTTCATGAAATCTCAGGCTTGATGTGCCTGAATAGGGGTTTTAATATTAAAGGTGTAATATTTTGAGAACGATTCACTGTATGGTAAAAGTCGAGTGGATTTGGTGCCGTTTGCCACTGATGCTTAATTTTAGTCAGCCTGGTGGCCTTCTGATGATTCTTGCTTGAGTGCTAGAACTCCCTACGAGTATGGGGAAGTGGAGCACTAGATAGTGGCAGGAAACCAGGTCCCTGAGTGTCCAGAGGTTGGGAGACGGCCTTGAACTCTGCTGTCTCTATCCCACATCCTGTTGCCAGGCCTGTTTGGCTTTTTCAGACATCCCCTGAAAGCAGGCCCTTGCTGCCTCATGCTGGAACTGTGGCGGTAGCCTCCCTCTTGGTCCTGCTTCCAGCCTGCCCGACCCCACACGGTATGAAAGCTGCTGCCCACAGGACTTCTGTCTGTCACTGCCCTGCTGAAAAGGACTCGGTGTCCGGCCTTCCCTCCAGGAAGTCGCACAGCCAGGGTCTCAGGATGGCCCCAGCCTCCTTGGTGCTACTGGCTCCCAGCACACATGCACTTGTGTGGGCACAAACAGGACAGATACCCCAGGAAAGTGGTTCAGAATCCCACCCTGGGGCTGCCTTTCCCCTAGGCGTAAAGGTCGCCTCTGCCCCTTGGCTTGCATAAGACCTGTGCCCTTTTTGCCCCACCTGCTACTGTGCTGGTGGGATGGGCGTCCGGGTGCCTCCTCCACACCGTTGGCTTGTTTGCTCTGAAGGTGACCGTCTTAGTTTCCTTTTTTGTTAAATTTCTTTGTGGGAGATGCTCTTTCAGGAAACAGGTTTTCAGTGTACTCTGAGAATAAACAGTAGTGCAGGAGGTGGCTGGCTGGCAAGTGGCTCTCAGACTCTGAAGCCATAAAACGGTATTGCTTTGATAAGTGATCATTCAATTTTATTGCTTTTAACGTTAACGTGATGGTGTTTTTTTGATCCTTTTGGAAGTAAAAGCCCGTTTTCCAGACAAAGACATTGCTAGACTTTAATAAATAACTGAAAATTTCTTTTGGGTATTTTGTAAAGTCTATTTTTGTTATCGTTTTTGTGTTTAAAAATTTTTTTTTGGTTTTTTTAAATTTAAGCAACAGGGTTGCTCTGGCTGTAGTGCAGTGGGTGATCATAGCTCACTGCAGCCTTAAACTTCCGGGCTCACGTGATCCTCCCACCTCAGCCTTCCAAGTAGCTGGGACCACAGGGTTGAGGTGACCACATCTGGCTAATTGTTTTTTTTTTTTTTTTTCCTGAGTTTTGTAGAGATGGGGTCTTACAATGTTCAAACTGGTCTGGACTTCCTGGCCTCAAGCGATCCTCCTACCTGAACCTCTCAAAGCACTGGGGTTAAAGGTGTGAGCCACCTCACCTCACCCCACCTGTTTATGGTTTTTTGCATGAGTAACAAATAGCGTGGATATCCTGCTTGATTTCCAAGGCGAAGAAATTTTACCCTGGAGAAAAGAGTTGTAACAACATATTTCTTGCCATGTACCGTGACAGAGTTAGATGTTAAATGTCACCTGCTTTAGAAATTGCTTGTTCTGAAGTAATTTGGACTTAAGAAAGTTGGAGGAAGCAGGGTTTTAAGTGTCATGCGTAGGCAAGAAAGTCAGTTATGCCATTTTTCTAGTAAGTTAACACATGCCTCGGCTAATGAGAAGTCAGATGTGTTGAAATTTTTGAAGAGAAGCAGGTCTACTTCTGAGGGTTGGTAATTTTAACTTTTTGTTTGGAAGTTGGAAACAGTAATTAGTACATTTCTTGTATGGGGAAATACACCAACCTGAGCCAGAGCAGGGATGCTTCCAGAATTCAGTGATGACAACCCTGAGACAGAGGCTGGCAAGAACCCAACATGGGATGGGAAGAGGGGCGTCTGGGAGAAGGCACCCTGAGAAATAGCGTCGACTTGTCTGTGTTGTGCTGCGCAGAAGGGCTGGGCATGTCTGAGGCTGCGCTGGGAGTCCTGGTGGGTAATGGGGCACTGCCTGCCAGCGGCTGGGCTCTCACTATCCTATGCCTGTGACTGTGTAAAGCAAAATCTTTTTTTTTTTTTTAAATACGAAGTCTCACTTTGTTGCCCAGGCTGGAGTGCAGTGGCACGATCTCGGCTCACTGTAACCTCTGACCCCTGGGTTTAAGCCGTTCTCCTGCCTCACCCTCCCGAGTAGCTGGGACTACAGGCACACGCTACCATGTCCGGCTAATTTTTGTATTTTAGTAGAGATGGGGTTTCACCATGTTGCCCAGATAGTCTTGACCTCCTGGGCTCAGGCAGCATGCCCGCCTCTGCCTCCCAGAGTGCTGGGATTAGAGGCGAGAGCCACCGCACCTGACCCGAATTCAGTTCTTAGTGTACCCCTTAAGGGGTGGAGACACTGTTGTGAGGTCATAGCTGTTCATAGTTGCAGAAATGCCCCTGTTTCCTTGGAAGGGGCCCATGTTACCTGCCAGGAGCTTTAACTTCATGCATGTTTGAAACCTGGGAGCAAGCGTTGTGGGCCATTCTCAAGGTGGTCGTTCTCTTTGGGTCGTTGAGAATCTAAAAGCTATTTAGAAGGAGACTCCCTTGTGAAACCAGAACAAGTCATGTGATTTTCCTGCCTACCATAGAAGATTAAAAAATCAGGCCCCTCTGTTTTGATTGCACGCCAGTAACGAAGGTTTCCTGACATCCCGATACTGGGAGGGCAGTGTCCTGTGTTGTGTACTAACCTCCAGCTCTTGCAATAAGTTGTTAAACTGGCATCTGGTTGGGAAAGTGTGCTGTGTGAGTTTGGTAGGGTGACCTGTATTGTGGTATGTGGTCCCATCTCAGGGTGTGGCCGCAGGTGTCTGGGTGGTAATCTGACTTCTGGCTGTCTCTCTTGCCACCCCGTTCACAGTACTTCAGAAGAAGTTGAGGAGAGTGTTTCCAGGGGACACTGTGTGGCATTGCTGTGAATGTATAGGCTGAGCAAACCTTTCTACTCCGCAGCCCCTTAAAAAAGCTGTAAGCTGTTGACCACAAGTTGCAAGTACATTTCATCAATAAGACTTTGGGGAATAAATTATATTTCATGACTCTTAATTGACCCTGTGCAATTGCTATATATATGTATTTTTTTGTTTTTCGTTTTTGAGGTGGAGTCTCCCTCTGTTGCCCAGGCTGGAGTGCAGTGGTGCAATCTCTCCTCACTGCAAGCTCCACCTCCCGGGTTCACACCATTCTCCTGCCTCAGCCTCCCGAGCAGCTGGGACTACAGGCGCCCCCTGCCACACCCGGCTAATTTTTTTGTATTTACTGAAAATAAATACGAATAATAAATCTCTGTAGTGAAAATAAATCTCTCTACTGAAGAGAGAGGGTTTCACTGTGTTAGCCAGGATGGTCTCAATCTCCTGACCTCGTGATCCGCCCACCTCGGCCTCCCAAAGTGCTGGGATTACAGGCGTGAGCCACCGCACCTGGCTGTTTTTTTTTTTTGAGATGGAGTCTAGCTCTGTTGCCAGGCTGGACTGCAGTGGCACTATCTCGGCTCACTGCAACCTCCTCCTCCCAGGTTCAAGCGATTCCCCTGCCTCAGCCTCCCGAGTAGCTGGGACTACAGGCGCTGCCACCACGCCCAGCTAATTTTTTGTATTTTCGTAAGAGACAGGGTTTCCCCATGTTGGCCAGGCCTGACCTCGTGATCTGCCCGCCTTGGCCTCCCAAAGTGCTGGGATTACAGGTGTGAGCCACTGCGCCTGGCCATGCAATTGCTATTTTATTTTATTTATTTATTTATTTATTTATTTTTGAGACGGAGTCTTGCTGTGTCTCCTGGGCTGGAGTGCAGTGGCCGGATCTCAGCTCACTGCAAGCTCCGCCTCCCGGGTTGACGCCATTCTCGTGCCTCAGCCTCCTGAGTAGCTGGGACTACAGGTGCCTGCCACCTCGCCCGGCTAGTATTTTTGTATTTTTTAATAGAGACGGGGTTTCACCGTGTTAGCCAGGATGGTCTCGATCTCATGACCTCGTGATCCGCCTGTCTTGGCCTCCCAAAGTGCTGGGATTACAGGCTTGAGCCACCGCGCCCGGCGCAATTGCTATTTTAAAACATGCTTGTGAACCTGGGCGTGGTGGCTCATGCCTGGAATCCCAGCACTTTGGGAGGCCGAGATGGGAGGATCACTTGAGCCTTGGAGGTCAAGGCCACAGTGAGCTATGATTGCATCACTGCACTCTAGCCTGGGGCGAGACACTGACTGGTCCCAATACTGTCCGTCATGTAGAAATGAAAGGCAAACAGATTATTTAAGAAGTGAAGAAACAGCCATACAGAAAGAGAAACTCCAGTTTATTAAATACAACAAATGTAAAACTACATTTCAGCAGCGTGGGAAGAAATAAAAGAATTGCAGAAACTGCAGATTCATAGAAAGTGGGTATAGGTGATAAGTAGAGTGACTGGTCGGCACATCACTATCATTCACCTTGGGGTAGCTGAGCAAAATGTGTGAAATAACAATTGCTGTTACTGTTTTTTTATTTTATTTTTATTTTTTGAGACAGAGTCTTGCTCTGTTTGTCAGGCTGGAGTGCAGTGGCATGATCTCAGCTCACTGCAACCTCCGCCTCCTGGGTTCACGCCTTTCTCCTGCCTCAGCCTCCCGAGCAGCTGAGACTACAGGTGCCCGCCGCCACACCGGCTAATTTTTTTTGTGGTTTTAGTAGAGGTAGGGTTTCACCGTGTTAGCCAGGATGGTTTTGATCTCCTGACCTCGTGATCCACCCGCCTCGGCCTCCCAAAGTGCTGGGGTTACAGACGTGAGCCACCCCACCCGGCCCGCAATTGCTGTTATTAAACTATGAAAACTTCAGGCCGGGTGCGGTGGCTCAAGCCTGTAATCCCAGCACTTTGGGAGGCCGAGACGGGTGGATCACGAGGTCAGGAGATCGAGACCATCCTGGCTAACACGGTGAAACCCCGTCTCTACTAAAAAAAAAAAAAATACAAAAAACTAGCCGGGCGAAGTGGTGGGCGCCTGTAGTCCCAGCTACTCGGGAGGCTGAGGCAGGAGAAAGGCGTAAAACCTGGGAGGCGGAGCTTGCAGTGAGCTGAGATCCGGCCACTGCACTCCAGACTGGGCGACAGAGTGAGACTCTGTCTCAAAAAAAAAAAACAAAAAACTATGAAAACTTCAAGTGAATACATACTTTCATATTTAGTTAGTAAAGTTTTCGGCAAGTCTTCATCTCTAGAAAACTTCAAGAATGTATCCTATAAACTTATAGCTAAATTGTCTTCCATTGCAAAAAATAGATTCTGGATTTGACTTTCTGAGTTATGGTTAACAGGGTAATCCTAAAATCTCACAGGCTGTAATATGGTCCGATTGCCTGTGACCCGAATGCAGTCACGCCTCATGTGATGAGTTTGAGAACACCCAAGCTGCCTCATGCTCTGTTTAGAGAGATGAGCGAGCCCACTGAACACGTTTGGATGTTGCAGCAGAGTCAGATTTCATAAAAAGCCGTCTAAGGCTCAATCTCCATTTCCTTTAGGTTCCCAGGGGCACCTGTTCAAAGCCTCTGCTTTGAGTGGCACTGCGCGGGACACCTGTCTTCTCCCCAAACCCCGTTTCTTACTGTCTTGGTTTCCCCTTGGATCATAGCTCAGACTTCACTTAGTGGCAGAAGGGGTGTCCTTGGTGTCCTGTGGTGTCCACAGAGGCTGGTGTAGGCTTTCGTTCATCATACGTCTCCTGACTGGCAGGAACCGGGTTGGCTGCTGGGTTATGGTCCCAGCCGTGTCCCCGATGGGACTGCCTCAGAAAGTGAAGGAAGCCTGAACACATGTGCAGGGGAGGGCTTCAGCAAAGCGGCTGTGGCATAGGAGAGACAGGACTGGCTTACCGCGGGGAGGGGGAGCCTCGAGTGAGGCCTCACAAAAAAGGCGACACAGCTGAGTGTGAAAAGAGGAAGTGAGGCCAGGTGTAGTGGCTCACGCCTGTAATCCCAGCACTTTGGGAGGCCGAGGCAGGCAGATTACCAGGTCAAGGGTTCAAGACCAGCCTGACCAACATGGTGAAACCTCGTCTCTACTAAAATTACAAAAAATAGCCTGGCACGGTGGCACACGCCTGTAATCCCAGCTACTTGGGAGGCTGAGGCAGGAGAATCGCTTGAACCCAGAAAGTGGCGGTTGCATTGAGCCAAGATCGTTGCCACTGCCCTCCAGCCTGGGTGACAAGAGTGAGACTCCAGCTTAAAACAAAAACAAAACCAAAAAAAAGGGAGGCGAGTGTGGTCACAGGCAGGAGGGGTGGAATAGCAGGATGAGTTTGGGAACTGCCGGACTCTGTGACTAGAGGTTTAGGGTCTGTGGGTGGCAGAATGATGCCCCCGTCCCCCAGGGGTGTCCATGTCCTAATTGCTGAAAGCTGCAGATGGGATTTTGCAGACGTGATTGAATTCAGGATCACTAGTGAGGAGATGGGCCGGCGTGCCGCAGGTGGGCCCAGTGTACTCACTGTCATCAGCGTCAGAGTGAGGGGACCTGAGAAGACGGGGGCAAGGGAGAGCCCAGGAATGGGGCGGCTCTAGGACCCG
This sequence comes from Piliocolobus tephrosceles, assembly GCF_002776525.5. NCBI lineage: Eukaryota > Metazoa > Chordata > Mammalia > Primates > Cercopithecidae > Piliocolobus > Piliocolobus tephrosceles. The sequence continues at coordinate 8,999,541 of NC_045450.1, read as the reverse complement.
GAAGCGGCAGGGAAACATTTCCCCCAGAGCCTCCAGAAGGATCGAGCCCCGGCCAGCACCTTGGTTTTAGCCCAGTGAGACCCATTTCAGACTTCTGACCTTCAGAGCTGTGAAAGAACAAGGTGTGTCAACTTAATCTGTTTCACCCAGAGCAAGTGGCAGAGCTGGGATTGGAACCCATGTGGTCTGACTTCACCTTAACCAGTATGCGCCGTTGGTCATAAAGTAGCGGTTACTGATTTTTAATAAAGTTTTAATTATTACTATTTTTTTGGAGACAGGATCTCCCTCTTGCCCAGGCTGGAGTGCAGTAGTGCGATCACCGTTAACTGTAGCCTCAAACTCCTGGGGCTCAGGCACTCCTCCCACCTCAGCCTCCCTAGTGACTGGGACTACAGGCACTCCACCCCCGGCCAGGTTTTTTTTCTTTTTTGTATAGATGGGGGTCTACTTTTTTTTTTTTTTTTTTTGAGACGGAGTCTCGCTCTGTCGCCCAGGCTGGAGTGCAGTGGCCGGATCTCAGCTCACTGCAAGCTCTGCCTCCCGGGTTTACGCCATTCTCCTGCCTCAGCCTCCCGAGTAGCTGGGACTACAGGCGCCCGCCAACTTGCCCGGCTAGTTTTTTTTGTATTTTTTAGTAGAGACGGGGTTTCGCTGTGTTAGCCAGGATGGTCTCGATCTCCTGACCTCGCGATCCACCTGTCTCGGCCTCCCAAAGTGCTGGGATTACAGGCTTGAGCCACCGTGCCCGGCCTACTTTTTATTTAAACACTGTCCTGCTTTCATTCATTTTCCTACCTTATCACCCAAAAGTCATGAACTGCAGTTGGGCTTCCCAGTCTGAAGGTTGTGGTGTGGTTCACCACATGCTTTGAATATAGAAAGTAACCCACTGCCTGAATAGGCCAGGGCCACTGATACACTGCAGGTGGCATTTGGTGGCATAAAAAGAGATGAAGCAGAATAATGCACGTTGGTAGGTTTCTTCCTTTGTGAATCAGGTGTTCAGTAACAAGTTTTAATGAGATCCTGAGCTGAATGAATCATTCCTAAAGCAAACCATCCTGGGCTGTATGTGTCTCTGAGTGTATGGAGAGATTTAAATGTGAAAAGGCCTGAGTCTCGTCTCCCAGGGCTCAGGGTGCAGGTGCACAGCGTCTCAGCATACCCAGGTCTCTAGATGTACAGAGTTAGATATTACAGCATTTTAGACCTAAGTATAGCCTCATGGGCTCAGGTCCTCAGTCATCCTCATGCCCACAAACCCTCTGCATTTACAGATGAGCAAATAGGATATCCAGGCGCTCTCTCCAAGCCCGCAGAGCTCATCACATGAACCTGGCTGGCTCAGACCCAGGTGGGTGAGCCCCCCCCCCCCCAGGCCGTGTTCTCTGTGAAGTCCTGGCCAGCTGGGGTGGTGTCCTTCCTGTTGCCTAAATCACCTAGTTTCTTTAAGACAGCAGCTTTCACAAGGTGGGAGGAAAACTGGGTCAGGGCTACCAGAGGCTCAGGATTCCTTTACTGAGCAGAGGTTGAGAGAAATTAGGTGACTTAAGAGGCCAGTCTCCTTGCTTCATTAACTTGTAGTTAGCTGTGTGGTATTTATTGTTTCCGTGGCATATTTTGAATATTTTCCATGTGGGCCTCTTTCCCTGACAGTAGATTTTAAAGATTAAATACACACACACACACACACACATACATATATGTGATGTACATCTTCATAGGCAACTTTGGAAACTATTTAGTTTGTAAAGTGACTGTAGCAGTCAAAACACAGTGGCAAGACTACAGTTTAAAATACAGAAATCCTTACTTGGTTTAACTTTAAGTCTTGCCTGTTAAGTCACTGATTGAAGAAAGCAGAAAGAAACGTGGCTTTTTGATCTTAGGTTTCTGCATGTGCCTGCTGCTCACACAATGCACAAGAGCTGTGAATTCTTTGGACGTTGCATCAGATCAGTTTTTTTAGTCTGTGCACAAATATTAGCTTGAATGCTTACTTAGTGGTCACTAATTGTACATGTGGTTCTCTTGGGAAAAATAAGGCAGGAGACCCAAGTTCTGGCCTCAGGAGTGACGGTGTGCACAGAAACAAATGACACTGAGTGCCCGCTCAGACCACTGCCATGCGCTGGTCAGTGCCTGGGGAAGACATGCATGTAAGCCAGGTGACCCTTGGGTCCCTCGCCAGTAGGACCTGGCCCTCCAGGTGACTGGTTGAGCTTCAGAATGCAGGGCACCCGGGCACATAGCTTCTGAATCTTGGACACTTAGCAGTGCCATGTTCATGGCAGGCAGGGCTGGGGTGGTAACAGACTGTTGTCTCTGTCAGCGCCCAGTCCTGTGGGAAATGTGCTGCTGAAAGCTCTGTCCCAGCCCAAGTGATCAAAGTCTTCAGTGTTCCCAAGTTGGGGTTAATTGCCTATGGGTAAGGGGTCTGGAGAGAGGAAGAACACGTTAGCACCACACATCTGCATTTACTGTTAATGATCAGTATTTCCTTTGGAAATCAGAAGCTATTATTTAAAATCTAATTCTGTTTTGATGACATTAAGTCCTATACTTGTTAAAAGGGCTTTTATTTTTCTTAAAATACTGTTTTAATCTTGAGTGTTTACCAGAGAGCACTGGGTCCCATCTTTTTTTTTAGAGCAGAAAGTGTCTGTTGTGGCCCCTTTTCTACAAGCCTAGAAGCCAAGGCTCTGAGTGATAAAATTATTTCTAGACCTTTGCTGTCCACTGTGGCAGCCACTAGCCACATGTGGTTGATTAAATTAAATACATAAATATTTGAGTTTTTGGTCTCCATGGCCATATTTTATGTGCTCAATAAGTACATGTGGCTATTTAAATAAAATTATATTGAATAAGATAATACCAGTTCCTCTGTCACAACAGCCATGTTTCAAGCGCTCAGTCGCCACATGTAGCTCCTGGCTTCTGTGTTTGGTGGGACAGCGCTGCTGTTTAGACAGGGCCTGTGAGTGGGGGTTTTCCTTTGCTATTCTAGGGGATAGCAATCCTTAGACCTCCTTGACCAGGATGGTTTAGAATATGGAAAGCCAACCATTTTCATGTAATAACTTCTTAGAAGGACTTCCCCAAGCTCAGCTTAGGACATCCTTGCTGGTAATCACCGCTTCAGGCCCGGAGGGCTTGGAGGGGAAGCAGAGATGAAGTGATAAGGTGTCTGTGCCTAAGGAAAGCCAGCATGGTTCAGATAGGTCATATGAGCAAATACTGAGGGCAGAAGGTGATGAGTGCCCAGAGATGAGCCAGGTGGGGGCATGGAAATTGAAGAGCGAGATTGCACCCCAGGAGCAGGAAGTCATGGTGAAGAGGTGGTGGTGTGGTGGGCCTTAAAGTAGGGTTAGGACTTGAGCTTGGGGAATTGGAGGTAAGGATGGCAGTGGCAAGGCTTCTAGGTGGATGAAAATAGAAACACCGGCTGTCCTGGGCATGTCCGTTGTATTGGAATTGCCACATTGTGTTGTGTTACTTTGCTTTTTTCACTAGACTTTGAGGTTGTAAAGTTCAGGGACTGTGCCCCGGGCATTTTCAATGCCTTGAACAGTAGTGTTTCTCCCTACATATACCCAATCATCAATTGCATTGCATTTTTATGTCTTAGTTTTTCAATCCGAGTGGAATGTGCCACGATGTTAAATGCCAGTTAACTTTAATTTTACCTGATTTGGTAACAGTTGCAAAGGATTAGATTTGCATCTGTGCTTTTTGATAAAATTCGCTAACAATCATAATTTTTAAAGTAACTTCATTGAGAGATAATTCACATACCACAATTCACCCATTTAAAGTGGGTTCAGTGGTTTTTAGTATTCACAATTGTGTGACTATCAGCAATCAATTCGAGCACATTTTTATAACCACAAAAGGAAACCCTGTACCCATTAGCAGTCACCACTAATCTATGGATTTGCCTGTTCTAGACATTTCATAGACTGTAAGCTCCCCCCCCCCCGCCTTTGGAGGCAAGATCTTGTCACCCAGGCTGGAGTGCCGTGGTTTGATCATAGCTCACTGCAGCCTTAAACTCCTGGGCCCAAGCCATCCTCTCCCATCTCAGCCTCCCGAGTAGCTGGAACCACAGGCACACACCACCATGCTCGGCTAATTTTGTATTTTTGTAGAGACGGGGTTTCGCCGTTTTGTCCAGCCTTGTTTTTGTCTGCTTTTACTTAGCTTAATATCCTCAAGGTTCATCCACATTGTAGCCAGTAGTCGTTCCCTTTTCTTGCAGAATAATACTCCATCGTGTGGAACTTCACCATGATTTAGCAAAGACATGTGCAGGTTCTTGGGATTGTGTCATCTATAATAGGCTTTAGTCAGTATTTTTAAAGGGATTTGAACTTTTTTTGTAGTTAGGAATATGCTTCACTTACTGAGTTAACTGAGGGCCAGGTGTGGCATCTCATACCTGTAATCCCAGCACTTTGGGAGGCTGAGGCTGGTGGATAGCTTGAGCCCAGGGGTTTGAGACCAGCCTGGGCAACATGGTGAAAACTCGGTCTCTACAAAAAATACCAAAAATTAGTCAGGCATGATGGCATGTGCTTGTAGTTTCAGCTACTCTGGAGGCTGAGGTGGGAGGATTGTTTGAGCCCAGGAAGTTGAGGCTGCAGTGAGCTGAGATGGTGCCACTCGTACTCTAGTCTGGGCTGGTGGGAGGGAGGAATCAAGGTCAGTTGAGGGTTCCATCAGGGGAGCAGAACTGTGGGAAAGGGATGCAGGGATTTATTAGTGGGATTTTACTGGACACAGCGGTGGGAGCTCGATTAGCATCTGGGTCTGGTGCCAGAGCTGACCGACGTCTGCAGGGCATGCAGTCTTCGAGAGGTGGTGGTGGGAGTGGGGAGCCAGGCTGTGCTGCACTCCAGAGTGCCTCTCACCTTGTCCAAGCCTCCAGAGCCTAATGACCTGGGAGGCACAGAAACCCCTAGGCGTAAGGGCATGTGGCACCTACTTTACTCCTGCCTTCTAAATTGCACACTTAGGGTCTCAAAAGTGGGAGCTGTGCAGGGAGGGGCATGGCATGCCCACCTAGCTGAGGCAGCTTGGCACAAACCCACCAGGCAGCCCCACCTCTGGAATAGCCAAGCTTTTGGTGGCAGGATCCTGTCAAAGTCCTAAAAGACTTCACCCATTAAAGAGCTTTTGGTGGGTGGGTTTTAGCTACTGTTGTTTACCATATAGAAATTAAGGCCAACCTTAAATATTTATTGATTGAAAAACAATAGACACACCCCTGTAATCCCAGCATTTTGGGAGGCCGAGGTGGGTGGATCACTTGAGGCCAGGTGTTCGAGACCAGCCTGGGCAACATGGTGAAACCTAGTCTCTACTAAAAATACAAAAATTAGCTTGGTGTGGTGGTGCATGCTTGTAGTCCAGCTCATCAGGAGACTGATGTGGGATAGTCGCTTGAACCTGGGAGGTGGAGGTTGCAGTGAGCCGAGATGGCGCCACTGTACTTCAGCCTGGGTGATAGAGTGAGACCCTGTGTGTGTGTGGTGGGGTGGTTGGGGGGGGGCAGCGCTGTGGAGAAACAATAAACCGGCACATGGTGATGTTGTATAAAAAATAATTATTTTCCAAAAGTCTGTTGAGAAGAATGGCATTGCTTTACGTTTTTGCTTTACGTTTCTTCTTAATAGAAGACTTCTTACCTGCTTTTGCGTTCAGTCAGATGCAGTGTAATTTTAATTAAAATATGAAGAAGACCCAATCTTACAGAGATATACTGAAAAAAACAGGAGGAATGCTTTGATAGCCTTTTTGGATGGTTGTGGCTATTTGATACTACAGCAAAACAAGTGGTAGATTAATGGAGGTTAATTACAACCCCGTTACGTTAAGTTCATTGATCTGTCATGCACTTTCAGTGGATTTTTTCCAGTTGCATTCATTGGCCATTTGGAAAGTACGGATTCATGGAGTTATACAGGTCTGCTAAATGTTGCCACATTTTGTTATACAGTTATATTAAGAAATTGAGTTTATGTGCCCAGACGTCGGCGTTGTGGGAAACCCTGCTGCTGTTTGCTCTGTGGGTGGAGCCTTCTGTGTGCTGGCAGATGGTTGAATGGTGGAGTGTGAGTGGCTGTGTGGAGGCCGCCTCCTCATCTGCTGGCCTGTAGGGCTGGGGTACAGGCCAGTGAGCAGACTACTGGAGGTGTGCATTTGCCATGCCTGTGTGCTCTTCAGAGTGTCAGTTCAGGTGTTCTGACTTTTTAGTTGGGTTGTGTCCAGCTGTTGAGTTTTGTGAACTCTTTATATATTTGAGATTCGAGTCTTTGTAAGATACACGATTTGCAAATATTTTCTCCTGGTCTGTAGCTTGTGTGTATTCTCTCTTTTTTTTTTTTTTCTTTGAGACGGAGTCTTGCTCTGTCGCCCAGGCTGGAGTGCAGTGGCCGGATCTCAGCTCACTGCAAGCTCCGCCTCCCGGGTTTACGCCATTCTCCTGCCTCAGCCTCCGGAGTAGCTGGGACTACAGGCGCCCGCCACCTCGCCCGGCTAGTTTTTTGTATTTTTGTATTTTGTATTTTTAGAGAGACCAGGTTAGCCAGGATGGTCTCGATCTCCTGACCTCGTGATCCACCCATCTCGGCCTCCCAAAGTGCTGGGATTACAGGCTTGAGCCACCGCGCCCAGCCTGTGTGTATTCTCTTAACAGCTTCTTTCTGGAGCAAATGTCCAAATATTTGCCCCACCCATCATGATAGATGTTTTCCTGTATTTTTTTACAGTCTTATAGTTTTCTATTTCATTGTGAGCTACTTTTTATGTAAGGTGTGAGGTTTAGGTTGAGTGTCTTGTGGGGGAGGGGCTATAGAGTCCGGTTGTTCCATGGTTCCATGACTTTTGTTAGAGACTTTTTCCTTTGAATTGCTTTTGTACCTTTGTCAAAAATCAAATGGGATCTATTTCTGAACTCTTCTATTCTCCTCTGTCTGTTCCTTTGCCAGCAGTGCTGTCTTGATTATGGAAGCTTCGTACGGGTAATGTGATTGGTGCTGTTGTTTTTTAATTTTAATTTTAATTTTTGGAAATGGGGTCTCACTATGTTGCCCAGGTTGGTTTCTGACTCCTGGCCTCAAGCAGTCTTCTTGCCTTGGCTTCCCAAAGTGCTGGGATTATAGGGTATGAGCCACCACACCTGGCGAATCTGTGTTACTCAAAATTGTTTTACCTACTCAATCTTTTAATGTTCCATATAAATATTAGAATCAGCTTGTCCATAGCTATTAAAAGTCCTGCTTTTTAATTGGACTGTGTTTAAATGTATAGATTAATTTGGAGAGAACATCTTTACTGTGCTGTCTCCCAGTGCATGGGCACGGTGTGTCCCTACTCTCAATGATTTTACCTCTTACGAACAGCTAGCATTCACAGTACATCACTAGTGCACAGAAATGTTCAAGATGTCTGTTGGTTTATAGGTTGAACTGTTCCCCAAGCCCCCACTACCCCGTGAACAAATAAAACAAGATTCACTTTGCTATTCTCTGGACAACTAGTCCATAGAGAAATGTTTCCCAGGAACATTTTTGTTTGTTTGTTTGTTTGAGACAGTGTCTTGCTGTGTTGCCCAAGCTGGAGTCCAGTGGCGTGGTCTTGGCTCCCAGGTACAAATGATTGTTGTGCCTCAGCCTCTTAAGTAGCTGGGATTACAGGCGTGCACCACCACACCTGGCTGTTTCCTCGCCCAGCTAGTTTTTTGTATTTTTAGTAGAGACGGGGTTTCACCGTGTTAGCCAGGATGGTCTCGATCTCCTGACCTCGTGATCCGCCCGTCTCGGCCTCCCAAAGTGCTGGGATTACAGGCTTGAGCCACCGCGCCCGGCCGGAATTTCACTCTTGTTGCCCAGGCTGGAGTGCAATGGCAGAATCTTGGCTCACTGCAACCTCCACCTCCCAGGTTCAAGCCATTCTCCTGTCTCAGCCTCCCGAATAGCTGGGATTACAGGCGCCCACCACCACACCCAGCTAATTTTTGTATTTTTAGTAGAGATGGGGTTTCATCTTCTTGGTCAGGCTGGTCTTGAACTCCTGACCTCGGGGGATCCACCTGCCTCGGCCCCCCAAAGTGTTGGGATAGGTGTGAGCCACCGCGCCCGGCCCACCTGACTAATTTTTGTATTTTTAGTAGAGATGAGGTTTCACCGTATTGGCCAGGCTGATCTCGGAACTCCTGACCCCATTCATGTGCCCCCCTCAGCATCCCAAGTACTGGGATTATAGGCATGAGCCACCGTGTCCAGCCGCCAGGAACTTTTCAAAATCCCTTTGACTAGGTTTTCAAAAGATGTGACAGCCCTTGAATTGCAGGTGTTCCATAAAAGTCTACAATGGTCCCTTCTCTAAAGGAGATTAAAACCTGAATGGTGGTCTGTGTCTCTGGTGGCCTAGAGTAGACTGGCAGCCTGTGAGATGGTACAAAAGAAAAAAAATAGTTTTTTTTCTCTACTAGGTTGTTCCCGTTTGTGGTTGTATTCAAATAAAGGAGCCTGTTTGAAGTTGGTTATGTTTGACTAGTTTTAAAGGACTTAAATTAGCACAACCAAGAGTTTGTGTAAAAATCTCCTTTCTGCCTCTGACCTCATCCCCAGAACCCAAACTGGCTTGCCTTTTCAAATAATTTTTATGGAAAAACAGACATTTAAGAGAGGAAGCTGCTAGTTAGTTGCCAAGGTGTAAATGGACCTTCCAGGCCACATATAGCCCAGGCGATTCCTTTGTTCCAGGACTCTGGCCCCCTCCTGACTCCATGCGGGCAGCTGTTGCACCCCCTCTCTCAGCTGCCAAGGGGGTGTCAGGCCTCAGCCAGTATTTTGGCTGTGCTTTTTTTTGCACCTCTGTTGCCCTGTGTATTTTTGCTTTTGTTTTAAGAGTAATACATATCCCTGGAAACATTGAAACATGCAAGCAAAAAGGCAAGAAGGAGAGATTCTGTTCCTCAGAGAGAACTACCATTATATACTTGATGTATTATGGATATGGTCCCAGTTCATTCTTTTTTTGATTGTTTTTTAATTTTAGAGACGGGGATCTCCCTATGTTTGCGCAGGCTGGTCTTGAACTCCTGGATACTGCCTCCCCTGCACCTTATAGTTTTTAAAACTGAATTATTGTAGAATAAGCAATAAAATAAATGTAATAGAGAATTGAAATTTTAAAAACCAAAATGTTTTCCTGTAAAATCTTAAACTTATGTTTAATTTAAAGTTGTGCCGGGCGCGGTGGCTCAAGCCTGTAATCCCAGCACTTTGGGAGGCCGAGACGGGTGGATCACGAGGTCAGGAGATCGAGACCATCCTGGCTAACCCGGTGAAACCCCGTCTCTACTAAAAAATACAAAAAACTAGCCGGGCGAGGTGGCGGGCGCCTGTAGTCCCAGCTACTCAGGAGGCTGAGGCAGGAGAATGGCGGTAACCCGGGAGGCGGAGCTTGCAGTGAGCTGAGATCGGGCCACTGCACTCCAGCCTGGGCGACAGAGCGAGACTCCGTCTCAAAAAAAAATAAAAATAAAAATAAAGTTGTGCCTCTGCAGGAAGCACTGTTTGTGTTTATCCCTGGGCATGAGTGCTCATTTTCTTGGGGAATGGGTTTTTGTGGTAACATTTCAAAATGAGTGAAAGGACAATCAGCATTTTGGTTTGATACATACTGCCTTTGGGAAGGACAATTTGACTCTAGAAAAGTGTGTTCCTGCCAGCCATTGGACACTACCCATGTGCTAGACCTTCGGTACCAGTGAGCATCTGCATTGCTTTTCACCTTTAATCTAGCAGAGGAAGAGTGGTAGCCCATGGTAAGGAGAGAAGTGGAGCCTGTTGGTTAGTCATTTGTGTTTCTCATGGCATTGGGGCCCTGCATTCTCGTTGTTAATCCTTTGGCTCTTGTGTGTCACAGATCCTCATCCAGGTGGTGGCATCCCTTGCCTTACCGCGTCTGTGCAGCTTGGTTCCGGCCACGCGTGGTGCGACGGCCTTCCAGCAGCACTTGCATTGTGCTGCACAGTTGAGCAGATAATCCTGTTTCTTTTGTGGAACAAACCATACATGTATGGAAGCAGTACAGGCATAATTATAAGCCCTTGTGCTGTATTTTAAACCCCTCTCAGTGCGCAACACAGCATTGAAACCAATCATCAGTGTTTGGACAGGCATTTTTGGTAGTTAGGATGATCTCTAGGGAACAGATGATTTTACATAATGAAGCTAAACTGAAAGCTCCAAACAAATAGTTTTATTTAAGGATCACATATTGTATGTGGCCTTCTTTGGGGCTTGGTTTTCGTATAGCTAATTTGCATCAGGATTATTTCAGCATATAGAGCAAACCGTCAGAGTTTAATACAGTAGATCACTTTGAACACTCAGGCTCCACTGCCTTAAAGCTAGGTGGGTGGCTGACCTCAGGGCCCACAGTGGCTGAAAAGGCACAGGACTGAAGGCAACCTAGCTTAGTAGTATAGGACTGTCCCCTGGAAGTGGCTTTCCAGCCAGCCTAATGAGGGTGCATAGTTTTATACACTCCAGTTACTTGGAGTGTATAAAAGTCACAAAGTGGCTGGGCGTGGTGTCTCATGTCTGTAACCCCAACACTTTGGAGGCCGAGCTGGGAGATTGCTTGAGGCTGGGAGTTAAAGACCAGCCTGGACAACGTAGTGAGACCCAATCTCTACAAAAAATACAGAAAGTAGCTGAGTGTGGTCGTGTGCACCGGTAGTCCCAGCTACTCGGGAGGTTGAGGTGGGAGGTCGAGGCCGCAGTGAGCCGTGGCGGTACCCCTGCACTCCAGCTTGCCCAACACAGTGAGACACTGTCTCAAAAATAAGTAAGCCAGAAGCCAAAATTGTTAAGAAGACCAGAGGGATTCAGAGTTATTTAGGAGGGCCCTGTTTTAGAGTACACAGGGATCTGTGTTGATAGGCTGGGTTGAGGTGTGGGTGTTCAGACCCTCACAGTCCTGCAGGACAGCAGAGGAGCTTGTAGGGAGACCCTTAGCATGTGATAAGGGTGGGACAAACCCCACTGCTGTGATATTTGACAGGGCTGGCACCAAGATCCCCGTGCTGGGGCCGTCTCAAGTCCGACAGAGCCTCCCCTGGGCGTGCTTGTCACCCCGAGTGTCCCAGCACCTCCCATGACACAGATGGCTTCCTGTTCGTTGGGTGGAACACCTGCTGGGAGGGAACATTTTAGAGTAAAGTTAAGAATCCTTATCATGGCCTTCAAGGCCCTCCACAGCCTTGGCCCTGCCCACCTTCCACTTCCCACCCATCCCCTTCCCACTGCCCTGTTCCTGTTCCTGTTGCAGTTTGCTCTACCTGAAAGGTACTTCTCCATCTCTGGCCGGCAGGCTCCTTGCACTCTGTGTTTGCCATCCAGTTGTCTCCTCCTTCATGACTAAGGGACATGAACCAGTCCTGTGGCTGTCACTGTGTGCCGTGTGCCATGTATGGCAATGACCACCAAGGGACTTGCCTCCCACTTATTAGTGAGCACCAGGAGACCAGGGGGCGTGTCTGCCCAGTTCCCTACCGAACCCTGGACCCAGCCATGCTCGTGGCACATACAAGTTACTGAACATGTTGGTTGACCTGCGAGAAGTGGGTGGACTCTGCCGAACTGCAGCTGGAGACACATGCCTTTACCCCTCAGGCGCTTCCTGCCTGGAAAAATAGCATATTAGGCTACAGAATCAAATGTCATCTTTGTTAAAAGAGTTGTTAACTGCGGGCTGCAGGATATGTAGGGTATGTCCACACTTAAGGCGATGCATGAAATCCTAGCTAATGGTGACAGCTTAGAAAGGTGATTTCAGCATTATTTTTGAGCATAGTTGAGTTTTTCCACTTGGGATCATGTTCTGGAATTGGCTCCTTCCCAGAGGTTGCAGGTGCTCAGTCAGGCACAGAGGGCATGAGGGCTGGGAAGTATTTGGGGGGGGTCCTCATGGCCCCATGGGGAGGGTGGTCTTTGTGAGTGAGGCAGCAGCTCGTTGGCAAACAAGGGCAGTGTGTCCTGGCCAGCACCTAGCACTTTCCAGCCAGTGGCTGGAAGGGGTGATGAACCTCGAGTCCCTGAGTGCTGGACGAGAAGAAGGGTCCTGGGGTGGAAGGGTAGAGAATTCTTTCCTGCTATTCCTGACTTTATTGTATCCTATTATGACCTTCACCCCCACTTGATTACCTGGAATATATACAGTGTATAGGTATATAGATATAAGCGATTCTCCTGCCTGAGCCTCCGGAGTAGCTTGGATTACAGGTGTGCGCCACCATGTCCGGCTAAATATTCCAGGGCCCTACCTGAAGCCAGCTCGAGCTTCACCTAGGAGAGGCCTCGCAGAGGGGATTGAACTCACTGCACAGCCTCTGATCTTTCCCACTCCCTGGAATGTCCAGAAGATGGCTGTCAGGAGCTTCTTAGGGAGTATGGTAACTCCGTATTTTTTGGCAGCCACCATCGTCCCTGTTTCTGTGGATGCCTTGGGAGCTCACAGGCTCTCACCTCTCCTTTCCTGATGCAGGGAGTCATTGCTCTAACTACCCCATTTCCTGCCCTGGGTTGCCTGGTCCCAAGGTAACCCCTGCCCTCCACTCTGATCAACAGCCCCGATGGTGGCGTTCAGCTTCTTGGACGTTCCTAGTACACATTTTGCCTCTCGTTGTGTTCCAGAAACTGAAGAGTTCTCCTCCACGCTGTGCTGGAGGCTAGTCCTGCGCTGGAGCTGGCCAGAGCATTTGGCGGTGTTCTGGTTCTTGGATAAATGTGTTGATATTTGTCATTGGACAAAGCATAGTTAGCCACTTGCAGAGACCAGATGTGTATATGACCTGGTTATAGGATGCGTAGACAGGTGACCTGGCTGTAGGATGCATGGACAGATGACCTGACTATAGGATGCGTAGATAGGCAGCAGGATGGGAGCCACAGCACAGGCTGTTTGTGAGAGCATTTGGAGTAGCAAAAATAAAATAAAGAAAAAACCTGGATGGAAACAGTCCTTTTTTTTTTTTTTTTTTGTGGAGACAGAGTCTTGCCGTCACCCAGGCTGGAGTGCATTGGGTTGATCTCAGCTCACTGCAACCTCTGCCTCCCTGGTTCAAGCGATTCTCGTGCCTCAGCCTCCCAAGTAGCTGGGACTACAGGTGACCACCACCACCACCACGCCCGGCTAAGTTTTTGTATTTTTAGTAGAGACGGGGTTTCACCTTGTTAGCCAGGCTGGTCTTGATCTCCTGACCTCGTGATCCGCCCGCCTCAGCCTCCCAATGTGCTGAAATTATAGGCTTGAGCCACTGAGCCCGGCCAGTCTTGATCTCTTAACCTCGTGATCCACCCGCCTCGGCCTCCCAAAGTGCTGGGATTACGGGCGTGAGTCACCGCACCCGGCCCCCCGAGTATTTTTGATACGCAGTTTGTTGAATCCACAGATGTGGAAGACTGACTGTATTGTTTCTTTTTTTTCTTTTTTTTTTTTTTTGAGACGGAGTCTCGCTCTGTCACCCAGGCTCAGTGCAGTGGCGCGATCTCCACTCTCTGCAAGCTGTGCCTCCTGGGTTCATGCCATTCTCCTGTCTCAGCCTCCCGAGTAGCTGGGACTACAGGCGCCTGCCACCATGCCCGGCTAATTTTTTGTATTTTTATTAGAGACGGGGTTTCATTGTGTTAGCCAGGATGGTCTCGATCTCCTGACCTCGTGATCTGCCCGCCTCGGCCTCCCAAAGTGCTGGGATTACAGACATGTGCCACTGTGCCCCGCCGACTGTATTATTTCTTAAGACTGTGTGTGAATCCACAGTTATCTCAAAGTTTAATCAAGAAAAGTTTAATCAAGTCAGTATAGTATGGTGTAGTAGCAGTCCTACAGGAATCCAGGTTATTTTGGGAATATCCATATTTAAAAGCATATGTAGTCAAAGAACTTCAGCCTTCTTGGAGTGTCGTGCCTGTTTGCTTAGGACTTTTCCATTCTTCTTGCCTAGGTCCTCTTGTGGCAGTCAGTGCCTGTGCTAGTCCAGCTGTGACCCTGGTCTGGTGACATAGGATATTCTGCCCTACCTTATCCTGGGGCCAGTGACGATTACCTGAGTAACGTCGATTACCGATTACAAGGCCTGGCACATACATAATAGGGGCTCATTGGAGTTACTGATTGATGCAATACTTAAGCAGATGGTAGTTCCTTCTCATGTGGTCAGTATTTTCTCTCCCCCTCCTACCCCCACATAGATGCAAGCTCCCCAGACTGGCAGCAGGTCTCCTGAGCAATTCTCTTGTCCAGTTGTCTCCTGGCATCTGTGTGGAAAGTGTTTTGTGTTTCAGCTCCCAAACTGCTTTTTTGTCTGCCTTGAATTGCTTGAGAATTTAAGCCATGCTCTATATAGGTGCATAATGCAAACATTTTTCCCTTTCTGTTTTTTTTTTAATAGCCTATTTAAGAGGCAGGGTCTTAAATAGGTAATAGGTCTTAATAGGTAAAGGCTGACTGCAGCCTTTACCTCCCACCTCAGCCTCCCAAGTGGCTGGGATTACAGGTGTGCACCACTACACCCAGCTGATTTTTTTTTTTTTGTTTGAGACAGAGTCTTACTCTGTCACCCAGGCTGGAGTGCAATGGCGCAATCTCGGTTCACTGCAACCTCTGCCTCCCGGATTCAAGTGATTCTCCTGCCTCAGCCTCCCGAGTAGTAGCTGGGATTACAGGCATGAGCCAACAGGTCTGACTAATTTTTGTATTTTTAGTAGAGATGGGGTTTTGCCATGTTGGCCAGGCTGGTCTCAAACTTCTGGCCTCAGGTGATCAGCCCGCCTCAGCCTCCCAAAGTGCTGGGATTACCAGCATGAGCCACAATGCCTGGCCCAAATTGCGTATCTTATAAACAAACTAGTTGATACACGTTGTTTCCAGTTAATCCTTTTTTAAAAAGACAGAGTCTCACTGTGTTGCCCAGGCTAAAGGGATCTTCCTGCCTCAGGGTCCTAAGTGCCTGGGATTCCTCCTGCTTCTTAGGCTGAGAGGGCGTTCTACTCTGCCTTTTAAAAATTAGCTTTTAGGCTAGGCGCGGTGGCTCAAGCCTGTAATCCCAGCACTTTGGGAGGCCGAGACTGGTGGATCACGAGGTCAGGAGATCGAGACCATCCTGGCTAACCCAGTGAAACCCCGTCTCTACTAAAAAATACAAAAAACTAGCCGGGCGAGGTGGCGGGCTCCTGTAGTCCCAGCTACTCGGGAGGCTGAGGCAGGAGAATGGCATAAACCCGGGAGGCGGAGCTTGCAGTGAGCTGAGATCTGGCCCCCGCACTCCAGCGTGGGCGACAGAGCGAGACTTCATCTCAAAAAAAAAAAAAAAAAAAAAATTAGGTTTTAATTTTGGAGTAATTCTAGATGTACAGAAAAGTTGTAAAGTTACAACAGAGCTCCTGTGTGCCCCCCACTGACAATTTATATCACCAGTGTGAGTTTGTCACGGCTAAGGAACTGACATTGGTGTGTTACTGTTAACCAAACTCAATCTTTCATGATTTCACCAGTTTTTCCATTAATATCCTCTTGCTGGACTGCCTTATGTAAATTGAGGTTGCTTGAATATGTTTCTGGTCCTAAAGACAAGGCTTTTGTGGGATGCTTTAAAAAATAAAAAAGAATGCTGAGGTAGAGCTCCTAGAGATTCTATGCAGTCACTCTGATGTGGGTGAGAGAACTCCCCCACCCCCAGCAGACGCCACTGCAGAGCCATGCAGAGATGGCTGAGAACCACAGGCTTGGGCTCGAAGGTGAGTCAGGTTTTCAGGTTGGGCTCCTTATGCTGATGGATGGAGATAAACTATACTGACATGTCTAATCAGACTTCTGAAGTGTATTTGGGGCTATAAATCGAGAAACTATATATATCAGTAAACTTTATATCTTTAAGTTTATGTATATCTTTAAACTTATATCAGTAAACTTTATATAAAGATCCCTGCTTTCTCATTTACCTCTTTTTTTTTTTTTTTTTTGAGATGAAGTCTCGCTCTGTCGCCCAGGCTGGAGTGCAGTGACCAGATCTCAGCTCACTGCAAGCTCCGCCTCCCGGGTTTACGCCATTCTCCTGCTTCAGCCTCCGGAGTAGCTGGGACTACAGGCACCCGCCACCTCGCCCGGCTAGTTTTTTGTATTTTTTAGTAGAGACAGGGTTTCATCATGTTAGCCAGGATGGTCTCGATCTCCTGACCTCGTGATCCGCCTGTCTCGGCCTCCCAAAGTGCTGGGATTACAGGCTTGAGCCACCGTGCCCGGCCATTTACCTATATTTTAAGTCTAATACATTTAAATGAGTTCAGTGTAGGGAGAGGAGATGAGAGGTGAAGAGAGGACCATGCGGAAGCCAGAGGGAGTTCAAGGTGAACTGATGGGGGTGGGGTGAGATGGGCTGTAGGGCGCCATGCGAGCCACGCAGAGACCAGGCGTTGGCCCGTGCGTGTCTGCCGTAATAACAGAGCTGTAGTTTTGATCACTAGGCTGTCACTAGTGGAAGGATCTGGGGGCTGAGTGGAGACAACTGTGGCTCAGAGGCTGAGCTGGATCTTCATGGACAAGGCACCACCTGGTGGCAGGACAGGGACTCAGTTTCAACACACCAGGGTTTTATTGTGTTCCCAACCCTTGCCCCCTGCCAGGTTTTTGGGGAAGGATTGATAAATCTTTGTGAAGTGACAGAAAATATCAAAGCCAGCCCATTGGAATCTTGCTTATTCTGATCTGTTATCTCAGGAGTGAGATTTGAGTGCTGAAGTGGTCTACCTAACTTCTATAGCGGTTGGGAGGTGTTCTCTGTTGGGGTAGCAGTTCTGTGTTATGACATCACAAATGGAATTCAGGGGGAGGAAAGCAGGGTATAGGCGTAAGTGCCCAGTAGAGCAGGTGGGAATATAGGCCCTGCAACTAGGCAGGGAGCCTACTTGGTGTTTCTAAAACATACTTTCTGCTTTTTCTTATACATATTGTGTTAAAAGGCCTAGCAGTCACAAATAATGGAGACTGTCTTCTATTTCTGGGTGGGGTGTGCATATTATGGGATGGTAATTGCTTTATTTCCTACAGACGTTTTTCATCCAGGGCCTATTTGACATTGCACATTGTCACTTGTGTTTGCCAAACATGTCCCCAGTCTTATTTGAGATAATTTTGTGTCAAAAATAGTGCGTCGTGGCTTATGCCTGTAATCCCAGCACTTTGGGAGGCTGAGGTGGGCAGATCAGCTGAGGTCAGGAGTTCGACACCAGCCTGGCCAACATGGTGAAACCCCATCTCTACAAAAATACGGAAAAATTTTAGCCAGGCGTGATGGCGGGTGCCTGTAATCCCAGCTACTCAGGAGGCTGAGGTGGGAGAATCACTTGAACCCGGGAGGCTTGAACCCAGAAGGTTGCAGTGAGCTGAGATCACGCTTTTGCACTCCAGCCTGGGTGATAGAACGAGACTGTGTCTCAAAAACAGAAACAAAAACAAAAACGCCTTAGCTCAAGTGTTGGGCCAAATCCGTCCCCATGTCTTAAAAACTTCCAAAAAGGTGGGATATAAAACTTGGTATTATATCACTCTTACATGGCAGTAAATATATGTGCACGCCGATCTTGAACATCTGTCTTGAACAACAAAAGAAGGCAGGCTCATTGTTTAGGCTATTTCTAGAAGCCTAGCACAGATTTTTTTTGTGTGTGGCTATCCTTTGCTTCTGGACCAGGGATTTACCATGTCTTAATTAAAATTTTAATCCTCTTGCAGAACTAACTCATTTATGAGGAGCTTTTAAAAAATGGGATCTCCTGCCCCTGGGAGCTGGGCTGGAATCACCTTGGCGGCTGCTTGGACACCCATAGGGCCGTTGGTGGCCGGACCCATGCCTCATGTACTCGGTGGCCAACCAGTGGCCCTTTGCCATTTCACAGCCACTGGCCTTGACCGGTTTCTCTGCACCTGTCAGGTGGAAAAGGGCAGACTGGCCAAACCAACTCAGATGTGTTAATTTGGATGTAAAAGATGGGGTCCTGTTCAGATTCTGTTGCAACCGCAGAGCTCTACTTTGCTTTTTCAAGGCCAACTGCAGAGTAGCCCTTACTTCACACTAGAACAATGTCAGAAAATAATAGGCTTTCTTTAGTCATCACACTACAGTTAATCCCACTGCTAAAAAATGGGGGGTAGAGCTTACACATTTCCCCCACCCCAGCCTGTAAGATATTATGCGCTCTTGAATTGATCTTGGTTTTTACTATTGCTGTAACTTTTGGAGACAATGCAGTCTCTCTGAAGTCACCCAAACAAGCCCTTCTTTGAGCTCTAATCTGAATTCACTTGTGTCTCAATCTGATTTCACTAGACCTCATGAAACCATAACCTGTACCTCAGAATTACAGAGCAGTTGTAGAGTTCGCTTATTTTCCATCCTTTACACTGCTTACACTTACATATATGATCCTGATTTTAGACATGAAGTTTTATGTACAGAAAATGAGCCCTCATTTTTGCATCCATGCATTAAAACCATGTTTTAAAGCAACCGTCGTAGGATAAGTTTGAACCAAGGAAGTTAAAAGTACTAGGTGTACCTCTAGCAAATTACTTTTAAGATTTATAGACCAGGCGTGGGGTCTCATCCGTGTAAATCTCGGTACTTTGGGAGGCCACGGCTGGCGGATCACTTGAGGTCATGAGTTTGAGACCAGCCTGGCCAACATGGTGAAACCCTGTTTCTACTAAAAATACAAAAATTAGCTGGGTGTGGTGGCACACGGTTGTAATCCTAGCTACTTGGGAAGGCTGAGGCAGGAGGATCACTTGAACCCAGGAGATGGAGGCTGCAGTGAACCGAGGTCACACCACTGCATTCCAGCATGGGAGACAGAGGACAACTCCATCTCAAAAAAAAAAGTCCAGGCAGGGTGGTACATGCCTGTAATCCCAGCATTTTGGGAGGCTGAGGGGGTGAGAGGGATGGATTGCTTGAGTCTAGTTCAAGACCAGCCTGGGCAACACTGAAATCTTGTCTCTTTAGGGGGGGGAAAAAATGTAGCACTTACACATAGTGTGAGTGTGTGCATATACAGTGAAGAAACTATAGGTTGCTTCTGTGTAACCCTAATCTCTAGTAGGTTCTTATGTATCCTTCTGCTGTTTCTGTATACATCTTTTGAATTTTGTAAAGGGAAATATGAAATTCTGTGTTTCTATTTCAACACAGCTCTCTCCTATATATAACAGAGGTTGTATGTGATACGTATCACTTGGTACCTGAATATTTTTGTTTTTAATAGAGATGGGAATCTCACTATATTGCCCACGATGGTCTTGGACTCCTTGAATCCTGCGATTGTCCCATCCTGGCCTCCCACAAGTGCTAGGAGCCACCATGCTTGGCTAAATATTTTTTTAACATTCCATTGGGAGGTTGGCGCAGTGGCTCATGAGTGTAATCCCAGCACTTTGAGAGGCCATGGCAGGTGCATCACTAGAGGTCAGGAGTTCGAGACCAGCCTGATCAACAGTGAAACCCTGTCTCTACTAAGAATACAAAATTAGCCAAGCGTGGTGGTGCACACCTGTAATCCCAGCCACTTGGGAGACTGAGGCAGGAGAATCGCGGGAACCCCGGAGGCTGAGGTTGCAGTGAGCCAAGATCACGCCACTGCACTCCAGCCTGGGCAACAAGGGCGAAACTGCGTCTTAAAAAAAAAAAAAAATCCATTGGAATTTGCCATAATTTATTTAATAGGCCTTCATAGGTTTTTTTTCCTATTCAATTAATATATAAATATAGTCTTAAGTTTAAATATACATGTTACCTCTTTAAAAATTTTCAACTTTAAATATCACAGATAAGGCATTGGCCCGCTTTGTCCATCCCCCAGCCCCGTTCCCTTCTTGCCCCCTCCACTTTATAAGGCCAGTCACTGTCCTTGGTTTACAATTTATACATCTCATAAAACTTTTTAAAGATTTGACGTAGTTCTAGGAAAATGAATGTGGGTGAAAGACATTTCAGAGTACCTGATTTTTCTTTTTTAAAATTTAGCATGTATGTTTGATTTAGAGCATTTGAGCTAATTAAGAATCAGCAAAAGACATTTTTCCTTCTTTCCATCCTTTCTCTTGAGTGTACATCTGAGTTCCTTTCCTTAACCCTCTTCCACAGTATTTCTGTCAAGGCATGATGGTCTAGGGACTAGTTTAGAAGCGTGTGTATATGTTTTCAGAAATAAACTTTAAAAAAATAATAAATTGAGACGAGGTCTCACTGTGTTTCCCTGGTTGGTCTCAAACTCCTGGGCTCAAGCAGTTCTCTCACCTTGGCCTCCCAGAGTGCTAGGATTATAGGCAATGAGCCACCGGTTGGACCAGAAATAACTTTTACACCATCGTTAATTAAGTATATCTATTAAAAGACTGTCAAGATTGAAATTGATCTTTAATGTCTTAATCTTAAATGTCTGGGTGGTAATACCTGTTTCTTGGTATTTTGAATGTTTTGAGATGCTTGGGTGGTGGGGAGTACCATTTTATTCAGAAATGATTGGAGAGGCTTGTGATGTCATCTTAAGCATTAGGGTTTTGGAGAGTTCCTAGAGGGGGGAAGTGAGTGTGACACTGTCCGTGGTGCTGAATCAGATTGCATGCTGGTTCGAGTGGCAGAAAGGCTCTGAAATCGTGAGGGCCACCCACACACAGAACTACCTGACTGTTAAAAAGCTCATCTCCTATCTGCAGTTGAGATTCATAATTTCTGTTGGTGTCCGATGCACCAGGGAAAGCCGAATGTGTAGGCAACCGTGGGGCCAGCATTAGTTGCAGTGAGCTGTTCTAATATGTGGAAGAACAAATTGATTTAAATGGGACGTGTGAAGCTAGGTAAAACCTAGAAGTCCTGCTGTGATTATTCTGCTTGTAGAATAACTATCTGTGTCAGTGTGAGAAATCTATGCTTTAAAATTAATGAAAAGTGATTGGAATGTTGTTGTAATTTACACCTTATTTGCCAGTTGTAACTTAAAATGTTTTGAATCCAAACTTGAATTACATGTGTTTTTCAGCCCAAGCAGTTAGCACGCATTTAGAGTGATCAGTTTTATCCTTTCCTAAATACTTAACATAATCCAGGCTTTTTACATAATTATACAGTAATTGTCCACTGACACCTTGAGGATGATGATTTGAGACACAGTGTTTTAAGACACTGGCATGGGTGGGCGATCCCAGCACTTTGGGAGGCGAAGGTGGGTGGATCACTTGAGGCCAGGAGTTCGAGACCAGTTGACCAACATGGTGAAGCCACATCGCCACTAAAAATACAAAATTATCTGGGCGTGGTGGCATGTGCTTGTAATCCCAGCTACTGAGAATATTGAGACAGGAGAATAGTTTGAACCCGAAAGGCAGAGGTAGCAGTGAGCTGAGATTGTGCCACTGCACTCCAGCCTGGGGAACAGAGTGAGACTGTCTCAAAAAAAAAAAAAAAAGATACTGGCATGTGTTCATGATGAAAAAGTTTAAAATAATTCGTTTTAATATATACCATTTGCATATGTTCAGTAATCTTCACAACAAAATTGCCTGTAGAATTGTTTGTAATTACTAGGAAACCTGTAGTAAAATAATGACTTTCCACAACAATTAGATAAAAAGTTCTTTATGCTGATTAACTATTGTAAAGTAAGAACTACCTAAGGAATTTTTATTTTTTTAATTTTTTTTTGAGACTGAGTCTCACTCTGTCAGCCAGGCTGGAGTGCAGTGGCACGATCTTGGTTCATCGCAGCCTCTGCCTCCTGGGTTCAAGTGATTTTCATTCCTCGGCCTGCCGAGTAGCTGGGTTACAGGTATGCACACCCAGCTAATTTTTGCATTTCTAGTAGAGACGGGGTTTCACCATGTTTGCCAGCCTGGTGTCGAACTCCTGGCTTCCGATGATCCATCCCCCTTGGCCTCCCAAAATGCTAGGATTACAGGCATGAGCCACCATGCCTGGCCTACGTAAGAGATTTTACATAAAAAGTTTTGTGCAGAATATCATTGCAAATAAAGCAAATTATAGTGTGGTATAGCATGTTTTCAAATTCCATTTAGTGTTTTGAAATAACAGAAGATTGTATTTAGTAAACATTAGTATAAATATTTTTTGGATTAGAATGAACCTTTACTGTGCTACAATTGAATTTTTTTTTTTTTTTTTTTTTGTGAGACAGAGTCTCGCTCTGTTACCCAGGCTGGAGTGTAGTGGCGCGATCTCGGCTCACTGCAAGCTCCACCTCCCAGATTCGTGCCATTCTCCTGTCTCAGCCTCCCGAGTAGCTGGGACTACAAGCTCTCGCCACCACACCTGGATAATTTTTTTTTGTATTTTCAGTAGAGACGGAGTTTCACTGTGTTAACCAGGATGGTCTCGATCTCCTGACATCGTGATCCGCCTGCCTCAGCCTCCCAAAGTGCTGGGATTACAGGGCATGAGCCACCGTGCCCAGCCACAATTGGAATTTATTAATGATTAGGCAATATCAAAAGTATAAGTTTATATTTTGCTTATTCCATTAAAGCCATGAATGTGAAACCCATGGAATTTCTTTTTCTTCTTTAAAGCTGGAGATACAGATGACCCACCAAGAATTACTCAGAACCCTGTGATCAATGGGAATGTGGCCCTCAGTGATGGACATAACAACACGGAGGAGGACATGGAGGATGGTAAGTGCCTATCGTTCGCCTCCTCGCAGTGGGCGGAAACCTGTGAGAAAACAGATTCAGATCCATGTTTTTTCCTTGGGTACTTGTAAGCTTGAGTATAGCTAGTTTTCAGGAGGCTGTAACTGAGGAAAATCTTATTTGGGTTTTGAGTTTCAAGATGGCCTACACCATTTCCAGGTAAGTAGAGTCTCCCTAGCCTAGGTGAGGAGGTGTAATGTAGGTTTAAATGTAATAGGTGGGTATTTACTCACGCCTGCAGGTCTCCAGCCACTGCTAGTATTGGGAACAACAAGCATGTCTTACTCTCCTTCCTGTTTGTTTGCAGCGGGATACGTGCAGACATTGGAACTTGGCTTTCCATTGCATTCTCATTGCAGGGTGTATATCAGTTGATGATAGCTGAGAATCCCTCCCCACTCCTGTTAGGGATGAAATCCGATTCAAGCTTTGGCCGTCATTCTCCCTCACTGAGTTTTGGTCTATAGCTTCTCTGTGAGAAAGCACACTCATATGTATGTGCATGGACTTTTTTTTTGTGTAGGAGATCAGTTTTTTTCTTCCAAAACCATTCCTTCTTTAAATTTATCACATTGGTGACCTCAGCATTTGTAAGGTCACACTTGTGAGTAGGGAGCAGCCATAATTGCAGTATGCAGCCCCTGGAGTCTTGAGTGTAATATGAAACCATGTTCTGTCAAAAAGCATGTCCATCAATCCTCATGAGGGTTGTGTCCTTCCCAGGGGAGTAACGGGGCAGTTGAAAGAAACCATCAGTCACGGGCTGCACCACCAGAAGGACTGCTGTTCAGACCTCCTGCCAAAAGTTCAGCCTCCATGAGAAACTGCAGCCGTAGTTGAGAGTTCTCTCACAGTGCGGTTTACCCCTGGCAGCTGGCTGAGGCAATATCTGAGGAAGGTAAAGAGGCGTGGTCTAAACCCGCTGCTTTGTTACCTGTGGAGTGCGCTTTCCACCGTAGACAAGGGCAATGGTGTGGGTGTGGTCTCGCTGGTTGTTGGGCTTTCAGACACTAGAGGTGCCGCAAGTGGTTTAGTGAGCTCATTTGGGAAGGAATGGCCAGGTCTGAGGCGCCAGGTGTGCATTTGGGATCAATTCCAGCCACTTGTGGAGCAGTGACAGGCCCTGCCCTATCGAAGCATTCCCAGTCTAGTTCCCACAGAGCAATCTGTTCCAACATTTCCCTACTGTGTTTTGTTTTTCTTAGGGGGGAGGTCTTGGGAGGAGACATAGATTAGATATAGGGTGGAGCTTCTCAGCTTCTCATGGCATCTTGGATAATTCTTGGTTGTGGGAGGCTGTCCTGTGCATTCCAGGATGCCCATGGCCGCTGCCCCCCACTTGCAGTCATGACATGTCTCTAGACATTGACAAGTGTCTCCTGGGGAGAATGACTTACGAGGACATAAGTATGGGTAAAAATCTCCTTCCTTTTGAGGTACATTTCACTAAATTAGTAGACAGTGCTGCCACACCGTAGGACCTAAAAGTGGAAATGTCCTTCTTGTGACCTCCTTGATGGAAAGAGCGTATAATCCAAGAAGATTGAGGACTCTTTAGTAGCACCTTTCCTTGGTTTGGAACTATGGTTGCCGTTGAAAGACCCAGCATGTAATATCTTTCTGATGGCAAAGTGCACGGGAGGGAGGTGGTCCTGACTGTGGGAGAAGAACTTGTAGCTGAGGGCAGCATTTTCCAGCTGCAGTATGAGTTGTGTAACCCTCTTCTTCAAGGGATAAGTGTGTTGTGAAAAGTGCACAGAATTCTAGGAAGTTATAGATGTACTTGGCTAAACAAGCTTCATTTACCATTGTATGTCTCAGGGTTGTCATCAGAAGCAACATAAATTGCTTCTCCAAAAGTTTTTGTTAATGATGCCCCAAGAATCTGGACTTCAGAGCTCCCCTTTTTTTGAGTGTCGTGTTTACTTGAGTGTTGAGTGTCCATTTCAGACCTAGGACACACAATCTGGGAAGCATCTCATTAGAAGTTTTGTCTGTTGCCAAACTATCAGAGACTTGATTGATTTGCACAGAAGACTTCTTAGTAAGGGACATTTCCTGTGTAAGAAGCTAAGTAGCTATTGACATAGCGATGGGAGACCTGTATGGTTGAGGAAGAGAACTTACTTTAAAAACATGTTAACATAGAATTATGGGCAAGTATCAGAATTATTTTTTACTATATCTACTCGTTCTATACTTTTAGTTCCTCATTCACTGTTTTTCATGAGATGTCCAAGGAAGTTATTTTATTTTATTTTATTTATTTTGAGATAACAGTCTTGCTCTGCCACCCAGGCTGGAGTGCAGTGGTATGATCACCGCTTACTGGAACCGCAGTCTCCTGAGTAGCTGGGATTACAAGTGTATACCGCCATGTGTGACTAATTGTTTGTAGTGACTGGATCTCTCTATGTTGCCCAGGCTGGTCTAGAACTTCTGGGCTCAAGCAGTTCTCCTTTCTTGGCCTCCCATTGTGTTGGGATTATGGGGGCATGACCCATTGCACTTGGCCCAAGGAAGTTTTATTTTATTTTATTTTGAGATAGGTTCTTGCTGTGTTGCCCAGGCTAGAGTGCAGTGATGAGATCTCAGCTCACTGTAACCTCTACCTGCTGGGTTTTTGCGATTCTCCTGCCTCAGCCTCCCGAGTAGCTGGGATTAGAGGCACATGCCACCACGCCTGGCTACTTTTTGTATTTTTAGTAGAGACGGAGTTTCACCATGTTGGCCAGCTGGTCTTGAACTCCTGACCTCGGGTGATCCACCTGCCTTGGCCTCCCAAAGTACTGGGACTACAAGCGTGAGCCACTGAGGAAGTTTTAGAGCAAATATGGCCTGTGAAGATCTAGATGGATCTAGATTTAGAATGTTGTTCTCCATGAGACTAATTTGTGGGGATTGACGAGGACTTGGAAGAACTTGTATTAGAATGAAGAAGTTAGCTAAAATCACTGCAACGGCACATTTGGGGAAATTTCATACCAACCTTTCTGATTCAAAAATCTGAAATGTTGTGTTTTTCTTTAACGTACTTTTTTTTTCTTTTTCCTTTTTTCCCTCCCTCCCTTCCTTCCTTTCTTTTTCTTTGTTTCTCTCTTTTCCTTCTTTTTGATGGAGTTACACTTGTTGCCCAAGCTGAAGTACAGTGGTGCGATCTTGGCTCACTGTCTCCTCTGCCTCCTGGATTTAAGCAGTTCTCCTGCCTCAGCCTCCCAGGCAGCTGGGGCTACAGGTGCCTACCACCACGCCTGGCTAATTTTTTGTATTTTTAGTAGAGATGAGGTTTTACTGTGTTGGCCAGGCTGCTAGTCTCGAACTCCTGACCTGGTGATCCGCCCACCTCGACCTCCCAAAGTGTTGGGATTACAGACGTGAGCCACCGCGCCCGGCCTACCTTTCTTTTTGCAACTGAAGCCTAGACTGGTCCATTGGCCCTTGCCCTGGGAGGATAAAATTGATGTAACAAAGTGCACAGTGGGAACTTTGTGCTGTAGGTAATTGCTGCTGCCGCTGCTACAAGAGTCTCCAGGGACCACATTGGAAGGTAGTGAGTTATCAAGGAGTCTGGTTGAGGATTTGTGGTGACAGCAGTTTGCAGAAGCTTGTTGCGCTGTCATTTACAATAAAAAGAAGCAGTAATGAAATGATACTCTGCTAATGTTAGTGGCATCCAGGCAGATTGGAGTCTTTGTGCATGAAGCGCTAATTTTGCAGGGAATGTGGGTGTCCTTCCTAATCCCTAGTATACTTGGAAGTTGCAAAAAATAGTACATAAGATCCAGTATACTGTTAAGTGTTTTCTTGGGCAAAGATCTCCATCACTCAGTCTCATGTAATTCCTCGTAGGAGGACAATCTGGCTGGCCATATCTGTGAAAGCTGGTTTCCAAGTCCACTTCTCCTTTTTATTGGACGTTTTTTGGAGACAGAGTTTTTTGCTCCTGTTGCCCAGGCTGGAGTGCAATGGCATGTTCTCAGCTCACTACAACCTCCACCTCCCAGGTTCAAGGGATTCTCCTGCCTCACCCTCCCAAGTACCTGGGATTACAGGCGCACACCACCACACTTGGCTAATTTTTGTGTTTTTAGTAGAGATGGGGTTTTGCCATGCTGGGGCAGGCTGGTCTCAAACTCCTCATCTCAGGTGATCCGCCTGCCTCGGCCTCCGAAAGTGCTGGGATTACAGGCGTGAGCCACTGCGCCCTGCTGACCTTTTTTTTTTTTGAAACGGAGTCTCTCTCTGTTGCCCAGGCTGGAGTGCAGTGGTGCAATCTCGACTCAGTGCAAGCTCCGCCTCCCAGGTTCACGCCACTCTCCTGCCTCAGCCTCCCGAGCAGCTGGGACGCCCTCCACCAAGCCTGGCTAATTTTTTTTTTTTTTTTTTTGTATTTTTAGTAGAGACGGAGTTTCACTGTGTTAGCCAGGATGGTCTTGATCTCCTGACCTCGTGATCTGCCCGCCTCGGCCTCCCAAAGTGCCGGGATTACAGGCGTGAACCACCGTGCCCTGCCAGACCTTTTGTTTTTTAGTAAAAGTTTTACATTATTCTATTAGTATGAAGAGTTTTCAGGAAGTGAGGTGAAATTTTAATACACCTGAAGTGTCATCTAAACTTCATGCCTAGCAGATTTGATAAGTCTGTTCTAAGAAATGTGTCTTGAGTGTGAGGCTGAAATAGAGTGTACAGTGCACTGTGAACTATCCACCGTGTGTCAGGACAGTGCCACACTCGGGGGCACAGAGACAGATGCGTGGTGGCCTCTGTGGGGCTGGGCAGCAGGTGGACCAAGTGCAAACTTCAATTCTGAGTCTCACCATTGTTTGGGTCTTTTTAATATTTAAGGAATATCTCGGGAAATGTAATGTATAGGGCAAAAGTTCAGAAAGCATTTATAATACGTATTGATTTGGGATACATAAAATCAAACCCTATAAAGAGCTGAATTATATAAAATAGATGAGTTAGAAGAGAGGCATAACCTTGTTTCTTTCAGCTTTTTAGGTCCTGCAGTGATTTTCCATTTGGTTGCTTCTGTGCAGTTCTGTATACATGGGCTTCGTAAAGCGGGCAAGCTAGTAGTCTCATTTTGTTGAGACCTGCGTTTTGTGAGTGTTATGGTAACCTCCAGGAGTGGTATTTTAAAAACCAGAGTCAGGGTCACTGTGCGTAGTGTCTTGACAAATCTTGGATATTAAAATCATCTATTGTCCCTTTGTAAAACTGCCTCGGCGGACTTCCATTTCCTCACTTAAAATGTAGGAATTGACATTTGTCTCTTGTCTACCTTGCAGAACTTAACTCCCGATCAACTGTGAATTGCATGATCCTAAAAACACATGCAAAATTCGTTCCACCACGCCATTCTAGACATTAGTATCTTAAACAAGTTTCTTGCCTTTTAGTAGACTTCTGTCCCTCAAAGGGATTAGGGTAATACCACTTAAAGAGGCTTAAATAAATAATTCTCTTGGACAAGACGCACCTCTTTCAGCTGCTCTTCCTTTCAAAGTGCCTGTGCTGTAAACAACTCAGCAGGGTTATGTGGAATAAAAAAGTTTGGCATGAAGAGTGTCTCAAAGAAGGGAGAAGTGCTTACCATCACACATGCTTTTGATACTTCAATTCTACCCTCCCAGGAGGACTGATGGACATGTTTTCTTAAGACCAAACTCAGTCATCAACTTCAAGCAAATTCTGTTCCCCGAGAAGTGGCTGATGCTGAGAACTCAGTTGTTAGTGAACTTTGGAGTCTGAAGGGTTGTTGGATGCTGTGGTGACTGCCTTCAGGGGCCTGAAGATGAAGGATGGAAGGATGTTTTTATGCGCTCTTTACCCAAGCCTACAAGTCTCATTTTGTGCCTTAGGAGCCGGGTGGTCAGGGATGTCAAAATAGCACCTGATTCTAAGCCGCAAACAGCCTTCCAGGCACTGTGTATAGAGCGTGGCCCTCAGTGTGGCCCTGCATCTCCTGCCAGTCCGTGAGCTGTGTGCAGGCTATAATGAGATAGGTACAGAAAGTGAAAGGAAGCGTTTAGAAGCTCGTGTAGCATGTTGACCTTGTTGTGGCAATTTCATTATGCTTTATAAAAGTATTGGTTAATAACACATTGGTGTGGGTGCAGGAGGACCGTGCCTTCACAGGAGTCGTTTGAGAAGCAGTGAGATGCTGCAGGGTTTGTCAAAGGTGATTGACCGATGACCACATGCAAATGAAAGATTGAAATTTAAATGGAGACCTTCATTTGGACCTCTGCTAAGGGGCACTGTGTTGGCAGAAACTTAAATTTCTTTCTTTTTTTTTTTTTGAGGCGGAGTCTCGCTCTGTCACCCAGGCTGAAGTGCAGTGGCCGGATCTCAGCTCACTGCAAGCTCCGCCTCCCGGGTTCACGCCATTCTCCTGTCTCAGCCTCCCGAGTAGCTGGGACTACAGGCGCCCGCCTCGTCGCCCGGCTGGTTTTTTGTATTTTTTAGTAGAGACGGGGTTTCACCGTATTAGCCAGGATGGTCTCGATCTCCTGACCTCGTGATCCGCCCGTCTTGGCCTCCCAAAGTGCTGGGATTACAGGCTTGAGCCACCGCGCCCAGCTAAATTTCTTAAATCAGCCTTTGGTCTTGTTATCATTGAACAATTTATACTGCTTATGTAGGAAAAGGTACCAGTTTCTTAAAAAAAAAAAAAAAAAATTCCCCCTAGGGTGTCCAGGCTAGTATTTTTACAAAAATTGTGAACTAATGAAGTTAACTTTATTATGAGGCTACTGTTGTAGCCATTGTCTTGCCTCTGAGCAGTGCCGAGCTTCCAGGGGGATGACTGTTTCCCTGGCTCTCAAGTCCTGCCTGTGTGTTCTGTGCTCTCTAAAGTCAGCCCAAGTCCCATGTTGTGGTCTTTCCCCCTAGAAGTCCTGTCCTTGAACAGATGTGAGCCATGTCGTTCCTTCTCTGCAAAGTCTCTCCCTTCACGGGGTGCCCGGGGTCCTTGGGAATTCAGCTTTAGTAAAGTAGACATTGTTCTCATGTGGACCTCAGTCTGACAGGGATGGCAAGTGTATGGTTAGCACTCTGAGTTTTGGACTCCATAAGGAAGAATTAATCCATTCAGAAACTGTATGTCATCTCAGTCTTAGGCTTTTAATAAATTGGAAGCAATGTTTTCGAACTGTTAGATTTTAGCAGTTAAATCAAGATGAATAGAATAGTTTACTCCATGTTGATAAATGCTAGTGCTTTTGGTCAGTGCACAGGCTCTGTGGCTGATGATATGCTTTTTTTGCAGACACCAGTTGGCGCTCTGAGGCAACCTTTCAGTTCACTGTGGAGCGCTTCAGCAGACTGAGTGAGTCGGTCCTTAGCCCTCCGTGTTTTGTGCGAAATCTGCCATGGAAGATTATGGTGATGCCACGCTTTTATCCAGACAGACCACACCAAAAAAGCGTAGGATTCTTTCTCCAGTGCAATGCTGAATCTGATTCCACGTAAGACAGTTTAAATGATGCAACTACAAACCCCCACATAGTTGTATTACATTAGTGGAAGGCAAATTCGATCAGCCTAGTGCAATTGTATCTTATTTGCTGCCTCTACATAGTCTTTTGATTTTAAATTAGATTAAATACGTCTTTCTCTTTAAAACCCACTGGTGTATGTGTAATACCCAAGCTAGAAAAGTGTATTTTTGTCTTGTAAGTAAGAAAACTAAAAATAGTTTGTTAGAATCTGCCAGCCCATGGAGTCAGGGCCTGCCAGGATTAGCTGACCATAGAGCCACCAGGCTTAATTCTTACTCTGCCTGAGCAGAAAATGGCAGCTGTCAGAGCCAGACATCCCTTCCATTGTGTGAGAACTAATTTGTACGAGTTGTTCAGAAAGTACAAGTAAAACATACTTTGTGAAGGATTTGTGCATCGTGGACCTCTGACTTGAGGAACATTTAAACATTCATGAATATTATGAAATGTCCAAACATTGAGAAATCTTGATGGTCCTTCTATTTAGATGAATTAGAAAATTAATTCACCTTTTATCAAAAACCCAGTTGATTCTGGGAGTGCGGACCACTGTCTGCATCGGAGCCAGGGGAGGCTGCTGACTTGGACTGCACCTGTCCTAGTCTCCCTGTGACCCTTTGGAACCCTCAGTAACATGTTCCCAGAGTGAACTGGCTCTAGCTGTTCTGTCAGCTCCCCCAGGGAATAAAATTTGTGGAGTCTCACTCTGTCGCCAGGCTGGAGTGCAGTGGCCTGGTCTTGGCTCACTGCAACCTCCGTCTCCCAGGTTCAAGCGATTCTCCTGCCTTGGCCTTCCTAGTAGCTGGGACTACAGGCGTGTGCCACCACACCCAGCTGATTTTATATTTTTAGTAGAGATGGGATTTCACCATGTTGACCAGGCTGGTCTTGAACTCCTGACCTCAGGTGATCTCCCTGCCTTGGCCTCCCAAAGTGCTGGGATTACAAGCATGAGCCACCGTGCCCGGCTGTACTTTCATTTTCTTTAATGTTTAAGTAAGAAGTGCCAAGGTAATTTTATGATGCAGCCAGGGCTTTTGGATGGTTTAAAAAGTTTTCCTCTTCTGTTCACATTATGATGTGATCTGATAAGTATTTGGGCTAGGTTTGTTTCAGTCTGATGGACAACTTTAGCCCGAAGAGCACTTTGGAAAAACAGTGAATGGTCCATACCCAGTGTCAGCGTCCTGAGCAAGCAGGAAGTACTGCGGGAACAGCACTGTCCTACCCTTGTCCTGAAGAGTCAAACCGTTTCAGGGTTCAGTTGTGGCGTTGATTTATAAGGCCCCACTTTAATCGCAAACCTTAACGTTCTGTGGCTTAAGGGCTGTTAGTATGGTTTTTGAACCTGGATTTGGAGACCCTTTTGTGGTTCACCCCACACTTGACTGCATATAGTAGTTCTCTTTAGTTGTCATTTGTGCCTCGTCAGTGAATTCCTCGATGCCAGGGCAGGACAGCAAGCTCTAAGGCCACAGAGCTCCCCGGTGCTGGTTTTGGGGCTGGTTTTTCCCCAGCGTGTGCTGGAGGGCATCCTAGGAGAGCCTGAGAGGCATAGCACTGAAGGGCTGCAGGGGCAGGAGCGACGCTGAAAGGTGACCCCTATATCCGCAGTAGAAGCAGAGGTTTACATCCACCCATCTATCCTTTTTGGTTCTTTCCCAATAACTATTCACTGACCAAAAAGTTGTAGTCTTGTACAGAATCCACAACTGGTATTGAAAGTTCAAAATTGTATAGATACAATTAAAATTTGTTTCAACTTCTGAGGAGTTAAAAAATGAAACCATGAGTGAAATCCCTACAGAATACACTGAGGGAGCCCCAAACACCCTTTTTCTGTTAAAGGTAAAAATGCCTCCGTCCTACGTTTAACCCCAACCGGAAAGGAGAGAGCAACAAAAACATAAGTGGGAATTTTGGTGTGCTATGTTTACTGTCTGTAAAAATGTGTAACATCTGGTGAATATGTCAACTAAGGCTCAGATTATTCTTTTAAACAGGTCGTGGTCTTGCCATGCGCAAGCAGTGCTGAAGATAATAAATTACAGAGATGATGAAAAGTCGTTCAGTCGTCGTATTAGTCATTTGTTCTTCCATAAAGAAAATGATTGGGGATTTTCCAATTTTATGGCCTGGAGTGTAAGTAACAGTGTATTTAGTCTGAACAATCGGTGCATTACTGCTTGTTGTTCCCTTACCTTTTTGATTTTTCGAGTCCTTTATTCATTTTAGAGCTAGATTTTTGCTTTCTGAATTGAACAGGTGTCTTTGAAAACATGTTTTCTCCAGTTTCCTATTCTAGGTTTTTAGTAGCTTTTTCTGGATTCACGTCTCACCTTTTAGTCAGTCGTTCAAAGGGAGTTCCCAGTGGGCTAAATTTCCTTTAAAAGACATAATGCTGTTTGAGGTCCTTTCATGATTCAGGCATAGTACTGAGTGGTTCCACGTGACTCCAGTAACTTCATTCAGTTCATTTTGGCTCCTTTTTGCAGAGGTGGTAGCCGGTGGAACAATCTTAGGAATGTTCCTTCTTACTCTGCTAAGTCACTTGTCATTGCCTTCTCCGGCCCCTCCCCTCACCTGCTTAGAGGAGCACAGATTTCTCGTGTCCATGCTGTGGCTCTGAGCCCCTGGGTACCTCTGGGATACCTCTGAGGTGTCAGGCATTTGCTGTGTGTGTTGTGAGACCACTGTTAAAAGCAAATTGAAACAGTCTAAAATTAGCAACAAAGTTGGGATATGTGTTTAAAAAAGTATTTTAATCTCTATTAAGTACAGGGCACTGATGTAATTTGTCTCTTGGGAATAAAGTGTGTGTTCTTATTCAAGCTGGATATTCTTATTTATGTTTTATAGGAAGTGACCGATCCTGAGAAAGGATTTATAGATGATGACAAAGTTACCTTTGAAGTCTTTGTACAGGCGGATGCTCCCCATGGAGTTGCGTAAGTTTTTCTTTAATTGGGTGCTGTTAAAATGTCATTTGTGCTGCAGTGAAAGAAGCCTTGGCATGCATGTAACAGAGATGCACATATTTAATCAGTAAGCGTCCTCTCTGCGCTTGCTCTGTGGCACACACAGTCATGCCCGCTTGCCACTCTTTTAATGGATTGATTGAGCAGTTCTACATGTTAGACCCTTGGAACATAATTGTGTAATAACCAGTACATAAATACCCAGAGCAGAGGTGCTCTATTTTTACTTGGACGAGGGCAGGGAGGAAGTCCTGTCCGAGTGTGAGGAAGGGGGGATTGGGGGAAGAGGCGAGCATCACCAACAACTAACATGGTGAGCGAGGAGTAAAGAGGCATGACCAGGCCGTTAGGTGTACTTGAGCGTTTCAAAGGCTGTGAACTAACCCCTGGAGTGGCAGGGTGGGTGAATGGTACTGCACAGTAGGTGTCTCCTCCAGCACTGGTCCCGCTAGGTGACTGTCCTGTGTTCATGTCATGGCATTGTGTACAGAGGGAGATGGGCGTGGACGTGGGAGGATTGCTCTACTTTCTGGCAGCGTTCTCTGTGGCTTCCTTTTACTACTTGGGGTGGGGGTGGGAAGGTACAAGACATAGTTAATTCCGAGAATCTTATCTTCCCCCAAACAACCACCAAAATCACAAAATAAAAAAAGCTCTGGGAGTTTAGAAGTCTGAGGCGAAACTTGGCGAATACACACTCCTGTTTCTTCTTGTGTGTGGGTCTACAGAAAAGATGAGTTTCAGCTTTTTCCATGTTGTCTGACCTCGCGTGTGATAAGTGTAATCATGTAACTAGACTCTACTGTGAGGCATGTTGGGTATGAGCATGCAGGTCTCCGTTAAGTGTCTGTTGGTGCTGGGCTTGATCAGTGACAGGAGTGCCACTGTCAGCAGGCAGGTGCTTCGAGGGCTGTGTGAATGTGGGGGTTGCATTTGCACCAGTTCACACAGTGGAGCAAGCAGAACGGTATCGATGACCATGGAAGGATGCTGTGTGATAAGTGCTCCTGGCCTTGGTTTCCTTAAGGCTGACCTTGAGTCAGATTGCTCCACACATACTGCAGGAGCAGTGGGGTATCTCTGCAAGATCCCCTCAACCTCGAACTGATCTTTCAGGTGGGATTCAAAGAAGCACACAGGCTATGTCGGCTTAAAGAATCAGGGAGCGACTTGTTACATGAACAGCCTGCTACAGACGTTATTTTTCACGAATCAGCTACGAAAGGTAAATGGATAGTGTTCCTCTCCTGCAGCCTTCTGCACACCCTTTCCTTTCAGGTATATCAGAGCAAAGTCTTCCCAACAAACATCCCAGTCTCCCTTCCCTGGTCCTATCTCCTTAGATGGCTGCTAGTTCATGCTGCATTTTCATTCCCCAGTGTTGGGACACCTACTTTGTAAACTGCGTCAGTGTTTCAGAGTTACCACCGCCAACCTTTTCCTTTGAGACGGAGTCTCGCTCTGTCACCTAGACTGGAGTGCAATGGTGTGACCTTGGCTCACTGCAGCCTCTGCCTCCTGGGTTCAAGTGATTCTCTGGCCTCAGCCGCCTGAGTAGCTGGGATTACAGGCACCCGCCACCACGGCCGGCTAATTTTTATATTTTAGTAGAGGTGGAGTTTCACCATGTTGTCCAGGCCGGTCTCGAACTCCTGACCCGAAGCTATCCACCTGCCTCAGCTTCTCAAGGGGCTCAGATTATAGGCGTGAGCCACCATGCCTAACCATGACCTGAATTTACAGACTTACCATTGTGTTAGAAATCACCTTGTGAAGGTATTTAGAAAAACAACCTTAAAATCCATTAACAGCAACATTTGCAAAGTTTTATATCAAAACTGAGTTGAAAAGTCAATGCAACTTTTATTGAACATTTTAATAAAAAGAATAGACATACATTAAATCTAATATAGCTGAGTCAGTCAGTTCTATTTTGAGAATTACATGTGATTATTATGAAGCAGCACAGGAGATCGGCACTCCTGATTGTGGGGTGGGCAGGGAGCTGGCTGGCTTGTCAGCCTTGAAAGCATGTTTGCACAGCCACCCAGACAGGTTGTCGTGATATATCCCAGGGGCAACTCAGTGTGGGTAATTCTAGTCACATTTAGGTTTTTATCAAATGTTTTGTTCACGAGTAATGGTAAGTTAAGAAATGGTGCTCCAATAAGTAGGAAATAAAAGTAGTTCTCTGGGGGGTGGTTTTGTTTTTTTTTGCTTCTTTCTCTGTTGTCTTTTTATCAAGAACATATGGGTGAGGCCGGGTGCGGTGGCTCTCGCCGGTAATCCCAGCACTTTGGGAGGCCAAGGTGGGCACATCACCTGTGGTCAGGAGTTCGAGACCAGCCTGGCTAACATGGCGAAACCCCGTCTCTACTGAAAATTCAGAAATTAGCCTGGCATGGTGGTGCGTGCCAGTAATTCCAGCTACTCAGGAGGCTGAGGAAGGAGAATTACTTGAACCTGGGAGGCGGAGGTTGCAGTGAGCCGAGATTGCGCCACTGCACTTCAGCCTGGGAGACAGAGCGAGACTCCGTCTCACGTGGGTGGTGATTTTCAAAATTTGTTTTTGCATTTTTGTGTTTTCCAGTATCCCTAAAGATGTTCATGATTTTGTAAACTTTCTCATCGATTTGGGGATCATTAAAAGCCCTAACAACAATCTTAGCCATTGTGTTATTAGAAATGATTTTTTAAAACATGAAGATTAAATTCTTACTATTTTTTAAATTTCCCTGCATCTTCTCAGAATAAATTCTTAAATCTGAATTAATTCTTTCAGGCTGTATACATGATGCCAACCGAGGGGGACGATTCATCTAAAAGCGTCCCTTTAGCATTACAAAGGGTGTTCTATGAATTACAACACAGTGATAAACCTGTAGGAACAAAAAAGCTAACAAAGTCATTTGGGTATGTATTAGACATCTGTCTCTGCCATTCTGCTTCCTCTTTTTTTTTTTTTTTTAAAGGACAAGTGAGTAGAGGATAGGAAAGTTAGTAGAGCATACTGTAGGCACTTAATTTAGGGAGGCTTGAGCATTTAATGGTGTCAGTGCTTTTATCATTGTCTTTTGTTTCATTTCGTTGGAAATAGACACTGTGTTTTAGAATTTTGCTTGAGAAAGAATTCACCGCTTAAGGTTTTTACTTTTCAACACAAGAACCTGTATTGCTTTTAAATTTGTTGCATTTTCTTGGAAACACCACTTCCTCTAGTAGTAAATACATCTGAATTATAACTCCCAAAAATAATCTTCACAGGAAAGGAATTTGAGAATAATAATTGATTATCCAGTTTAGTTTTTCAATCTAAGTTACTTTTAATTTGCTCATTTGAAAGTTGAACGTTTAAATGGAGATGTTTGTTTTATCTTTGAAAGGTGGGAAACTTTAGATAGCTTCATGCAACATGATGTTCAGGAGCTTTGTCGAGTGGTAAGTTTCAAGCAGTACCTGTATATTTCTTACAATGAATATTTTTTGAAGCATTGTCAGAGTTATTACCAAGTAAAACCTCAGACCTAATTCAGAAAATGCCCATCTTTGTTTAGGATCAGACTTAGGCTACAAAAAGGCAGCAGCTGTCTAGTTTTAAAGGCTGGTAAGAATTATTTGAATAGGGATTTGAAGGTGAGGTGAGGAAGCTTGAATTTTAATACTAGCAGGCAGTAGGCTTTTAATTTGTTAAATTGGTATGTATACATGAGTTACTCATCCAGGAACCAAAGGCTGGCTTTGTTGGCTGTCCCGTTGGTCCTGAGTCACTGTAGAGTGGTGACTTCTGTTCTTACTCCAGTGTCCAGACCCCTCCTGTGCAGCGAGGCTCTCATTGAGCAGACCTCAGTATGCGGCGGTTACTCTCCCCGCGGCGTCACTAGTCACTAGCAAATCCTCATTCTTCCAGTTGTGATTAAAGACACAGAAACACACACACACAACATGAAATGGCTGTTCAAGGTGATTGGCTGGGCAAGGTGTGTTTTCTTTTTTGCAGCACTAGCTGGATTGAATCCAGTTCATTAAATATCCATGGACAAACCAGTCAATCCTGTTGACAGGCTCAACCTCATTAATCTCTTGGTGTGGACCATTACGAGTTAAGTTTAGTGAACAATTTTACATGCTTTTCCACAGAGGTAAAAAAAATATAAAAATGCTTCTAAAGGCACTACAGATTACTAATTTATTCCAAAGGCTGTATAAAAGGTTAACCTCAACTGTTGCATGTAGAGATGTTTGTAAAAATCCAACCAAGAAAGAAGATTTTGTATATGTTTTTGATAATTGCATGCCGGAGGTCGTATTTTTATAGTCTACGACTTCTTTGAACATTGATATTTGTAGTCAGTTATAAAATTACTGTATATATTAAGCATAAAAACCTTTTTTTAAAGACAAAACATTCTTTTTCAGTTGCTTGATAATGTGGAAAATAAGATGAAAGGCACCTGTGTAGAGGGCACCATACCCAAATTATTCCGCGGCAAAATGGTGGTATGTGGCTACCAGTTCTAAAAGATCTTTTGAAAAGGTTTTAGAATGTGAATTTTTTGACTATTACTACTTAAGTCACTTTTAACTTTCCTTATTTGCAGTCCTATATCCAGTGTAAAGAAGTAGACTATCGGTCTGATAGAAGAGAAGATTATTATGATATCCAGCTAAGTATCAAAGGAAAGAAAAATAGTAAGTGTTGCATGGATCTAATGGCATGATCTTTTGATGATTTCTATCGTGGTTTAATGTTTCATTTACACAAGTGATGTTTTTTTAAACAGTCTAAACACAGAAAATGGCTCAGATCTTAAGCAAACAGCTCACTGGGCGAACACAGGCTTGTCACCTCCACCCAGCTCTAGTGCTGGCCAGCACCCCCACAGCCCTTCCCAGCCACCACCTCCCTCTCCTCACAAGAAACCACCACGTGGACTTCTAACATCCTAGGTTAACTTTGCATGT
The DNA here is from genome assembly GCF_002776525.5 of Piliocolobus tephrosceles. Taxonomy (NCBI): domain Eukaryota; kingdom Metazoa; phylum Chordata; class Mammalia; order Primates; family Cercopithecidae; genus Piliocolobus; species Piliocolobus tephrosceles. The sequence goes on along the minus strand of NC_045450.1, from coordinate 8,961,314 downwards.
TTTAGGTGTCTATTTATTTATTTATTTATTTATTTTTATTTTTTTGAGACAGAGTCTCGCTCTGTCGCCCAGGCTGGAGTGCAGTGGCCGGATCTCAGCTCACTGCAAGCTCCACCTCCTGGGTTTACGCCATTCTCCTGCCTCAGCCTCCCGAGTAGCTGGGACTACAGGCACCTGCCACCTCGCCCGGCTAGTTTTTTGTATTTTTTTAGTAGAGACGGGGTTTCACCATGTTAGCCAGGATGGTCTCAATCTCCTGACCTCGTGATCCGCCCGTCTCGGCCTCCCAAAGTGCTGGGATTACAGGCTTGAGCCACCGCGCCCGGCCCAGGTGTCTATTTAAATAGAATTTTGTACTAGGATGTATTTGTTTATTTTGTTGTTTTTTGAGATAGGGTCTTGTGCTGTATAGGCTGGGGTGCAATGGTGCAATGATAGCTCAATGCAGCCTCAAACTCCTCCTGCTCCAGCTTCCCCAGTGGCTGGGAACACAGGCATGTGCCACTACACCTGGCTAATTTTTTTTTTTTTATTTTTATAGAGATGGGGTCTCGCTTTGTTGCTCACGCTGGTCTTCAACTCCTGGGTTCAAGCAGCCTTCCTGCCTTGGGCTCCCAAAGCACTGGAATTAGACACGAGCCACCATGTCCACCCTGTGTCTGATTTCTTTTGCTCAGCACATTCATGAGACACATCCACGCTGGGAGTAGTCATAGTCATCATTTGTGTTGCTTTATAGTATTCCATTTTGAGAATATCCCACAAAAATTTTAAAATCTTTCTTCTTCTGATTGATATTTGTTTTGGTCTCCGTTTGAGGTGGTTGGGCGTAAGGCAGATTGACCATTCTTAATGCCTGTTTGCATTTGGAGGAAGAGGAATCACTGGCCTGTAGGGTGTGCATATGTTCAGCTTGATGGATAAAGTTAGCAAGATTCCCAAAGTGGTTTATCATTTCACAGTCATCAGCAAGGTGTCAGAGTTGCAGTTGCTCCATACCCACACTGGAGCTGTCAGTTGCTGGACGTGGAAAGATTTTGGTGGGAGTATATATAGTGCTGTCTGCATTTTAGTTTGTATTTCCTTGAACATCAGTGAGGTTGTTCTTACCTTTTCAAATGCTTATTGGCAATTTGGATATCTTCGTTTATAAAATGCTTGTTTAAATACTCTCACAATTTTAGTATTGGCTTCTTCTTCTTTTTGTTCCCCCTTAACTGATTTATAGTCATTCTTTTAAAGAAATATTTAAAATAAGGGGGAGGATGGGTGTGGTTGCTCATGCCTGTAATTTCAGCACTTTGGGAGGCTGAGGCGGGAGGATTGCTATAACCCAGGAGTTTGAGGCCAGCAACATAGTGAGACAGGCAACATAGTGAGACTCCATCTCTACAAAAAATACAAAAATTAGCAAGGTGTGGTGGCATGCACCTGTAGTCCCAGCTACTCGAGGCTGAGGCGGGAGGATAGCTTGAGCCCTAGAGTTCAAGGCTGCAGCGAGCCATGATTGCGCCACTGTACTCCATCCTGGGCAACAGAGCAAGTGCCTGTCTCAAGAAAGTAAAATAAAATAAAAAGACTGAGGAGGGGAAGTGCTTTATGTTGACCCACGTATTTACAGCTTGCAATGCTCCTCTGTTTTTAATTTGGATATGGATTCTTACTAGGAATCATTGAGTGCAGGTTGGCTGAGATGAGTTTTTTCAGCTTGCATGCCTGGAAAGATTTTATTTCATCTGCAGTTGTGAAAGACATTTTAAGTCGGTGTAGACTTCTAGGTTGGCAGTTTCCTGCCTTTGGTCTGTTAGACGTTCCACCATCTTCTTGTCCACATCGTTTCTGAGAAGTGGCCGGTAGTGTCCTCACTCTTGTTCATTTGTAAGGCCCCAAGCCCCTCACGATTCACTTCGCTTCGCTTCACTTCACTTCTCTTCGCTTCACTTCACTTCTCTTCGCTTCACTTCACTTCTCTTCTCTCTTCCCTCTTCTCTTCTCTTTTTTTGAGAGAGAGTCTGGCTCTGTCACCCAGGCTGGAGTGCAGTGGCCGGATCTCAGCTCACTGCAAGCTCTGCCTCCCGGGTTTACACCATTCTCCTGCCTCAGCTTCCCAAGTAGCTGCGACTACAGGCGCCCGCCACCTCGGCTGGCTAATTTTTTGTGATTTTTAGTAGAGACGGGGTTTCACCTTGTTAGCCAGGATGGTCTCCTGACCTCGTGATCCGCCCATCTCGGCCGCCCAAAGTGCTGGGATTACAGGCTTGAGCCACCGTGCTCGGCCTGATTTTCAGACTTAAAAAAATTTTTTTTTATTTTTAGAAGTTTGACTTGGATTTTTTTCTTTTTCTTTTCTTTTTTTTTTTTTTTTTTTTTCGGTTTTTTTTTTGGTTGGCTAGGCTGGAGTGCAGTGGCTGGATCTCAGCTCACTGCAAGCTCTCCCTTCCGGGTTTACACCATTCTCCTGCCTCAGCCTCCCGAGTAGCTGGGACTACAGGCGCCCACCACCTCGCCTGGCTAGTTTTTTGCATTTTTTAGTAGAGACGGGGTTTCACCATGTTAGCCAGGATGGTCTTGATCTCCTGACCTTGTGGTCCACCTGTCTCGGCCTCCCAAAGTGCTAGGATTACAGGCTTGAGCCACTGCTCCTGGCCTGGATTTTTTTTTTAAATGAATATCTTTATCTCTTCTTTTTTTTTCTATGTATTTATCAATTAATAGTAATTATTTGGAGACAAGGTCTTGCCGTGTTAGGCCAGTCTCAGAGGTCCTGCGCTCAAGCAGTCTGCCCACCTTGGCCTCCCAAAGTGCTGGGACTATGCCCAGCCCTGTGTCTCTTCTTAGTATGCTCTTGCTTTCTTCTCCTTTGGATTCAAGTTGGTAATGCTGTTGTCTACTAATTCTGTCATCTGTGAGATTTCTGCGTCTGTTTCTATTGAAGGATTGTTCTCTTCGTCTTGGGTGGTGGTTTCAACTTTTTTGCATGCTTGGTAATCTTTTTTTTTCTTTTTTGTTTTTTTTTGAGACGGAGTCTCACTGTGTCGCCGAGGCTGGAGTGCAGTGGCGCAGTCTCGGCTCACTACAACCTCCGTCTCCTGGGTTCAAGCAGTTCTCCTATCAGCCTCCTGAGTAGCTGGAATTATAGGTGCCCACCATCACACCCAGCTAATTTCTGCGTTTTTAGTAGAGACGGGGTTTCACCATGTTGGCCAGGGTGGTATCGAACTCTCCTGACCTCATGCGATCCACCCGCCTCGGCTTCCCAAACTGCTGGGATTACAGGCGCGAGTCACTGAGCCACTGTACTGGGCCACATGCTTGGTAACCTTTTTATTGAACAGCAGGCATGGTGGTTTTTATCTTGCTGGGTGTTAGATATTACCAACCTTTGCTCTTACGCACAGATAAGTGACTTGTAAATCATTTGCTTCCTTTGAGTCTTGTTTTTAAGCCTTGCTAGGTGGGAGAACAGGTTTTACTTGAGGGATAACCTGTCCCCACATCCTTTTAGTTGTTAGCTGAGTCTCCCATGTGTTCAGAGGTTTTTCCACTGTGGCTGATGGGAACCCAGACTTCCCAGCCTGTCATGAGCTCTGAGGGTTGTTCCCCCAATCCTCATCCTCTTGCTGCTTCTTTCCCTTGCCCCAGGTAATTTCCTCGATTTCACTGATCAGTTCTCACTGACAGCTTCGGAAGAAACTGCACATCCCCAGATCTTGCTTTCTGGGCAGCATTCTGCTTTAGGCTACTCTGCCCCACAGGTTCTGGCTCCCTTGGGCTCCTCTGAGTCTCACTTCTTGGCTCTTTCTGGGTTTGCCTTTCGCTGGCTGCAGCCTGTAAACTCAGCAGAGCTGGGCCCATCACAGGGCTCTCATTTGTCCCTTCAGGGATCCCTGTCCTGTACCACATGTGTTCAGAGCATGACAGCAGCTGTTTTCAGTGTTGTGCAGTTGCATGTTTCCTTCATGATCGGAGCAGGAAGAGCTCTCTATACACTCTAGCTGCACAATTCTGTGTTGGATCGAGAGCTTGTCCCTCAGCGTGTGGCTCGACCTTTCACCCTTAATGTTACCATTCTTAATTTTAGGGAAATACAGTGTATACTTGTTTGCTTTTTATGTCCTATAAAATTCTGTTACCTTTTACTATTTTGCCTTTTCCATTTATCTACAATCCACTTGGAATAAGTGGGGGTATGGAGATGCCAGGACCAGCTTCCACTGCGTCCCGTGTTGACCTCTGAGGAAATCCAGGTTTTCCTTCTCGTTCTGCCACATCAGGCAGCCATTCACCTTTGTGCATCTCTGCTTTTGAGACGAACGGGTTGTCCATACTGCCCAATTCCAAGCTCTCTTCATAATCATAGCTTTACAGTATGTGCTTTGTTCAAATAACAGTAAAACCTTAACTGTTACCTCCATATTGTCATTTTAATGTCCTTAAGAAAGATACTAATGACCTTTGGCCAGTGAGCAAAGGTGCTAACAGCACATTTACCTACAGTATTGGCTACAGGGGGAGAATTACTGTTCTTAATTAGTGTTGTTTACCTTCTCTGCTATTCCTAAATATGCTGATTTAAATAACTTATACCTGGGTTGGCTATATTATAAATGAAGCTTTAGCAATTGACTTTTCTCTCTCTTTTCCAAAGTATTTGAATCATTTGTGGATTATGTGGCAGTAGAACAGCTCGATGGGGACAATAAATACGACGCTGGGGAACATGGCTTACAGGTAACTTGGGTGTTTTGTGCTAGTGTCCTATTGTAGCTTTCTTCTTTATTTTCAGTTCTTTTAATTGCTGAATAAAAAATTGCTTGTGCCCTTTCATGTGTTTCTGGTATTTAGAGTATACAAGGATTCTGTTTCTTGGATGGTCGAATGGGGAGAGTGAGGGGGATGTTAGGAGATGGGAGTGCAGCTGATTTATCCCGTAGAAGCACATCCAGCAGGATGGAGGGTCTCCTGGGGTTTTAGGAATCTTATCCTTTCCCCGTTCCTCAGCTTACTGGGGTCACTGCTCCAGTTTTCCTTCAGTTTCTCCTGGTCACAAGTGGCATTTCTTGGTGAGTTCGACTGTGTTTATTTAGGTTGTGTTGCTTTATTTTTAAATGTATTTTTAGTGAATTTCGTTTTCTGAGGATCACGACTTGAATGAGGAGTGTGTTCTCTAGGGTTGTGGCCCCCAGTTTTCTGGGCATCTGACAGAGCAGTGAGCATGGTGGGTGACCAGGTGGCCAGCCCCCGCTTGGATAGATGGAAATGAACTGTTCCTGGCTGCTGGTCTGGCTGGTCTGTTGGATCTGCAGTGTCCTCATGGATCCAGTGATCTAGGGTCTGTTATGTAATCTTATAACTTTGACTCATTGACTCAACTAATTTATAATTAAAAATTTCAGGCCGGCCTGTGCTTACAAAGCCTGCCAGTGTATAGTTCATGATGCCTGTGTACCCATTTTGTAGTCAGCTTCAAATGTACTCCTCTGCTAGGTCGGTCCAGTTGGACTGAGGGACTGAGGTATAGATCAGAAAGTTGCTTTTTTTTGAGATGGAGCCTCGCTCTGTTCCCCAGGCTAGAGTGCAGTTGTGCAATCTCGACTCACTGCAACCTCCGCCTCCCGGGTTCAAGCAATTCTTCTACCTCAGCCTCCCAAGCAGCTGGGACTACAGGCACCCGCCACTATGCCCAACTAATTTTTGTAGTTTTAGTAGAGATGGGGTTTCACCATATTGGCCAGGCTGGTCTCGAACCCCTGACCTTTTGATTCACTTGCCTCAGCCTCCCAAAGTACTGGGATTACAGGCGTGAGCCACTGCGCTTGGCCAGAAAGTTATTTTTTAATGAGAACTTTGGCAGCTTGGTGTGATTAAGAAATATTCTGGTCTACTCACAAGAATTATTATTTTCTATTCTGGATGTTTTCGGGTCTGATTGAGCAATATATTTGAGTCAAAGCCTCAGTGGACAGCAGTGGAGACAGAATCCTTTTATCTTTCAGGCTCTGTTAAAAAGAGGCGCTTCCCCAGTGTGGAGTGGGCTCCTGAGGTCTGTTTTTGTCTTTCCTGAGATAGCCCTGTCTTAAACGGGCAGCTCATGTACACCCAAGAACCTTGGCATACGGGTGTGTCTTGTTATGGCCCTCAGTTCCTTCAGGTCTCTTGCTAGCTGCTGGGCAGGTGGGTTTCCAGCCAGAAGGAAGGTCTGCATTGGAAATAGAGCTGTGAGTCAGACGTGCACTGAGGGACCCTGACCGCCTGGCCATGGGTGAGATCGGCAAACCCTGATTTTACTGAGGAACAAAGAGCTGGCCAAGATGGAGCAGAGACAGAGTGGGGCGAGAGCTGTAAAGTCCGATGTCCCAGAGAAGGCTTGTTGAGAAGTTGGGGTGTCCTGTCCCACAGAGGCCGGCAGTCAGCTGGGGAAGGGCCTTGCTGACACTGGATCAGAACTTAGAAGTGGGATTGAGCCATAAGCACTGAGGGCGTGCCCTGTGATGCATGGGTTCTTATGCAAACATCAGAGAGCCCAAGGAAAGGAAGCTTGTAATCCTGCCAACCCCTCACTGGGTTCATTGCTACTTGTTGTGTTTAGGCGTTTCATAAGCATAGCTAATCTTGCGTAATTGTAACCAGAGTTTGCTGCTTTTCCATTTAACGATTTTTCTGTGGATCTCCATAATTTGCACAGTGTTTAATGACTCTATAATTCAGCAGCAAATGACTGTCTAAATTTCCTTAACCATTTCTTCCCCCGTTGCTGGATATCAAGTTAGAATATAATCCAAGGTAAGAGAATCTCACAGTCATCTGGTGCAGCATTATTTTCACAAACAAAGAGACCCATAAACAGACCTAAAGAAAACATTTCAAAGATGCCCTAAATGGACATCTAAACTTCCTTGCCTTTGTCTCCAGAGTCCCCAGACATGTTCCAATGTTGCTGAGCCGCTGTTGATTTCATTGCTTCCAGGAGTAAGTAGAGGCTAACTACATTTGCATTTCTTTTTCAATGCTCAGGAAGCCGAGAAAGGTGTGAAATTCCTAACATTGCCACCAGTGTTACATCTACAACTGATGAGATTTATGTATGACCCTCAGACGGACCAAAACATCAAGATCAATGATAGGTAATCTGTAGTGGGATATGAAATTCAGATTTCATCATTGTGCTGGTCTAGGGGGTTAGTCTCAGTGCTTTCCTCAGTCTTTGTATTTTCAGTCCCACGTCTGATTTATTTAGATGTCCCTTCTACCTCTGTGTCCCAAGAGCAGCAGTGTTAAAGGAATGATTTTATGTCAAGTTTCAGAGGCCGCCTCTGCCGAGTCCATTTCCCCTCTCAAGATGCTTTGCCCAGTCCCAGCTCTGCTGTCTGCTGTGGCTGATTTCAGTCCACAAGGATGGGGCTGTTTCTGCTTCACAGATTTGCATTCACAGGATTTCTAATAGATTTAATTTTGACCAATTGTAAATGTTATTTCACAGGGACTTTTACTGTATTTGTTTAAATAGGATTTTTCCAATATTTTGTTGTCTCTCAGTTGGCGTCAACTTCTAGAATGTGCTAGAGTTTTCAAGAATGCTAAAGGAGTTGTTTGTATGCCAATTACTAGTAGTTATTTTATTTTTATTTATTTTGTTACGTTTTTGAGACGGAGTCTTGCTGTGTCGCCCAGGCTGGAGTGCAGTGGCACTATCATGGCTCACTGCAGCCTTGAACTGCTGGGCTCAAACGATCCTCCTGCCTCAGCCTTCCAAGTACCTGGCTAATTTTGTATTTTAATAGAGACAGGGTTTCACCATGCTGGCCAGGCTGGTCTCAAGTGATCTGCTGGCCTGAGCCTCCCGAAGTGCTGGGAGTATTGGCATGAAACACCACCCCCAGCCAATAGTAGTTTTTAGATTGTTAAAATACCAGGTGCAGGAGTGACAGTGTGCACTGCCTTATCTGATAGAGGATACGGTAGTTTTATCCTTAGTAGTTTGAGCACCAGCTTTGTATGGAATGTAGATTGGTCATTCAGCTTTCAGGTTTGACGGAGAGTATAATCAAATCATGTTACTTGCCACCAGCTGAGCCTTTCGTCGCCCATTCAGTCTTTATATAGGTCAGAAACTGTCTCAGCGAGAACTCACAAACTGGCAGCCTTCAGACCAGTTCCCACCTGTTGGTATGTTTCTTTAGGTCCTTACTTGGTTTTTGTTTTTATTGGAGCCAGTGGCAAACATTTTTTAAATTGTGAGATTTTACATAGATGCTCAGATTTTGGCATCGTTTAGGAATCCGAAGGTTTGGCAACTTGAGGCCACCATTCCTGAAGGCTGCAGGGGCTGTGAGCTGAGTGCTGGCTGCTTCATAGGTGGGGAGAATGCTGTGCTTGGGACCAGCCCCTACCCGTGGAACTTGCCTTCCTGCCTCTTAATTTTGCAACCCTGATGGTAAAATTTGGTCAAGTAAATCAAAATTTGTAGAGCCAGTTAAAACTTAAGTCGATTTCAGGATGTCTGTAGAATATTAAAACTAAGTCGATATCCAGAGTGGGAAATATTTTTACATGTCTTTCTGAATTTGATTTTTCATGTTTCTCTGTTTGCAGATATCCTTAGTAGTCTTAACCTCTCGACCTTCAGAATCATTTCTTGATATATTTGGAATTCCCCCACCATAAATTATTCGTAGTGTGTATTTATTATGTTGAGTAGGAAAAATTATTTCCATCAAGTAGACATTACGTTATATAGTTCATAGGCCTTCCCAAGGCAATTCATGCTTATCACATTAAAGATGAGCCAGTACATTAAATGGCCTTATTTACTGTAAAGTGTGATATTTTTTGTGTAAATTAATACTGAATTTCCTTTAAAATGTTTTCTAATAGGTTTGAATTCCCAGAGCAGTTACCACTTGATGAATTTTTGCAAAAAACAGATCCTAAGGACCCTGCAAATTATATTCTTCATGCAGTCCTGGTTCATAGTGGAGATAATCATGGCGGACATTATGTGGTGTATCTAAACCCTAAAGGGGATGGCAAAGTAAGTGCTGGGACCCAGGACTGAATGCGAGCTCATCAGAAAGTTAACACTGACGTTCGGCTTCAGCCTCTTTTGGTCCCTACTTGGGACCTTGTCAGGGACCCCTAATTGATCTGTGTATTCTCTGGCTACTAAGTACTGTTGTCCCATCCATTTAATTGCTGAGATTTGAAGGGAAATAGTAAATTAGCATTTGTGCTTCTCTTCGTTAGTAATCAATGTTGGAACCTACAGAATCCCTTATATCTCATGTGAGACACTTACATTTTCTTCTGAATGCTCATGGGATAATTACCCATGCCATGGGCCCAGTCGGAGAGGCCGGCTGGTTGCATGTCCCTCTGCATGCTCCCGTGGTCCTCTCTTGTTTCCTCTCATGGAGATCTCATGCAGTCTTCACCACCACCCTTGGGAGCGTAGAGGGCGCCATACTCATTTGGCAGATGAGGATCTCAGAATCTACCTCCAAGACCACAGGGCCAGCACCCATCTCCTGCCAAGGAGATTTGATGGAGGGACCCCACAGCATCAGAAAACAGTGAAGAGTACCTGTAACAGTAGCACTCGCCACTATTTAGTACGGCTCCATCCACAAGGCAGATGGGAAGATAACTGTTAGGGACATGCCATGTTGACTTCAGTCTGGCCCTTAACTTGATTCCATAAAATGCCATGGGATAGGATAAAACAACCCATTTAATTTTATAACTAAAGGATAAAATTGAACTCTCATTTGGTGTGCTCAGTATGGCCTTTTTAATTCTGTAAAGAGTTGGTAATGTCAGTAGATTGAACCTAAGTGGAAAATGGGCTATTTGAGTAGATTAGAAAAATTGCCATTGGGCGAACGGTAGTAGTGCCCACAGAATGTTGAATGGGGATGGCAAAGGTCCTAGTGAATTGTATGAGTGGATGCCTGAAGCTCTGCCTGCCTAGCACACCATCAGGTTGTGTGCCTGTGTATGTACACACATGTATATTTTTTCAACTAGGGGCATACCTAGAAGTTCACACATTTTAGAACAACGCTGCCTTCTGGTGTTGGGTGCTTGTCACAGTGCTTGATCGCTGCTGACGTGTGTTGCTTTCCTTGCAGTGGTGTAAATTTGATGACGACGTGGTGTCAAGGTGCACTAAGGAGGAAGCAATTGAGCACAATTATGGGGGTCACGATGACGACCTGTCTGTTCGACACTGCACTAATGCTTACATGTTAGTCTATATCAGGGAATCAAAACTGAGTGAGTAGCGTTCACTTTTGTTCTGTCCTTTACTGTGGTGGACTTGACATTTCTACCATGAATTCACAATATCCTTTTTTGTCCAAACATGTTTTATGCTTATTCTACTATATTTACAACAGCCCAGAAACAGGCAGGGTTGGGCTTGTGCAGACTCATGGTACCAAGTAATTTCACGTTAATAGATTATTTTATTTTATTTTGAGACGGAGTCTCACTCTGTCGCCCAGGCTGGAGTGCAGTGGCGCGATCTCGACTCACTGCAAGCTCCACCTCCCGGGTTCACGCCATTCTCCTGCCTCAGCCTCCTGAGTAGCTGGGACTACAGGCACCCGCCACTTCGCCCGGCTAATTTTTGTATTTTTAGTAGAGATGGGATTTCACCGTGTTAGCCAGGATGGTCTCAATCTCCTGACCTCGTGATCCGCCCATCTCGGCCTCCCAAAGTGCTGGGATTACAGGAATGAGCCACCAAGCCCGACCTAATAGATTATCTTATTAATGATGACCTAGAATCAGGAGCTTCTAAGGAGGCGAAAGTCCATCTGCAGAGGTCAAAGAGGATGCCTTTGTCCTGCAGGTGAAGTTTTACAGGCGGTCACCGACCATGATATTCCTCAGCAGTTGGTGGAGCGATTACAAGAAGAGAAAAGGATCGAGGCTCAGAAGCGGAAGGAGCGGCAGGAAGCCCATCTCTATATGCAAGTGCAGGTCAGCCCCCACCCTTCTGGGACTCCCGGGTTACCACGAAGCAGGGCGCCCATCTCTGTACGCACGTGCAGGTCAGCCCCCGCCCCTCTGGGACCCTTGGGTCACCCAGCGCACAGCAGGGCAACTGCCCAGAGAGAGGCTGCTCCACATGCTCTCCTGAGCTTGGTCTCAGTCCCAGAGCAGTTCCTGATACACACACCAGGACTGTTGTGCCCTGAGCTGCTCTGGGCAGCTGCCTGAGCATTTGTAACACCTGGCCCTGTTGGTGGTGGGCAGGGCCGGTTCAGGAGTAAAGACTTGGGTGTCAGAAGTCAGGCCACCAGACAGAGTAGCGATCAAGTGCACGTCAGGGTGTGTGTTGCTTCAGAAAGTACTGTGGGGGTTGGAGAAGGGAGGCTCTCTAGCTAGGTCCAATTTATAGGTGAGTTAAGTTACTGCAGTGAAACACAGCCTCCTTTACTTTTTTCTTTTCTTCCTTTTTTTTGAGACAGAGTTTCACTCTTGTTGTCCAGGCTGGAATGCAGTGGCATGATCTCTGCTCACCTCATCCTCTGCCTCAGCCTCCCAAGTAGCTGGGATTACAGGCATGTGCCACTACACGCAGCTAATTTTGTATTTTTGGTAGAGATGGGGTTTCTCCATGTAGGTCAGGCTGGTCTTGGAACTCCTGACCTCAGTTGATCCACCTGCCTCACCCAGAGTTGCTGGGATTACAGGCGTGAGCCACTGCGCCCAGCCCACAGCCTCCTTTTCTAAATAAATAGGTTTACATTTTGGTCATTTTATGCTGTTTTTCTTCATTGGTCTGTTGAAGAGGTTTCTTTGGAACAAAACATGAGTTTTCAGCATTTTAATGTTTAAATGTGTTCAGTGTGGACTCATTTTTTGTCAGTTGTCAAGTCTTTTCTGTGTTTTCAAACAAATTTTCAGATAGTCGCAGAGGACCAGTTTTGTGGCCACCAAGGAAATGACATGTACGATGAAGAAAAAGTGAAATACACTGTGTTCAAAGTGTTGAAGAACTCCTCGCTTGCTGAGTTTGTGCAGAGCCTCTCTCAGACCATGGTGCGTGCCGGTCTTATGGGTGTTCCCCACCCTGGCTCCCAAGGTCCACCTTCCTTCCATGTCGCTAGAAAAGACTGACTGCCTTTGGGGGTGGGTGCCGTGTCCAGCTACCGTCTAACAGTGAGGAGTGCGACCCAGGAACGTTTCCGGCCTGAGAAAGTGCAAGAAAAGCACTGAGCCCCTGACTGCAGCTCTGGGGAACCCACAGGATTTTGCAGACATGTTTCCACCGCTTTTCCTTATCCTCCACTCCACTCCCTGCACCCCCATCCCGTCTTTATTTTTGTAAAATGGGCATTCGATCCTGAAGGATAAGTCACAGTTGTCCAAATCAACCGGGAAAGAATTAGAATTCTTTTTCTTAAAATCACAGTCTTTTTTCTTTTTTTCTTTTTTTTTCGAGACAGGTTTCACTTTTGTTACCCAGTGGTGCGATCTCGGCTCACTGCAACCTCCGCCTTTTGGTTTCAAGCAATTATCCTGCCTCAGCCTCCCGAGTAGCTGGGATTACAGGCGCCTGCCACCACGCCTAGCTAATTTTTGTATTTTTAGTAGAGACGGGATTTCACCATTTTGGCCAGGCTGGTCTTGAACTCCCGACCTCGTGATCCACCCGTCTTGGCCTCCCAAAGTGCTGGGATTACAGGCGTGAGCCACAGCACCCGGCCTACAATCACAATCTTAACATTAACATATTGACTATATGTGTATGTATACGTACATATATGTATATACATATGTGTGTATAGTAGAGAGGACTAAAATTTGAGTGTGTTTTTATCTTAATCTATTCTTAATATTTTTTCAGGGATTTCCACAAGATCAAATTCGATTGTGGCCCATGCAAGCAAGGAGTAATGGAACAAAACGGCCAGCAATGTTAGATAATGAAGCCGACGGCAATAAAACAGTAAATATTGTTAATAGCGTATCTGGTTTGGAACCGTGCAGGAGGTGTTAGTCCTCTGCACTTAGTGCAGCTTGTTTCCCTTTTGGTCCACTTAACTAGAATTGGACGTTTTCTTCAGTACTTGACTGTAGTTTTTCGCTCTGTCACCTAAGCCATTAGACTCTTCTAAAATCAGCGTCTCTTTTGGAAATAGATGATTGAGCTCAGTGATAATGAAAACCCTTGGACAATATTCCTGGAAACAGTTGATCCCGAGCTGGCTGCTAGTGGAGCGACCTTACCCAAGTTTGATAAAGATCGTAAGTGCCCACGAGACGCCTGCCTGCACTTAGAGCAGTAGCGTTGGATTCCTGGATTGTTGTTCTAAACAGGGTTAAGCCTTCTTCCCTTGCAGAAAGATCTGTTGATCAAGTCCACAAATGCTCACTTGACTTCCTGATGAAGTCAAATAAGACTGACTTGGCTGCAAGTTTCCTGTGAGGCCCGGAGACAGTAGCAGCCATGTGGGGCCGTCCTGTTCTGTCTTCAGTCTCAGCTGCTGTGCTGTGCTAATCGCGTTGGTCAGATCCTAAAGAGCAGGGTTGCAAACGTCTGTCAGGGGCCAGATAGGCAATATCTCAGGCGTTTCAGGCCTTTCTGTCTGTACTAAGGCGGCCACAAAGAATATGTAAATGAACGGGCTGGCTGTCTTCCAGTACAACTTTATCGACAAAACAGGTGGATCGGAATTTGCTGACCCTTGCTGTAAAATGACACTTTTATTGCTGTGAGTGGTCACTTCTGGCAAAGACACAAGACCATGCGCAATCTTCCTGTGGCAACGCTCTTCCAGCCAGTCAGTGCCAGGTCTCAGAACTAGGAATTCTAATTTTGCTGCACTCCATACCGTCTTGACTGTCTAAATGTAGTGGGTTTCCATGGGTCTGGTGTTCGGAAACTCTGCGGTCATAGCCTCAGCTTCGTGACTAAGCCACATCTGAAGTCACTTTTAGGTACCTTAAGCTGTCATTTCACTTGTCACTGAGCTATTCAGCTTACTGGTTTTTTTTGTTTTTGTTTTTTTTTTTTGTTTGTTTTTTAAGCATTGTACTGAGTGTTTGGATCTTAACAAAACTTGTTTATTAACCTTATAGATGATGTAATGTTATTTTTGAAGATGTATGATCCCAAAACACGGAGCTTGAATTACTGTGGGCATATCTACACACCAATATCCTGTAAAATACGTAAGTCCTTTGTGCACTTACCTTCTGAGTAGATTTTGCTCAGTACATTACAGCTACACATTTACAATATCTTCTTTCTCCTAGGTGACTTGCTCCCAGTTATGTGTGACAGAGCAGGATTTATTCAAGATACTAGCCTTATCCTCTATGAGGTTTGGATGGTTTATTTTTCCATAATTAGTATATTCTTAGTAGTTTGTGGAGGGTTTTGTTTGTTCTTTTTACGCCGAATTTGTTACTCTGTTAGGTCTACCAACTAACTCAGGGCCTCAGATGATCTTGAGAATCACATATTTAGATTTGTGTTTTTTTTTTTTTTTTTAGAATCAGTTTTACATATTTGTGGATTTATTTATTTAGCTTTTTCCGTTAACATTTTAACTTAAAACGTGAATAGAATCGGGTGTACAGAAAATACTTAAGTACATGGAAGACTATCTGGCCATATTAAACATGAGACAGACTTTGTAATGTAACAATTTTATATCTTTCGCTGTAGGAAGTTAAACCGAATTTAACAGAGAGAATTCAGGACTATGACGTGTCTCTTGATAAAGCCCTTGATGAACTAATGGATGGTGACATCATAGTATTTCAGAAGTATGTACTTTGTGAAGGACTGTATCACTTCCTACTAATTTCAGGATTTTTTTAAGTTGTAGAACCAAGAAACATTTGTGCCTAGATCCTGAGCCACGTTTTTGTTTTTGTTTTTTTAATGTAGCTCTGTTGACAGGCTTTCTCTGGGTTTTGAAATTAGGTGTGGTGAACATTTTCATTTCACAAAGCTCTTCTCAATTCCTTAGAATGTCTGAAGTGCACGTGGCAACTGTTAGCAGGGCGGGAACAATTGCTTCCTTCCCCTAAGATTTATGAAATCAAAACTCCTTAGAATGTACCTACCTGGGTAATTCATTTCAGTTTGTCTTCATGTAAACCAACCAGTCTTTGGTCTTAGACACTCAATGTCTGAAAGCAGCTTGATGGCACACGAAAGCCCTGATTTGCTGACTGACAGTCAGAGACTGGGCTCCACCACCTGTCAGGTCTGTGGGCAAGACACTGTGTCCAAGTCTGCTCCTGTAGAGGAGGCACAGGTGCTGTTACCTAAGGGGGTTTTGTTGTGTAGTGGGATGAGAATGTAAAGCCACTACGTTGTGCCTGGCTCAGTGTATCCTCTTGCATACTTGCCTCGCTTACAAAGGGGAACCTGAATTTATCTTGCAAGACAGCCTGTTGGTGTCACTGTTGTATAAAAGATGATGCCATTTTTACCAGCTACCCTCTGCCATGGACTTTGATTCAGACTGCAAACTTTCTCCCCCCACCAGGGATGACCCTGAAAATGATAACAGTGAATTACCCACCGCAAAGGAATATTTCCGAGATCTCTACCACCGCGTTGATGTCATTTTCTGTGATAAAACAATCCCTAATGATCCTGGATTTGTGGTTACGTTATCAAATAGAATGAATTATTTTCAGGTATTTAATAAATGCTCCTTTCCTCTTCAGATCCCACTCCAGAAAGACAAATTTCTTTCTTAAAATGCTTGTCGAAGAAGCTGTCTCATGGTTTTGGTTCAGGAGGGGCTATGCCTTAGGAAATCTGCCACTGAAGTGGATTCAGGCTGATACTGCCATGGGAGCTAGAATAATTGCCATCAGAAAAGAACCTGTAGACCTCACCATTAAAAGTGAAAACCTTTTCAAAGTTATCTTCATCAGATATGCTATTCCCATGGTGATACATTAAGGGATAATATAGTTTATTCCTGTTTAATAAATTGCTACGGAATTTAAATTCCGGCTGCTCATAGCACGTTTTACGTAATTAATCATGAAGTTTATGACCAGGTTTCAATTTTTTCCCCAAAATATGAACCTTCCTTTCTGTGTGTCAGGTTGCAAAGACAGTTGCACAGAGGCTCAACACAGATCCAATGTTGCTCCAGTTTTTCAAGTCACAAGGGTAAGTCACATGCACGGACACTTGCTGTTGTCTGCATGCTTTCCACAGTTCATTGAAACATCTTGGAACTAATAATTAGCTCGCCATTTCACCTGACATGCCATTTCTTGCTTAGTTTCAGAATTGTCACCATTCACATCTTGACCACATTACTCTGAGATGTTAAAATAATTGACAGCCTCCTCCAAAGCCAGACTGACTTTAGATACATCCTCAGTGCATCTCTCATGTGTCCAGCTGGTCAGTCCTGCCAGGCTGCTGGGTGCTTTGTCACTATTGCAGAGAGCATTCAAGTGTGACAGCGAGTGGGACTTAGTTCTCGGGAAACAGGAGTATTAAGTTAAACCCCATGCTAGGTCCAAATTTCAAGTCCAGATGTAAGGCCAGCGGTTTGCTTTTATGCTCACTCACAGATATTTGTTTGTAGGCAAATAAACAAGTCATTTATTTATATGCTGTTTTCTTGTGTAGTTATAGGGATGGCCCAGGTAATCCTCTTAGACATAATTATGAAGGTACTTTAAGAGATCTTCTACAATTCTTCAAGCCTAGACAACCTAAGAAACTTTACTATCAGCAGGTATGAGTCCAAATTAATGTAACTATGGGTAATAAAGAGAAGGCTTGGGTTTTTGGTGACGGTACCTGACGTGAATCTTTCTTTTCTTAATAGCTTAAGATGAAAATCACAGACTTTGAGAACAGGCGAAGTTTTAAATGTATATGGTTAAACAGCCAATTTAGGGAAGAGGTAAGTTTTTTTAATACTATGAATTTTAATTTTTATTGGAATTTGCTTATTGTTTCTACCTGTCCCCAGACGTTGAAAACTAAGACACCAAAGAAAAGCACTCTAAACAACAGCACATGAAGGGGGCTGGGGGCGCCCTGGGCCAGTCTTTCCTGCCTCCTGGCAAGACCTCCTGAGGCCTTTGGGTGCATCACATGTTGAGCTAAGGAACCATTCATTCGGAAGCCAGCCCTTCCCTTTCAGGTCCCACTGTGATGCTTATGCATTGCCACTTGGCTGAGCGGGAGAATCCTTCTCCAGCTATTCCTGCCACGGCCTGGTCTCAGGGAGTCCAGCAGGCCTGTGAATGGAGCGGGCCTTGACTCCACTGTGCGCTTATTCCCCAAGCTGCTAGTGTAGACAGCTGCAGTGTCACATGCTTGCTCCAAACAGAAGACACACCCAGCCACATTTTAGGTGGTTCTTTTTTGAGACAGGGTCTCGCTCTGTCGCCCAGGCTGGAGTGCAGTGGCACCATCTCAGCCCACGACAGCCTAGACCTCCTGGGCTCAAGTGATTCTCCCACCTCAGCCCCCAAGTAGCTAGGATTACAGGTGTATGTCACCATGCCCAGCTCATTCATACATATATATATATATATATATATTTTTTTTTTAAGAGACAGGGTCTCACTGTATTGTCCAGACTGGTCTTGAGCTCCTGGGCTTAATTAAGCATCCTTCTGCCTCAGCCTCCCGGAGTGTTGGCATTACAGGCATTAGGTGGTTCTTCAGAAAAGTCTGTGTACCTATTTGGATGCCACATCTCTCACCCTTTCTAGCTCTACAAGTATAGAGGGAAAATTCGAGACGTAAATAACCTTACCTTTGTAGAACTAAGCTCCCTGAAGGCCCACAGTCTGCCTCTGGTCTTGTATCTGGACCAGCATTCCTTTCTCATTGTGCTGAGAATTGGGAAGGCCCTGGGTGACCCCTCGGGATCATTTCCTGAGAAGGTGTTCTGTAAATGACAGGCTTTTTGCATCAAGGCCACTTTTGGTAACCTCCTGTCAGTATTTGGTTGGTTCTAGGTTAGGACCAGTGTTCTCACTGTGAGTGAATTCACAGATGAGGGAGTTGGGGTGGGAATGAGAGCAAGAACTGGGGGCCAGCTGGGGACAGTTGAGAACAATGATGCAACTTTCTCCTCTCTTCCTTTGTGGTAGCAGACCTTTTATGCTTTCTTGAAAGCACTTATTTTATCTTTTCATTACTTAGGAAATAACACTATATCCAGACAAGCATGGGTGTGTCCGGGACCTGTTAGAAGAATGTAAAAAGGCCGTGGAGCTTGGGGAGAAAGCATCAGGGAAACTTAGGCAAGTATTTCTTGAGCCCAAATGTGGACGGTTAGTTAGGGGTGGCAGTAACGCTGACCTCTGCAGCTGCGTCGGTGCAAACCACCCAGCCAGAATCCATGTGCATCGTTCCCAGACTCAGTGGGGTGTGCCTCAGGTTGCAAAGACAGTTGCACAGAAACTCAACACAGACCCAGTGTTGCTCCAGTTTTTCAAGTCTCAAGGGTAACCATCAAGCCGGTGTGGTGCAGAGGGTTATGCATGTTTCACAATTAAGCTATGTTTTTCCTCCTTCGTCTTGCATCTTCTGATAACATTAGCTGTAGTAAAAAGGCGTGATTCCTATAGAAAAGCCAAACAGAGGAGCGATATGATTCCATTTGAAGGACGAACTGAAACTGGAAAGGGTGACTCTTGATTTTGTATGTGACAGATTGAATCACTTCTGATCCACCTAGCCAACATTTGGGCTGTAGAAAGAAGCCCCTGAATTGATTGTTTATTCCAGAGATATGGGAATGATTCTCGCGACGTTGTCCTGTAGTCACTTGGAGGACAAATGGCCTTTGGGGCCATGTGGTTCCCAAATTTTCTTTAGTGTTAATAAAAGTTATTAAACAGTGAGACCCTAATCTGTTACCTAATAAGAGTAAGTGAGGAAAACGCCTCCATCACCTGAATGTGAATTCCTTGTGGGAAAGGTTTACACAACTTTTGGAGGCCCAGTCTGTCCATCTCTGCCCAAGTGTGGCCACTTCCACTGTGTCCAGCAGAGCCCTTTCATCTTGTGCTTCGAGGGGACCCCCTCTGTTTGCCTTGCCCCCAGTCTCTGTTTCTGGTATTTCAGATCCTCTTAAAAAAAAAAAAAAAAAAAGGCTGGGCGCGGTGGCTCACGCTTGTAATCCCAGCACTTTGGGAGGCCGAGGCGAGCGGATCATAAGGTCAGGAGTTTGAGACCAGCCTGCCCAACATAGTGAAACCCCATCTCTACTAAAAATACAAGTATCAGCTGGGTGTGGTGGCACGCACCTATAGTCCCAGCTACTCGGGAGGCTGAGGTGGGAGAATCGCTTACACCTGGGAGGCGGAGGTTGCAGTAAGCTGAGACCATGCTGTTGCATTCTAGCCTGGGCGACAGAGTGAGACTCTGTCTCAAAAAAAAAAAAAAAAAA